>NC_082693.1:84098343-84419992 GCF_949987515.2 Delphinus delphis | reverse complement strand
GGTTCCTTAAAAAACTAAAAATAGAATTACCATATGATCCAGCAATCCCACTACTGGGCATATACCCAGAGAAAACCATAATTCAAAAGGACACATGCACCCCAATGTTCATTGCA
The DNA here is from genome assembly GCF_949987515.2 of Delphinus delphis. Taxonomy (NCBI): domain Eukaryota; kingdom Metazoa; phylum Chordata; class Mammalia; order Artiodactyla; family Delphinidae; genus Delphinus; species Delphinus delphis. The sequence goes on along the minus strand of NC_082693.1, from coordinate 84,419,876 downwards.
GCACTATTTAAAATAGCCAGGTCATGGAAGCAACCTACATGCCCATCAAGAGAAGAATGGATAAAGAAGATGTGGTACATATATACAATGGAATATTAGCCATAAAAAGGAACAAAATTAGGTCATTTGTTGAGACGTGGATGGATCTAGAGACTGTCATACAGAGTGAAGTAAGTCAGAAAGGGAAAAACAAGTATCGTATATTAATGCATATATGTGGAACCTAGAAAAATGGTACAGATGAACTAGTTTGCAGGGCAGAAATTGAGACACAGATGTAGAGAACAAACGTATGGACACCACGGGGGGAAAGTGGTGGGGAGGTGGGGGTGGTGGTGCGATGAATTGGGCAGTTGGGATTAACATGTATACACTGATGTGTATAAAATTGATGGCTAATAAGAACCTGCTGTATAAAAAAATAAAATTCAAAAATTCAAAAAAAAATATATACGTGCACTCCAGTGTTCATTGCAGCATTATTTACAATAGCCAGGACATGGAAGCAACGTAAATGTCCATCAACAGAAGAAATGTCCATCAACAAAAGAAATGGATAAAGAAATGGATAAAGAATGGATAAAGAAATGTGGTACACATATACAATGGAATATTACTCAGCCATAAAAAGGAATGAAACTGTGTAATTTGCAGAGACATGGATGGACCTAGAGACTGTCATACAGAGTGAAGTAAGTCAGCAAGAGAAAAACAAATATTGTATAACATCACTTATATGTGGAATCTAGAAAATGATACAGATGAACTTATTTGCAAAGCAGAAATAGAAATACAGACGTAGAGAATGGACGTGTGGATACCAGGGGAGGAAGAGGGTCTGGGATGAATTGGGAGATTGGGATTGACATATATACACTACTATGTATAAAACAGATAACTAATGAGAACCTCCTGTATAGCACAGGGAACTCACTCAGTGCTCTGTGGTGACCTAAATGGGAAGGAAATCCAAAAAAGAGGGGATATATGTATACATATAGTTGATTCACTTTGTTGTACACCAGAAACTAAAACATTTTAAAGCAAATATACTACAATAAAAATTAATTTAAAAAAGGGACCACAGACTTAACTGTAAAACCTAAATCTCTAAAACTTCTGGGAGAAAATACAAGAGAAAATCTGTGACCCTGGGTTAGATTTCTTAGATATAACACCAAAGCATGACCCATTAAAGAGAAAAATGAAAATGGGACTTCATTAAAATTAAAAACTTCTGCTCTTCAAAAGATTAAGAAAACGAAAAGATAAGATATAGACTGGGAGAAAATATTTGTGGATCAAATCTATCTGATAATGGACTTGTATCCATAATATATAAAGAAGATTCAATACTCATAATAAAAAAAACCCAATTAAAAAATGTGCAGAGGGCTTGAACTGATACTTCCCTCAAAGAAAATACAAACACATGATTCTCAACATGATTAGTCATGAGATACCATTACCCACCTATTAGAATGGCTAAAATTAAAAAGACTGATTAAAGTGTTGGAGAGGATGTGGAGAAACTAGTACTCCCACATACTGTTGGTGGGAACCTACAATTGTACAAGTACTTTGGAAAACAGTTTGGCAATTTCTTTAAAAGTTAGATATATACCTACCGTAACTGCAGCCATTCTACTCCTAGGAATGTACACAATAGAAATGGAAGCATATATTCATAGACCTGTATACGTGTCTTTCTGGCACTCTTCACTGTTCATAGCAGTTTTATTCGTATTAGCCCAAAACTGGAAACAACCAAAATGTCAACCAAAGGCGAATGGATAAGGCAGTTGTGGTATAACTATACTCAGCAATAGAAAGGAGCGAACTACTGATACATGCAACAATGTGGATGAATCTCAGAATAATTGTGCTGCATGAAATAAGCCAGACCAAAAATAGTACATACTGTAGGATTTCATTTCTTTAACATTCTGGAAATGCAAACTAACCTATAGTGACAGAAAACAAGATCAGGTTGCCTAGGAAATGAGGCTGTGTGGGAGAAATTAGAAAGAGGAGCAAAGAAACTTTTAGAGGTGGTGGATGTTTTCATAATCTTGATTGTAGTAATGGTTTCACAGGTGTACAAATATGTCAAACCTCATCAAATTGTATGCTTTAAATACGTGCAGTTTACTGAACGTCAAACGTACTGCCATAAAGTGGTTTTAAAAATGTGAATGTATCATGATACATGTTATCTACAAAAGATTGATTTTTCAGAATTGTCTTGCATTGACCTTTTGCTTAACAAAAAGTAATCCATAATCAAAGCACAATTTTTTTAAATTGAAGTACAGTTGATTTACAATGTGTTAGTTTCAGGTGTACAGCAAAGTGATTCAGATATATACATACATATAAATATATATAAGAATATACATTTTTAGAATCTTTTTCCATTATAGGTTATTACAAGATATTGAATATAGTTCCCTGTGCTATACAATAGGTCCTTGTTGTTTATTTTTTATATAGTAGTGTGTATCTTTTAATCCCAAACTCCCAATTTATCCCTCCTCCCGCCTCTTTCCCCTTTGGTAACCATAAATTTGTCTTTGTCTGCAAAGCACAATCTTAAAAACGCATGGATTAAATAATGTCGATTTCATTCTTCCATTTTCCAGTGGCACCATAACACAAGGTCATAGCTGTCTGGGCGTGGCTCTTTTTCAGGTGTCAAAGAACGTGCAGGGCACAACTACAGAGAATGCTTTTAACTTCACTCACTCCAGAGTGACCTCACCTAAGCACGCGTGGCTCAGTGTGCGAATCTCCACCCGCTCCTAAAAGGTGGTAAACGTGAGCAACCTCCTTTGTGGGTGCGAAAGCACAAATGATTCAAGAATCCAGCCAGAGCCGAGGTCAAGACTCGACATCTGCCAGGAAAATTCAACTATAGAGGGAATGATGAGGGCGCCGAGAGCCTGGGGCCGGGAAAGGTCTGCGTATCGGTTTAAAAAGAAAAAAAAGACAAGACACTTGCTCTGGCCGAAAATCCCACTTCCGTCCGGGTCACGTGCCCACGCCGGAAGCGAAACGGGTTTCCGGTCCGGCGCGGGCCTCATCCCCTGCACTTTCGGTCCGGTCCGCGGCCGCCTGCTCCGTTTCCGGAGCGCTCTTCAACCGTCCCCTGACCCGCTTCCGAGTGCCAGTGCAGCTCGAGGTACAGTCTCCCCCGGGGCGCACCCCTAGGCTGTGCAGTGCGGTCTGTAGTGCTTCTTCTCCCAGGGGTTGCTGGGCCTCGCGGGAAATCTTCGGGTGCGACCTTCCGCTCGCTCTGCTAGAGCTGCCTTTGAACTCAGAAATCCCGGCCACCCCAACTAAGAACCCGCGGCCTTCTGGTCTTCCGCCTCCAGGGGGCGTTCATGCGCTCAGCGCCCTCGTTTCATGGTTGAGGACCCAAGTGTTCTGACTCCGCCCCTGCGCTGCAGTGGGGCTCGTTTACCCCCACAGCTTAGTGGGGACCTGGGAACGTTCTAACATCGCACGCTTTCCCTCCCCCTTAAGCCTGCCGACCATGCCCGCGGGCGTGTCCTGGACGTCCTACCTGAAAATGTTCGCCGCCAGCCTCCTGGCCATGTGCGCCGGCGCGGAGGCGGTGCACCGGTACTACCGGCCGGACCTGGTGAGTGCAGGAGGGTCCCCGCGGGTCGCTCCTGGACCACTTCATTTTCACAGCAGCAAAAGTGATCTTGAAATTAGGAGCACGTCTACCCGGGACCTAAAACCTTGTGGTGGCATCTCATTGCCGTTAGAGCAATACATGGTCTGCTCTTACACAGTCTTGAAGTTTTACACGGTCTGGCACCTGTCTGCCACTGGCCTTATCTTCTAGTGTTTCTTCTTTGTTCCCTCTCTTGCAGCCACAGCGACTTCCTTGCTGTTTCTCAAACTCGTCAAGCCTGTCCCAAGCTCAAGGTCATGCTGTTTCTCTTCTTGGAATGCTTTTCTCCCAGATATTGGCTTGGTTTACTTCTTCAAAACGTCAAGTCTCTGCTCAAATATCTCCTCTAGCAATGAGGGTTCTTTGTACAGCCCCCAAAGGATTCCTCCTCTGCCGTTGTCTCAGTCCTTCGTTTTTGATAGAGCACTTGTCATGATTTGCAATTATTTTATTCCTTTGTCTTTTTACTTGTTCTTTGTTTCCTCCACTAGAATGTAATCTCCAGGAAGGGACTGTGCCTGTCTGGTTCGCTGTTGTGTCTCAGTCACCTAGAAAAGGCCGTAGAATGTATTGATAGTAGATGCTTAATAAATATTTGTTGAATGAGAAAGGAGTGAATATAGGCATTCAAAGGAGGGAGGAATTTTAATTAATTTTAATAAGCATTCCCGGAAGTAGTACCGAGAATTAGAGGTACTTTTGAGGAGTTAAGGTCTTGAGGAGGTGGAGGCAAGGAAGTACAGTGCAAATAATTCCAAGAGTGTGCTCCGTGTTATGCTGTGGGCGTGAATAGAGTGGAGCACAGCGCAGGGAGCAGTCATTTCTGCCTGGACTCTGGACAGATAACAAAGAGAACCAACCGTTCGTTGGTTTCTAATTTCCGTGAATTAGCACTACAGTTTTGGAGGTGTTTTTTCTGGTTTTCGGAAGAGGAAACAGGTTCAGCAGAGTGAAGGTGATTTCCCGAAGTCGCATAGCTTAATGACGATTTGAAGCCCAGGCTTTCTGTTCAGTGTTTCTCTTTTTTGAACCTGTTAATGAAATAATACAACACCCTTGGAGTGTTCCAATTGAATTCAAGCATGTAGAGTAAAAAGTGAAAATCCCCCCGCTGATAACCTCCTTTATCCAATCTGCTCTCCAAGGTAACTACCATTGTTGGTTGGCATATCCTTCCAGACTTTTTACTGTTGTTGAATACACACACACATACATAGAGTTTATGGGGTGTTTTTCCCCATGTAAATAGAAATTCATATACACATTTCTCTGCGGCTTGCTTGTTTTGGTTAATGTCTGTATGAATAGATTTACTTATAGCCTTTTTTCTTTCTGGCCACTGAATAGTATTTCATACTATTGATATTCCGTATATTAGTTACTCAATTCCCTATTGACGTTTAGCTGGTATCTAGCTTTTGTACAAACAATGCTGCTGTAGCTCTTTCTTACCACTTTAGACTGCTTCTTTTGAATTCTACGGAGGCATCAAGGATACTTAGTGGGGACAGAAAGGGGTTAGAACCTTACACAGAAATGCAGTTTGGTCTCTAGCTTGTGCAGGAATAGACATCAGACAGGCTTTACAAAGGGAGGGATGCCTGTGATTTGACCCTGGGAAATTTGCCCTTTCATTCACCCATCTCATAAGCCAGAACATGCAAGGGTTGTTACCAGCAGCTACCTGGATCTTGGGATGTGGCAGCATGAAACCAGAATCTCTAGAAGGGGCATACTGAAGTGTCTCAGGCCACCTCATCCTGATTGGGTGGTGACATTGGCAGTGGGGCACCTCTGTAGGGACTTGTAGGCCGGGGCTGGCTGTGTGTAGGAGGCTGTTGGCTTTACTAACATTTAAGGAATTTATGTTCTTTACCTATGTCTGTTGGTATTGTTCCAGCAATTATAGTCACTATTGTAACCACCACCAGCCTTTGCAGGAGTCTTTCAGTCTCTGCAGCTAGAGGTCTGGGTGGATTCTAGAGCAGAGGAGACCGCAAGGGCTGCCTAGGGCTTGTGCTCAGTGCTGTCTTAAGGGAGAAGCTTTAAGGGCACCTTTTCCTCGTCGTCCAGCCCAGCTCATCAAAACAGAAGAGGAGGAAAAGACTCAGGGCAGATGCTCCGTCCTGGAATAGAGAGTGCTTTCTGCTCGAGCTTCCCTTTTGCATTTCCTTTTTCTCTTACATTACTTGTACTTGTCCTGTTTTTCTTAATTTATAATCTGTTTACTATTGGAGGCTTAGAAGGTCAAAAGACACAGTCTCTGGATTCATTTTACAGCATTCATTTTTGGTTGTGTCCAGACACACCCATACGCACACCAACTGCTATTTAGAACCTCTGCTGACAGTGCTAACTTTTGATGCCAAAATCACTTTACTCTTAAAAATTGGTTATATATTTAGTATATAAATAAGAAGTGCTACATTTTTTTTAATCAAAGTTGAACTGTCATTTTAGCCAAAAAGTGGAAACAATCCAAATAAATATCCATCAGCTGGTGAGTGGATAAATCGATGGTATTTATAGCCTTTTATTTTTATTTTTTTAAATTTTTTGGCCGCACCACGTGGCATGCGGGATCTTAGTTCCCTGACCAGGGGTCAAACCTGTGCCCCCTGCAGTGGAAGTGTGGAGCCTTAACCCCTGGACCTCCAGGGAATTCCCCTGTATATGCTTGTAGTGGAATATTATTTGCTCCTAAAAGGGCATGAAGTATTGATATATGTGACAACACCGATGAACCTTGGAAACATGCTAAGTGAAAGAAACTAGTCACAAAAGACCACATGTTGTCTGATACCATTTATATGAAATGTCCAGAAGAGGCAAGTCTGTAGATGGCTTGCTGGTGGTGGTGGTGGTGGTGTGTGGAAATGGGAGCCACTGCTAATGGGTTTGGGTTGCATTTTGGGGTGATGAAAATGTTCTAAAATTTATTATAGTGACGGATGTGCAACTTTGTGAATATACCAAAAGTCGTTGACTATTTAAATAGGTGAATAGTATGGTGTGTGAATTATATCTCACTAAAGCTGTTACAAGTTAAAACAAAACCACCTTTTTTAAAAATATATTTATTTATTTATTTGGCTGCGCTGGGTCTTAGTTGTGGCACGCGGGATCAGTTGCGGCATGTGAACTCATAGTTGCGGCATGCGGGAGCTAGTTCCCTGACCAGGGATCAAACTGGGCCCCCTACGTTGGGAGCGTGAAGTCTTAACCACTGGACCGGCAGGGAAGTCCCCAAAATCACCTTTCTTGAAGGCAGTTTTGTATTTTTTTGCCTACTGCTTTATGCTTTGCGCATAATAGGCACTTACTGTTTTTGAATAAATGAATTAATTCCTAATATCTGTCTTCTGTGCCAGGCACATGGTAGAGAGGTCAGTAAGTAGTGCAGGAATGAATTTCCCAGTGTGGAAAGCCTTGTTCAAATTCGTGATCTGTCAATCGATAACTGATGCAAACTTTCCCTCTGTGAGTCCTTTAGGACTTAAGACGTAGCCCAGATGATAGAGTCCTGTAAATAGAGGGCTAGAAAGTGACATAGATCGACTGCAGGTTCTCATAATAAAGATTTATCATTGAGTAGCTGGAGGCTTTTTGTTCTTTTTTACTTTTTACTTTCTTTGAGGTTTTTCAGGTTACATTTAATTACAGTCTTAGAAAGCATTGGTATCTATATATTTTGTTTGTTTTTATTTTTGTTTTTTATAGACAATACCTGAAATTCCACCACAGCCTGGAGAACTCAAAACAGAGCTTTTGGGACTGAAAGAGAGACAACATGAACCTCAAAATTCGTCTCTGCCAAGAACTCTGTGAATAATGTTATGAGAATTAAATATGTAGTTTTAGAATTTACTGAGTCAAACTACTTGTGTTTAAGCACTAATACAATGCTAACTGCAAGAGGAAGTGCTCAGCAGATGTTAACCGATGCATTGAGATTTAGTTATGGTTTGACTAATGTTTCTTGAAAACTGCCAAAGCTTATATCATCAGCTCCTCTAATGCGGTTTGATAGATACCTAGTCTTAAATATCATGTGAGAGAACACAGTTGCAGTGTCTCCTACCCTTATAATTCTGGTTTATTTCTCTGAATAAGCTTGACTATAACGGCAAATGGGAATTATAAATTAACTATAATAAAAGTGACATTGACCATGAATGCTTAGGGTGAGAAGTTAATATTTCTCTAAATATCGGAAAGTACTATTTGTACTAAACTGAATTCAGTTGAAATATTCAAAGTTTGAAATTCTTTCAGAGTTGTATATATAACACAATTATAAACAATTGTGACTTGGACGGTCACAAGTTCTCTACCCCCAAATTTGAGACACCATTTGGCATTTAATTTCTCTTATAAACTATATTCTAAAATAACTGATAAACATAAATGAGTATTGTTATGGGTTGAATTGTATCCCCCCAAAAGATGTTGAAGTCCTAACTCCCAGTACCTGTGAGTGTGTATTTGGAAATAGGGTCTTTGCAGTTGTAATGAAGTAAAGATGAGGTCATTGGGGTGGGCCCTAATCCAATGTGAATGGTGTCTTTTTATAAGAAGAGGAAAACGCCATGTAAAGACAGACACACAGGGAGAATGCCAGGTGATAACAGAAGCAAAGATTGGAGTGATGCAGCCACAAGCCAGGGGACACCACCAGAAGCTAGGAAGAGACAGGGCAGGATTCTACCCAGAGTCTGTGAACATGGCTCTGCTGACACCTGGATTTCGGACTTTTGGCCCCTAGAACTGTGAGAGAATAAATTTCTGTTGTTTTAAGCCATGTGTTTTAAGCCATGTGTTTAAGCCTTAGTGTTTCTTTGTTATGGCAGCCCTGGGAAACTAATACCAACGTGTTAGCCCTTTTCTGAGTCTATGAAAGCAGGTCGAAAGTAATTTATAGAGCAGTCAGCTCTGTGTTCAGGGCTGTTTTTCCAAAAGAAGTTTTTAAAAATTCTGAATTTCTAATGATAATGTCTAAGCTTATTACTTCTTAGCCAGTTACCAGATTGCTACATTATAGAGATCTTTGGGGTCAATGTTGAAATCTTAAATTCCTAAGTGCAAACAAAATGCTTTTGTTTCTTTCCATAGTCAGTGCCCTTTTAGTTTAACAGTATAAAGCAACTAAATGAAATGGTTTGTTTCCAGACTCATATACCAGATTTTTCTTTTCTACTCTGTGTCATTTGGTACTTTATCATATGTTCCCAGCACAAAGAGAATCTTCAATTCTGTCAGTGACAGATGAGCAGTACCCTACCCTAGGAAAACAAGGGCCGGGATTCTGAGGTGGAAGATGGGCTTTTTTTTTTAAATGTAAATTTATTTATTTATTCATTCATTTACCTATTCATTTATGGCTGCGTTGGGTCTTCTTTGCTGTGCGCGGGCTTTCTCTAGTTGCGGCGAGCGGGGGCTACTCTTTGTTGCGCTGCACGGGCTTCTCATTGCAGTGGCTTCTCTTGTTGCAGAGCACGGGCTCTAGGCACGCAGGCTTCAGTAGTTGTGGCTCACGGGCTCCAGAGTGCAGGCTCAGTAGTTGTGGTGCACGGGCTTAGTTGCTCCGCGGCATGTGGGATCTTCCTGTACCAGGGATTGAACCCATGTCCCCTGCATTGGCAGGTGGACTCCCAACCACCGTGCCACCAGGGAAGTCCCCAGAAGGTGGACTTTTTAGTTGAGACTGATTGCTGTTTCCTGATACATTATTTACTGTGCTCTTGTGCACGAGTCTTCCCTTCTCTGTATCAAATTTCATAGCATCGTTAACTGAATACATTTTTCTTGAAAAAAAAATGGTACACTTTACAAATGGTGAAGCTTGCCACAGCTGCCATTGCAAGGGCTTTATATCAAACTGGAAGAAGTCTATTTTTTTTAGTTAAAGGGATTTAAAAATGTTTTCCTAAATATTAATTTGGTAATTCTAGTCAAGGTGCCTAACTTCCGCAAGTAGTTGGAATTCCCAAAGGCTTCAGGGAAGGATACTTGATTTAGTATAAATCAACAAGAAAAAGTCATGATTTGAACCCAAATTTCCTACAAGACAATGGCTTCATGAAGGTGAAAAATTAATTTTATAGCTATTAAAATTCAAATGTACCAAAAGCAAAAAATGCCATCATTTCAGTAAGTGCTGATTCTAAGTAACTTTAACCAAGGTATATATTATATATATTTTTTCCTTTTTTTAAGCTGACCCCATTGTGAAAAGTGGACATTATGGTGGGTGTAGAAATGTGGCCTCCGGATTCCCAGGAAAAGGCTTGTCACCCCAGTGCTGAATGCTTGTCAGCGGGCTCCCTTCAGCTGCCAGCTCCTGCAGGGACGGCCTCAGCCAGCACCACCTGGCTCAAAGCTGCACAGCACAGAGGGGCCGGCAGCTGTGAGGGACCCCGGTTCAGCTCACTTCCCCGCACGGTTGGCTGAGGCTGGTTTTGGACTTGCGTTGCTGCTCGACTTCTTCTGCGCAGTCTCCTTTGCTTTCCTTCCACAGGTGCTCATCTAAGGGCATGCCTTCATAAATATTCTGCACACTAAACTCCATCTCAGTGCTTCCTGGAGAACCAAACCTGTGACAAAAACCAAGTATTAAAAGTAGAACTAGAGGGCTTCCCTAGTGGCGCAGTGGTTGAGTCCGCCTGCCGATTCAGGGGACACGGGTTCGTGCCCCGGTCCGGGAAGATCCCACATGCCGCGGAGCGGCTGGGCCCGTGAGCCATGGCCGCTGAGCCTGCGCATCCGGAGCCTGTGCTCCTCAACGGGAGAGGCCACAACAGTGAGAGGCCCGCGTACCGCAAAAAAAAAAAAAAAAGAACTAGATTAGTTCTTAATAAAGCTGTGAGGGAACAGTTCACGACAGCTCAGCTGTAACCCGTCAGATAATTTAGACCAGTTAAACAGCTGTAGTGCAAGGTGTATATGGCATAGCTGCATAGCTGCCTGTTTCTACCAAAACCTCAGGGAGAATGCTGCTTTTTACACTTCCTGATGGAAACAATGGAAATTTAGAATTTGTAATTGGAAGATTCTGAGAAGTTTCAGATGCCACAAATTTAATGCGACCTGATGGCTTTAATTTTTATGTCCTACTACTAAAAGTAGTCATTTATAGTGGCCAAAAAATGGGAAACAAATACAACTAATAGCTAATATAACATTGTATCAGGAAAGGAAGCTATACCTTAACTGATAGCCTGTTTCTCTATGACTGAGTTCCCATTTTCTTAAAAGGGAAAAGAAGCAGGGCAGATTTTTAAAAAGATGATTGTAGGGTATCTAGTAATTTCAAAGTGATGATTGCAAACTAAAAAAGAGCTTGATGGGGAGGGGTAGGAAGCATATAATGATTAGAATTACGAGAAGCCTAGAAAGTGTCCTAGATTATCAGGAAAATTGTGAAGTGTTCAACAACTTTATTGTACATAAAATTAGGTTCCACAGAATTTTCTCACACACCATGATCTCTGAATATGCAAATGAGTAACATTTTCTCTCCCTAGCCAGTTAAAAAAAAATATTTCAGATGGCTATATTTAGAGAAACCATTTATCCCGTAACACATTTTAAAACAAATTAAACATATCGATGAGGATCTTCACTGTAGTTATACTTGTGGTAGGACTATAGATGATTTTAAAAAGACAGCCTTTTAATTTTGGAATAAATTTAGATTTACAGGAAAACTGCCAAGATAGCACAGTTCCTGTATCCCACTGCCTGTTTCCATGAATGCCCTCATCTTACATGACCATGCTAGACATCACACATGCCAGAGCTAAGGCACAAATGAATATGTCCGACTCTGGATTTCACCAGCTTTCACCCAGGTTACTACATTGCATTTAGTTGCCATGTAGTTTCCTCCAGTCTGTGACTATTTGTTTTTTGGGTTTTAACATCTTTATTGGAGTATAATCGCTTTACAATGGTGTGTTAGCTTCTGCTTTATAACAAAGTGCATCTGCTATACATATATCCCCGTATCTCCTCCCTCTTGTGTCTCCCTCCCACCACCCTCCTCTTCTTTGGTTTTGACCTTAAAAATTTTTGAAGAGTACTGTTCACATATTCTAGGTTAGGTTAAGGTTGGGAAGTTTTGGAAAGAATACCAGAGGTGAGGTACCCTTCCTCATCGCATCAGCGGGTACATGACATCCCTGGTGATATGAACCTTGATCACTTGGTTATTAAGGTAGCACTTGCCAAGTTTCTCTATAGAAAGTTACTGTTTTCTCCTTTCCATACTCCGGAAGACAGTCATTAAATCCAGCCCACATTGAAAAAGAAAAGGATTAAGCTCCACTTCCTAGAAAGGGGAGCTTCTACATGTATTATCTGGAATTCTTCTGTAAGGAAGAGTATGTCTTCTTTCTATGGGTGGTTTTTAAAGATAATTTTAAAAAACCACTTTTCTTTAGTAACTATGAATTATTTTTGAAAGGAAGAAAACCCAAGACACATGATCTAAAAAATATTTTTCCTTTATTTTCTATCTATACGAGACGATGGATGTTCACTACTTATTGTGATCGCTTCCTGATGTACGCAAGTCACTGTGCTGTACACCTTAAACTCATACAGTGCTGTATGTCAATTACATCACAATAAAACTGGAAGGAAAAACAATCGAATTATGAAAAGGCAGGCAAGACACTGAATGTTTGGGATCTTTTTTATTTTTATACACATGACAAGATTTTACACCAATAGTCAGTTAAATAGTACAAATTTACATTCATGAGGAATGTTAAAAAAAAATTCAACTAAAAAACCCACTTCTTCCTGTGACCCAAAATCCCAACATTTGACAGTGCAGGGGAGAAGGGGGCTGGGGGGAGCATCCACAACAAGTCTCTCCCAAAAGAAATGACTGAAATTTCACATTCCTTCTTCATACGGGATCCAAACGGCGACAGTGTAATTTACAGTTCATCTTTTTCAGCTGTAGATTTCTGTGAAAAACAGAAAAATCAGAAGACATTAAAAACCAGCACAACAAACCTTAGCTCACAGAAGGTTCATGTATGGAAAAAACAATTGAAATGGACCCAGCCTATCCATTAACTTGAGCTGTAGGCTAGAACCTCACCTTGTTAATCTGCAAAATAACTTAGAGCCCAACAACAAGATCAACAGTCCTTGAACACAAACAGTCAAAAATTTAAAATAGCCTAATGTTGCTAGAGTTAAGGCAGAAGCAAGTGGCAAAGAACACAGAAGCACCGTGGGCTAAGGAACAATCTGCTTAATAACATCTCAAGAATGGATGGCTAACCTAAGGGAATAAAGGAAGTGGGAAGATCAAAGTACACACTTTAAATAAAGAAAAAAGGGATTTGCTCCAGCTTTTGAATTTGATAATTAGATGACTATTTATTTCTTGACTTCTGTAACAGTCTTAACTTTGCAAGAACTGAAAATGCAAGTCCCATTCTTGGTTTGTTCTACCTTTGCTGTTTCTTGTTCCTCCTCATCCGCTCCTGCATCCATTTCTTCGTCGTCGTCTTGCTCTGTGTCTTCTGCGGTATCCTCTGTTGTTTCTTCAGGTTCTTCTTCTGGTTCTTCTTCCACCTAAGGGGAACATTTATGAGCCCATTAATGCATTGAACACCTTGGATCTATTTTCACTTTGCTCATTTAAATGTATAAGATCATAATTAACCTCACTCCAGTTTATCCAGAACTGTAGAGTCAACCCTCTAATTAGAGTTAACAATCACGCTAACAAAGGGAGACAGACAAAAAAAGGATGTAAAAGGCGGGGAGCTTCTCATTAATTTCTAGCATTGTGCGTGACACTGGGGATTCAAACATTCAATAAATTACTTCAAACCTTTGCATCAGGGTCAATGTTTAAGCTGAGGCGAAGCATTCTTTCTATTCTATCTCCATATGCTTTAGTGTCTGGTAAAAGATATCCTGACCGCAGTGTTGCTGTTTCAAACAAAACCACAGCAAGATCTGAAACTGTTTTGTCATCTTCATCCTCCTGAAATGGAAGAAGTCACACCTGATTAATATTAAAGGGTCCAAAGTAGTCAAATTAAGAGACAAAGGAGTATGGCTATGATACTGCTCACCTTAACTCGTCGAAGCATGTCTCTGATCAGTGGGTGTCTGGGGTTAATTTCAAATGTTTTCTTCTGGCTGGCATAATAACTGTTACAAAGTAAACATATCGAATTTTAGGGTCCATGCATTTCCCATACTCTATTACTAACTCACATAATTACAGAGAACAACTTTTTGAAAAATCGACATGCTTATATATTGTTACATCATGCTTTATATGTGTGGTTAGATGAAAGAGTACAATAATGAACTCTTATTTACTGATGAATCCCAAGTGCCTTTGTTGAGTGGATGAACTGATTTAATGTCCTGTTCACCCCCTCTTAATGTATTCACTATCTTAATTGCATCTGTGTCTCCCCAGAGTTCTGGAACAGAACAGCCTCTGGGTGCTGCTCAAGTAACACCTTCTCCACGATGCCTCAACCTATATGGTTCTAAGAAAAACTGCTTCTTTTCTCTGAAGTCAGCTGCAATGCCTCTGAGTATACCTTCATTGTCATTAGCATCCTACCATCCCCTGTGACTGTTCTCCCTCCTATAGCTGCATGCCGAGGACAGGGTGAAGCCCCTCTCCCTACATCCTGGTATAACCTATCATACACGCAAGTCTTAGAGGATTATGATTTGTCATCCTGACTAGTCTGAATGTCACAATTTATTTTATAAATATTACACATTGGTGAGTCACGCTAATTATGAATTATAGATATATTTTTAAATGGAGTTTGGGGATTGTGACAATGGAAACTACACTTAGGAGAAGAATCCTTAAGGTAGGCCTGGGGAAAAAATGTATGATGATTATTAGGTAGCTAATAAGAAGATACTCCAAGTAGAAGAGAATAAAAACAAGGAAGAAGTCATTTTCAAAGCTATTGTTGTAACATTAAAATAAAAACTTGAAATACATATTTCTTGAAAATAAAGGGTACCAAAGATCCAGTGTACCTCCAGTACTTGGCCCTTGAGTTCAAATACTCGTTAACTTGTGCACCCTCTACCCTTTATTTTGTGGAGCATACTTGTTGGGGGTGAAAGAGGTGATTAAAAGGATTTAACGCCTTTAAGAAAAATAAGTGTCATTAACTTCATCTGTAACTATTATCTAAAAATGTAAAAGAAGTCCAGATACCAGGCCAAGCATATAATCTAATGCCAAAAGACATTATGTGTAACAGATTAAGAAAATTTCCATCTGTAGATAAAATACTATAAAATAAATCACAACCTCAAGACCTTTTCTTTAGCAATCTAATGTAGCAATCTAATCCCTTTGTAAACTTGTCTAATATACAACAGACACTTAAAACACCTCAGTTCTTTGTATAGAAGCTGCCATTATCTTCTAAAGGACGGCTGTACAAGACTTCCCTGAGGATGCTTACTTTGTAGAGATGTCCTTGCCGGTCTGGTATGCTTGGGCTTTCATGATTCTCTCCATGTTGCCAGACCATCCGTACTGGCTGGCCACAAGGGCACATGGGGACTCTGTCAGGCGCTGAGAGACCACAGCCTTTTCAATCTTAGGATAAGGAAACCAAAAGTTAGAGATATATAAATATCAACAGTTAAGGTCGTGAAGTAATTGCATTTCAACTCCTTAAGGGCTCACCGCTTAAGATCATAAACGGAGGCAGATCAGAAAAGTACCTCTCACTCAGATTTTTAGGAAACTCATTTAATAATCTGAATTTTTCAGTCATAGATACTTAAACATCAACTTTTAAAAACATTTAAAACTTAAGTTTAATCGGTAAAAATGTAAGCTATTACAAAGACAGTATTAAATTATGGAAAACTTTCAATTACAAAGGGAAGAAATATACCCACCCGCAGGATAACACTTATCCTTTCAATTCTTTGTAGTTCATAAATTTTAAGCTCAGCCTCCCAATAACTTAACTACAATATTAAATGTTGTTCTGTACAACTTTTAATGGTTACAAAAGTACCAGCTGCAAAGTTTAATTTGCTGACACAACACATTTTTTAAAATGAAGATGCTAGAATTTTCACAATTTCTAATTTCTAGAATACCTTGTCCTTGAGGGCTTTATCTTTCATCCAATTGAGCAGAGGCTCAAATTCTTTCTCAATTGCTTCACGACTCTCCTTACTTTTCTCACTTTCATCAAACTTCACTCCTTCCTTGGCAACATTCTGGAACCTCTTCCCATCGAACTCAGGAAGAGCCTGAATGCAGTATTCGTCCACAGGTTCTGTGAGATAAATCACTTCGTATCCCTTTTTTAGAAGTCGCTCAACAAATGGAGAAGATTCAGCCTACAAAATTAAGAAAGTAACGAAAATTTCCAAGTCTGGCCTTGGTATATTTGTTCATCCTAGTAGCTACATTTATGTAATACCAGCAACCCCATTTTACAGGTGGAGAATTAAGAGGTGCAGAGAATATAAATGACTTTCTTCCTATCAGTGACTGACAGGCCTCATAACCACTTCAGTTTATAATTTAAGTAAGTTTTCCTTTTTTTTTTCCCTCAAGAGTTGGCTATAAATGCCCAGCTACATACCAGGACCAGTTCAAGTTCACCTCACCTCTTTTCTGCTGGACCCAGCCATGAAGTAGATTTTGTCTTGCTTCTCCTTCATTCTTTCCACATACTGGTCTAGACTAGTAATGTCACTTGGATGATAAGAAGACTGGAATCTAAGCAGTTTAGCAAGACGTGTTCGATTTGAGTGGTCTTCTATCACACCAAGCTTGATGTTGGTACCAAATTCTTTCCAAAAAGTATCATTGTATTTCTCATCAGCAATCTTCTTGATCATGTCCAGGGTTTTACGGACAAGTTTCTTTCTAATCACCTAAACAAAATTAAAGAGTAACTTTACAAAAGCTCATTGCAAACTTTTGAGAACATACAATACGTAAGGTAGCAGGGGAGTAGTGGTGAAAGATACAGATGCTGGTATTTATCAAGGGGCAGGGAATGGTGAGTACTCCTATGTCAGATGGAGCAGAAACTAAGTTGTCCCTGGAAACAGTCACAAGATTGTTTTAATGTTTATATTCTAACTTTAAGACCAGGTAGTGGGCATATATGGGTATTCACTGCTCTTTCAACTTTTCTGTATGTTTGAAAATTTTTTATTATAAAATGTTGGGGGGAAAACAATCAGATTCTCAGGATTTGATCATTCCAGAGTAAAATTAAGTTCTTTATCTGAAAAGCCAAGGACTAGTCTCAAAACCTGGGAACTCCACTAATGGAATCTTGTTCTCTGAGGCCCAACCAAAGAGCAAGGCGGCCGGTCTCTTCCCAGAGACACTCACCTTAAGCAGTTTATGTTGCTGAAGAGTCTCACGGGAAACATTCAAGGGGAGATCATCTGAGTCCACCTTCAGGTGGCAAAACAAAGTCCAGTTAGCAATAAAGACACTCGAAAAAAATAAAACCAACCAACCCAAAGAAAACGCCACTTCCAGACCCCCACTCTAATCCCCTCTTCCCCCATTAATCTCCAGATACTTACAACACCCTTGACAAAATTCAGGTATTTGGGCATCATATCATGGAAGTCGTCTGTGATGAATACTCGGCGCACATACAGCTAAGCAGAAACCAAAAAAAAGGTGACTTTCTGGAAATCATACTTTGAAATTTTAAACTCAGTTTATATCATTAAAAACCCACCTTAATGTAATCGCTCTTCTTAGATCCATATTCATCAAACAGACCACGTGGTGCAGATGTGGGTACAAATAAAATTGACTTGAAGGTAACTTCCCCTTCAGCAGTAAAGTGGATATATGCCATGGGGTCATCGCTTTCCTAGAAAGTTGGTATCTTAGTCATTCAAAAGGCACAGGAAAAAGCGGTTTGCGATTCAAAAGGCACAGGAAAAAGCGATTTATTATGTCGTACACATTCAGTTTAACATTTAACTAACAAAAAAGTACCCTTACCAAAAAAGTGAAGGTGGGGGGCAAGGAGGGAAGAAGAAACAATTAAGATTGCACTTCTAGCTGGCTGTACATGGTTGTTCTGATGATGACTGTCAATAATATTACTCTATCGCCTAAACCTGGGGAAGGATGGATGAGTCTAGGTTCCACACATGTGAGAGAACAGGACAGGAAAACCACCGCCCTGCCTAAATGACAAAATAATATACAACATTTCATGAGTGTACTGTTCAACCAAAAAAGTACTCAGGAACAGGATTCTTCCATGAAATTTGGAACAGCAGGGGATAAAAAGAGGTATGTAAATAGCTATAAAGCGTAAGGACAGAAATTTCCTGCATTATACATTACCGTACCCACATATGGCTACTGGACACTTGAAATGTAGCTAGTCCACACTGAGATGTGCTGGTTAGTGTAAAACACACACCTCACAAAATAACCAACCAAACAAAAAAACCAAAAAGGAAACAACTCAATTTTTTATAATGATCACCTGGTGAAATAACACTGTTGGGTATGTTGGGTTAAATAAAATATATTATTAAAAGTTAACTTCACCTGTTTCAACTATAAAAAAATGTAGCCTCTAAAAGACTTAAAATCACACACTGCTCACATATTTCTAATATAGCTGCTTGAGACGAAAGTACCTTTACATATGCACTAGGACTTTCGAGTTCACGGGAATGAAAGTAGAGGCAGAACCGAGGGAAAGTTTTTGGAAGTAAAGCTGAAAGGATGGTTGGATGTTAAGGTAAGGAAAACAAAGGTTAAGTAACGAATCAGCAGATGGAATAGAGCAAAGAACAAATACAATCACAGAATATTAAGTTTTCTCTAGCTAAGTCCATAAAACTGTTTTCTCTAGCTAAGTCCATAAAACTACTTAAGTTTTCTGTGCTAAGTCCATTAAACTGTTCTCTTTTGTGCAAGATGTTTGAGGAAACGTTAACTTGAAACAATTTTAGTCAATGCTAGTTTTGGATTCTAAGAGTTACAAGAAATGATCAGTAAAACAAAACATTGGCAAGGAAATAGATTTAGTAATTATTCCTAGGCATATGACCTCAAAAGAAATGTTTGATGTTGTAAACAAGCTCTTCAATATTATGTTAAAAGTCATTCAATAACATGGTTTTAGGTCTTACAGGTTCTGTAGTAGAAATCAAGCATGTATCTAGTAGGCAGTTCTAAATCTTTTTGTAGCACAGACCACTTGGCAATTTGGTGAAGCCTACAGATTCCTTCTCAGAGTAAAAATTTTTTTTTATTTTATTTTATTTTTTTTTTGGCAGTACGCGGGCCTCTCACTGTTGTGGCCTCTCCCATTGCGGAGCACAGGCTCCGGACACTCAGGCTCAGCGGCCATGGCTCACGGGCCCAGCCGCTCCGCGGCATGTGGGATCTTCCCGGATCGGGGCACAAACCCGTGTCCCCTGCATTGGCAGGCGGACTCTCAACCGCTGCGCCACCAGGGAAGCCCCAGAGTAAAATTTTTTTAATGCATAATATAAAATACACAGGATTAAAAAGGAAACCAGTTGTGTTCAAATAGTAATAAAACTATTTTTCAGCATATTTTTGATTTAGTAATGTTTCATTATCACATTATTCTAAAATAACATTTACCTTTGAAAATGATTTGTAGAAAGCTTTGTATTCATCCTCCTCCACTTCTTTCGACGGTCTCTGCCATATCGGTTTGATATCATTCATAAGTTCCCAATCCCAGACAGTTTTTTCAACCTGAAGTTACAGTATTTGATTAGTCTCTCCTAGCAGATATACCAGTAGTATCAATAGTTATACTATAGTAACCACAGCTTTAGAACATTTCAAAAAAGTATTAATATACGGAAGCACCAAAGGGTACCTATACTGTAGTATGGTTCTTGCCAACTGGATCAAAAAAAATTTTAAAAAGTACTTCTGTCAACACTTAAGACTGTTATTTTAATACAACAAAGACAAATGGTTATTCATTATAATTGGTAACAATCCAATTAAGGTTTTTTCAGTTATTTTTAACTAGCTAAAATGTTATTTCGTAAAAATACCTGTTTTGAGTTTAGAAGGATATACATCTTACGTATTTCTATTTCATGACTTATAGAAATCCAACATCTTACAATAAATATTTCTCAAAATCCACCACCATTACTTCTACCTACTCTACTACCTAAGAAGACCAGAGAACTAATTTTATAGTTGATATCTGCATGACAAAAGAAGATGCAAAAAAGCTTCTTAAGCTTTTAAAATTCAAAACATATCATAAGCCATCAGTCCTGGGCAATATATGGAAGTTAGAGAACTCTTCATAAAAATGATCTGCATTTGCTACTTAAAACTTGAGAGAGAGAGAGAGAGTCTAGAGTGTGTGTGCGCACACACACACACGCGCGCGCGCGCGCGCACACACAGAGTTTGGTTTTAAAAGCTGGGCCTAGGGACTCACTCATTGAAAAAAGAAGACCATTAAGAACTGAAGCTTACCCTCAAATCGGTCTGTGCATATTTGGGTTTCTGTGTTTTTTTTTTTTCTGCATCTGTTTTTTCTAACATAAGCTAAACAATATTTTTTACCTTAGTTCTCCCCTCTCCCTGGTTTTATCAAGATATAATTGATACACATCACTGCATGAGTTTTAGGCATACAGCATAAAGGTTGAATTACACATATTGTGAAATGATCACCACAATAAGTTAACATCCATCGTCTCGTATAGATGAGAAGAATAAACAATTTTAAAAAATGGACCAAAGAAAGAAAAGTTTCTCCTTATAAAGAGAACTCTCAGGATTTACTCTCTTACCTTTCCTATACACCACAGAGCAGCGTTAGCTCTACTTGTCATGCTGTACGTGACATCCCTAGTACTTCTTTACCTTATAACTGGAAGTTTGTACCTTCTTCCAACACCCCCCCACCCCCGGCAACAACAAATCTGATCTCTTTTTCTATGGGTTTGGTACTTTATAACCTAAACGATATTTTAAGTAGGAAGATGAACCAGACTTACTTTTTTAGTTTTTGGTTTCTTTTCTTCTTCTTCTTCTTCTTCTACTGCAGCTTCATCATCAGATTCTTCTTTTTCTTCTTTTGCTGCTTCTTCTTCTTCCATGGGTTCCTCAACAGTTTCAGTCTGTTGAAGTAGAAAGTAGAATTACAGTTGAACTCATTTGTTTAATAATTCTGATTTCATCTATAGGATATGAAACAAAATTACAGCTGAAAAAGTCGATCTTCAGTAAGAAAACACTGAGAGTATCCTGTATTGAAAGAACCATATTTAACGTTCATTCTTTCAGTGTTAAATATTCGAATATGTGCCAGGGTAATACACATACATTGTATTCCTACAGATTTACCTTGCTGCTCCATACATAAATAGGGAAGTTTATGAACTGTGAATATTTTTTCACGAGACTTTTAATTGTATCCAGTTCAAGGTAATCAGATGCTTCTTCTTTTAAAACAAGGCTGCAAAGAAAGTAAGACGTTTAGAGAAAGACATGATGGTTTAAAAGATCTGACTATAAATTTGTCTAAATACTCATATGACTATAATAGCCAGCAATTCTGTGTATAACCAACAATGTCCCCGTTACCCATGTTAAGAACTCTCATCACCGATAAAGGTTTGTGAGCTAAATATACCTAATATGGGTATGGTAAAGGAAGAACTTTCTTGCACTCCCTCAGGTGGAAAATATTCTTAGTTCCAAGTAAAAAAATGAAAATGTTCTCAACCTTCTCAATGTGCTGGATGTTTTCATTTGAAGAACAGAAATCTTAAGTTAGCTGAAGGTGGGAAATCACTGCAATATTCTGGAGAAAAGTAGAATCTTATGCACTCTGATAGCAACTCTAGAAATCAAGTGATTATTGTAGTTAACCCCTAACAAAAACATGTTCCTTAAAAAAAGCTAGAAAATTAATCTGAACTATTGTTTACATTTGCACTAGACAAGAAAACAGCAACCACCTGTCACATGTGACTATTTACATAAAAGTTAAAATCAGTTCTTTAGTTATATTGCCACATTCCAATAGTCACATGTAGCTAGTGGCTACCATACTGGACAGAGCAGTGATAGAACATTTCTACCACAGAAAGTTCTACTGGATAGCACTGGCTTAGATAATTACAATATCAAAAATTGTAGCACTGCTTCCTCTTCTTCCTTACTACCCCTTCTGCAAACACCTCCTCCATCCACCAAGAATAATAATCACAACGTACTCTGAAACACAGCAGGTAGTCGTGATGTTTGTGCTCCCAATAAATATGGGCAATGTTGTATCCATGGTTCTCTCCCTGCCTCAAAAAGCTTATAGTTTAGTAGCACCTGCCAACAAGTAGACAGCACATGATGACACAGCCTGGTGAGGGGACGAAATCTCTGGTCTTGGAGCATACATGTTAGTGATCTGGGGTTAGTGGAGAGTTGCATCACTTTTGGATGCAAATTGAAGCTGATGGTTAGACATCTTAGTTAGAGGTATTTAAGAAGCAATTAGACATATGAGCCCAGGGCCCCGCAGAGAGATCTAGACCAGGGGTTGGCAAACTCTGGCTGGCACCCATAAGAAATTTTATTGGGACACAACCTCATCCTATATTGTCTATGGCTGCTTTCAAACTAGAATAGGAAAGTTGTGACATGTGACAGATCCTATAGTCCACGAGCTTAAAATATTTACTAGCTGATCCTTTAAGAAAAAGTTTGCTGACTCCTGATCTGGACTAAGAATATAGATTAGAGAACCCTGAGGAGGAGCTGGAACCTGGATCCAAGACAGTGGTTCAGACTGCATGCGGGACATGGGATAACGGAAAGGGCTGAAACTGAACTTTTGAAGAAAGAGAATATCAACATTGAGGCAACGGAAAGTTTAAAAAGATGAAGCTAGGTACTGAATGGATTGTTTTAAGGTATGAGCAGTAGAATGCAAATTCTGTAGAAAACACAAGAGAAAAACTACAAAAAAAAAAAAAGAACCCATTGCTGGGAGCCATACCAACTAAAATAACCCTGAATCCACTGGATTTAGCAACAAGGATTACTGGTGACTTATTTCAATGGAAAGATGGTGGATAAAGTCAAAACACAGTGGGCTGAGCTGTGAACAGAAGGTGAAGTAGCAACAAAGGCAAGTATGCTTTTTTGAGAAGCTCAACAGTAGATGGGGGAGAAAAAGAGAGTGCATGTCTGACAGCAGCATGGGGCATCGCACCACCTGCCTTTGTTCCTTTTCCCAGAGACTTCAATACGTTTACACTTTGATGGGAAAGAGGAAGGTGTTCAGGAAAGGCTGACTTTAAAAGACATGGCAGGCATCAATTTATGCTTAGTCTCTGAGGAGGTGGCGTGAGAGACAACAGATGAGAAGCAGAGATTAGCTTTGGGGAGAAATGTAGAATACTCCCTCATGGTAGTAGGAGGGACAGAGGCAATTTTTACAGCATTTACAGGATGCTAATTTCATGATCTCATTTAATCCTCACTAAATCTCTCATAAGGGTACAGTGGTGGCTAATTTAGGGGCACAGACAGGAGTAGGGAGGAAATTGAATTGTCAGATGGTTTCTACTTTATTAGTCAAATATAAGATAAAGTCATATGTATGCAGGGCAGGATCCTAACCTTGTCGCTTCCTTGCCTTTGCTCTCCTTTCCCCTTTGGCCATTCTAGACTTTCAGTTCCTCAAATGGGCCTCTTGCCTCTGGAACTTCCAACATGCTGTGCTTGCTGCCTAGAATATCTGAACCTAATTTATTACCATTTCAGAAAGACCTTCTGATAAGGGAGGTATCCCTTAACTTCCTTTCTGGCATTTGCTACTCTGAAATTATCTCATGTTTTTCCTTTCTTAGTCGAATGAGCCATGTGAAAGTAGGGACAGCAACTGTCTTATTCTCCACTGTAGCCCTAAACCCTAGCAGGTAACAGGCACTCAAATGGATATCTGTTAAGTGAATGGTCGGGAAGGAGGGCTTAAAGAAAAAAGGTAATTTTGCCAAGGAAAGGAGAACCTGTTGTAAAATTTCATTTACTGATCAACCATCCATGCTACCGTAGGAAACCATCCTGATGACCCTTATTCATTCATACCAATACCTGCTAGTCATGCGTTAGGCTCTGGGAATGGAGTATTAACAAAATGTTTGCTCACATGGAGCGTCCATCTAGATGTCTCACCTGTCTCTTGGCAACCTAAGACATTAGCACCTCTTGGGACATCATTTTCTCTTTCTAGTTAAAAGATGCGATTTACCTGTATTCTCCTACCACCTAACAGAGAGGGCCCTGGGGTATAACTATTAGGGATGTCTCCTAAAGAGATCAGGAGATGTGAAAGGCAGGAGAAGGTAAATTTAGAACAGTAAATTAGTAAAAATACTAAAATGCAGTTGTCTAGTTTCATGAAAGGAAAATCTCTGACAATGAAAATGGGGAATGTCTTCTGGGATGAAGAAAATTGGTTGAAATCATAGATGTATGCTTGTTTCCTACCTGAATATTTAAAAATCCTTAATGTTGAGAAAATTTTAAACTGAATTAAGAAAAAAAATCAAGACTGTGGGCACATTTTCACTTGGCAGAACTGGGCAAGTCAATTGACCTCTAAATTGGAATTTCTTTATCTCTAAGATGGAGAAAAAAACAAAAGGCAGAAAGCTGCCCTGTCGTCTGTCTGTCTGTCTCACACTTCACAGTGCTGCAAGCACCAGGAGACGCTGGGCATAAGATATGTCTCGTCGACACCAACAATAGGTACTGGCTTAAAATGAATTCCATATCAAATTCAATAACTAGTAACTATCCTCGAATGAGACGTTTTCTTCCAAAGAACTTTCTTAACTCTCTTCAAGTCCTTTATCTGTTCCTGTGATCTCCAACCCGCCCCCAACCCTGGCTACTATCTTGGCATGTTTTCAACCGTTATCCAGGCTACCCCAAGAGTCTCTTCTCATCCAGTCCTGCCATCCTCCACACCACCTTCAGAAAACTTTAACAAAGTTCATCAGAAATTCCATCAGTAACTGCCACCACCTGAAAGGAATTCCTTGAATCTTGTAAACACGCTGTGCCACTGCCGTTATCCATGATGCTCCACAGACTGACACCACTTTTCTAAGTCCTGCTTACCTGGAAAACCTGGACAAGCCACTTGTTTCTGAGGCCTCCGATCTGCCTTCTCCCTGAAGAGCTAACCCTTCCTCCTTCAAGCCCTCCATAGACAGCAGCCACCATAACTCTGGGTCCGGCCCTTAGCAAGACCTCAGAATACTTCAAGTGGTGAAAACTGTTCAAGTTGCTCATTTTTATAGGCAAAGAAATTAAGGCCCAGAATAAGCCGTTTGCTCAGAGCCAGAACCGGAGAATCAACATCCTCGTTACGACTATTAATTCTCATTAGGAATTAGTAATACTTACGTAATTGTCGTTCCCCGTCCTAGAGTGTTTCCTCTGGGGTCAGCAATTACAGAAAATTCATTGGAGTCGGACTCCCAGATGTGCTGGGTGTCGTTGTTGTGTTTCGACGTGACAATAACTTTATCTGCTACAAGGAAGGCAGAATAGAAACCGACACCAAACTGGCCAATCAGTTCTGAAGTTGACTGGCCATCTTCTTGTGCCTCAGTCATTTTGTTTAAAAACTCGCTCGTCCCAGATTTGGCTATGGTACCAAGGTTTTTAACCAACTCTTCCCGGGTCATTCCTACACCAGTATCTGTGACATGGAGCAGGTTCTTCTCCTTGTCACACTAAAACCAAGACAAGAACAAAACAGTTATACTTGCTCAATACTCACGATATAAAAAGGAAATACTGAGCTATATATTGAGAAACTACCAGCTTTGGACCACATCAATTTCAATACAGAAAACAAAACTGAGATATTTTCCTCCATATAGTATTTTATGGGCTTTTCAAAAAGCGTACATCTTAAGCACAAGCATCTTTATAGAGAGTAATTTTAAGTTCAGTGTATTTGGTAAAGTATCCATATAAAGAGGGCAAGGACTGGTCTAAATGTCAAAGGGCAGAGACAGACCTAAATAAGGCAAGCTATTTATGAAAAAAAATTCAAGAAAAATAAAATTCTATGTTTCACCTATTTCTTTGATAGAAATTAAAAGGATTCAAAACTTGAATGACTTCTGTCTTTGAAATCTGTGGTGACCAATGTTCTTCACTAAACATTCCCAGCTCTCTGCCTTCCAGAAATACAGTAGGAATATACTTCCTCCACTTATGGTTGGATAAGGCCATGTGACTAGCTCTGGCCGAGGAGCTGCAAGTGGGAGTCAGGAATGTGGCTTTCAGGCTGGAGCCTTTAATTGATGCGAGCCCCTCCAAGCTTTCTCTGCACTGTGGCAACCAGCTACACTTCAGATGGTGGCTGCTCAATCAGCCTGTGTCATAGAGATGATGCAAAGCAAAGGCCACAGGCAGCCATGACTGATGATTTAAGCCAGGGGTTGGCAAACTTTTTCTGGAAAAGGGCCAGAGAGTATTTTAGGCTTTGTGGACCATACGGTCTCTGTCAAAAGCAGTCACAGATAATATACAAACGGGCATGGCTGTGTTCCAAAAACATTATTTATAAAAGCAGGACTTCCCTGGTGGCGCAGTGGTTAAGAATCCACCTGTCAATGCAGGGGACACCGGTTCGAGCCCTGGTCCGGGAAGATCCCACGTGCCGCGGAGCAACTAAGCCCGTGCGCCACAACTACTGAGCCCTCGCTCCACAACTACTGAAGCCCACACACCTAGAGCCCATGCTCCGCAACAAGAGAAGCCACCGCAAGGAGAAGCCTGCGCACCGCAATGAAGAGTAGCCCCCTGCTCACTGCAACTAGAGAAAGCCCTCACGCAGCAACAAAGACCCAACGCAGCCAAAGAAAAAAATAAAATATAATGTTAAAAAATATATATAAAAATAAAAACAGGCAGCAGGTCAGATTTGACCCACAGGCCATATTTGGCTGAGCCCTGATTGAAGTCCCCGACACTTGGGAATTGTTATTGCTCCTAACCTAGCCTATCTTGACTGATACGCATTCTCTATCTCTAAGAATTCTTTGTAGTTAAAAAGAAAATTGTTCTAAGCTTACCTTAATTTTAACCGTTAATTCCTCATTTCCAGCAAGAGCATTTTCATCAGTCAATGATATTAGCCTTATCTTATCTAAAGCATCAGAGGCGTTCGAAATCAGTTCTCTCAGGAAAATCTAAATGGAAGCCAGATTTAATACACACTTAGATTAGCCTCAAGATACATGAGACATTAAATTTAATGGCAAACTCATTTTATTTCTACTCTTTACTCTGAAAAAGCACTCTTCAAGGACTAGACTTCTATGGTACAGAGGTGGCGTTACTCTCCTGGTAAAAGCAGGCACAGCTCTCTACACAAAGGACTGTAGCTACTACAAGGAACACCTGAACTGCTGAGCGTAGCTGATACTCTATTTTCCCTCCTAATGATCTTTCTGTATGCAATACTCGAGGCTTAGTTTGTTATGACTGAACGTAAGACTCACAACTATTTAGCAGGCCACGAAAACAGTTGGAGGGGAAAGGGAAAAAAAAAAGGGAAAATGTTTAGCAACCCTCCCCCTCCCCCCAAACACACACAAATAGGTATCTAGTAGTGATTCTTGTACATACTGGGTTTTTAAACTTTGCCAACTACTTGCTTGGAATTGCTATGTCAGCACATTCACTATGAAAGTTAACAAGTTAGCTACCATACGGAGACAAAACAACATTATCATAACCACATGTTGCTTACCTCTTTATTTTTATACAATGAATTGATGATAAGTTTCATCATTCTGTTAACTTCGGCTTGGAAGGCAAACTTTTCTGATTTCTCTCTAAGTTCTCTTATCTGGGATGCATTTAATCCATCCAACTGAATAGCTTCTTCCTCTCTAAGGAAATAAATTTGATCAACTAATACTGCATTACTTAATTCCCTCCAAAAATATGGGATCTGTGATGAGAGCAGAGTGATCTCTTAAGGTTGTCTTAATGGTTAAAAAGCTAAAATGCAAACCTTTACATTACTAGTCTACCATCTCATTATTATTTTATCACAGTAGTACATTACCTTTAACAGCAAGTTGGAAATACTCTGTGTTAAACATTGTCAGAAAAATAAACCCAACTTCCCTCTCCTAAAAAGCAAAGTCACACTCATTTACGTTCCCTCACAGGGAACCCTCTGCCTGGGAAACTTTGGCTTCTAAGGGTCTACAAAAGTTTAAGTCCTAAGAAGCCAAATCAAAACATTGCTCAACTGACAGAATTCCTTTTTAAAATTACTAAGTGTACACACCGGGTATAAAACCAAAGGAGAAGCCTTTTCTATGGTCTTAGGAAGGCTATAGTGCTAGCATTCTGAAACAGTTATCAAAATAGTTTTCAAGGGAATTCATCTCATTTCGACCAGTCATTCTTAGTGGCAAAGTTAGGAGACATTACTATGTATGCACACACTTGCTACCCCTAACATTTTCTCTATTTAAATTCAGAGTATTAAACTTCATCTGGATCTTTTGAGAAGAGATACAAAAAAGCTACTGTATTCCAAGTTCCCAGCGGGTTATCTGTATAGTTTCAGAAGAACACAAACCTCTGTACTACTTCATCATCTGTCCTTGAGCCTTCTCTACTTTTACCCAGATCTTCTTCCACTGTCCCATCCACATCCACTTCATCGTCAGCCTGGACAGACCCTGATGGCAGATTTAACACCAGAAAACTCTTAAACATCGTTGCTTCATGTACTTCTCAGAAGAAACAAGATCAAACAGGGCCAGTGTAGTGGCTGCAAAATTCACTTGGCAAATACGGGAGGGGGCGATGGAAGAATGGATCCACTGGTTTAAATATCCAGTGTAAACCCACGTAAGCGTATTTCTTATGTAAGTTCAGATACTGAGGTCTCCCAGGAGATTTTGAAAGACGGAGGCAGCCATCACTTCTAAAGGGCGGCCCTGGGATCCTTTATAAATACTGTTTAGCAGATTCGATTCCAGGCCCCTTCTACATTCACACGTGTTGCCCGCAGGCCGAGACTAGGCCTCCAAACTGACCATGCCAAAACTTAGGCCTTCAATACCACAAGTCAGAACACGAAAAGGATTTGTGCAACCCCTAGCGAGGGGAACTGAAGGGCTCAGGAGCCTGAGAAAGCGAAGAGACGTTTAGAGATTTTAAGATGTTAAGGAGCTCGAGCAAAAGTGAGTCAAACACGCTGACACTGCCGGTTCGCTGCCCGCGGGCCTCACGCTCCACAGCCCAGCGGCTAAGAAAGGAAACTCGCGTTGGCGAGGCGTGGAAGCCTGGGGGCGGGGGGGGTCCTCAAACTCTGATGGCCAAAGGTTGCGGCATCTGACAAAAGTCCTCCGGAAAGGGCACACACAATGCTCCCGGGGGACGGCGGGGAGGGGGGCACGAGCCCGAGGGAGGCCCCACCGCGAGGAGGCTGAGCCCTCTAGGAGCGGATACTAGGAGATGTATAAGGGATTAAAACGACTCCGTTCTCCTTTTATCTTTCCAGAGGAAGGAGAGAGTAAACGAAATCCCCTGAGCCTCTTTCGAGGAAAAGCAATGGACACCCCACAGACCAAGCACAGGCCCTATAATCACCCTCCCGAGCTCAACGCCCCCAGAACCTTCGAGAAGAGGCCGCGCTTGAGGAGGGGGGGCGTCCAGGGGGGCCCGCTCCTCCAGGATCACTCACCGAAGGTCAGCAGGACGCAGCAGAGGCCCAGCACCCACAGGGCCCTCATGGCGCACGGCCGGTGAGTCTCAAGTCCCCTTTGATCGCAGGAGCCGCCTCCGCCCCCCTCCTACGCCAGGCTTCGATCCTCACACCTCAAGCCTTGCGATCCGCCCACTACCCCCAAGCAGGTCGGGCCGCTTTTCACCCCCACTTCTCGAGGGCGGGGGACGGGAAACACGAATCCACCAATCGTGCCGTACCACGCACCACCTGTACCCAATGGGGACTCGTGGGGGGGACCGCAGTGCACCAATCGGAGCTGTCCAGGTGCGGTGTCCAATGCCCGAAGCGTGGCTCCTTCCGATTGGTCAGTCCTGGCTCCTTTTCTCCAATCAACTGGTTCCGCGGGCCCCTCTCACGCGGGACCGCCCCTTTGCCTGTGTTGCTCTGGTCTCTAAGGGAAACCCTCCAATGAACGTCAGCACAGAACACATCCTCCTTGCGGAGAGGTCACGCGGAACCACTTCCGGATCCTGAGCGCGCTTACTCCGTGACGAGGGGAAGCGGTAGCCATGGCAACGCGTTCTTCACCTTTCCCTTGTCCATGCGTGGGGTCACGTTGGGAATGATTCCAGAGCGACTTTTCGCAGTCAGCTTTCTATCCGGCAGTGCTTCTCGGAATCGAGACACACGTGAGAAGTTGAAAATCCCCCGGCGCACTTTTCGATGGGGTTGGGGAGGAACTACAGTTCCCGGCATGCAACGTACTAGGGGGAAAACACTGTAGTGCATGCTGGGAATCGTAGTCTTTGATCAGCTGCGTAGTTTGGCCCTTTCTTCTGCCTTTTTCCCAGCGTGTCTTTGCGGGAACTCTGCGCTGCGTGTTTTAGAATTTATATCTCGTTGCCAGTGCCGTAGAAATTTCTGCCTATTCCAGACTCTCTAGTGTACACAGCCTTCAGAACCTAGAAAGCCGCCAGGCCTTGGCCGAGGCCGCCCAGCGTTCTGGGGGTCGGCCTGAGTCCGGCCCAGCCTCCGGTTCATGGACGCGCCTTTCGGAATCTGGCTTCTCGTGCGTCACGTGGGCAGCCGGAGCTTCTGGTACGTCTGCACCCTTCACAGCCGGAATGCTAGGCCTTCTGTTTCGGTTTACAGAAGAGGGTAGCGGGGCTTTTTTTTTTTTCCCCCTTCCCTTACGGGAAATCGCGAGCAACTTTGATGCCCTGACTCCCTCAGGAGAGTTCAAAGGCGGTGAACCGGTGGTCCCAGAGTCCCTGCTGTGAGTCAGGTGAAGAGCATGGTATTAAAGTCCAGTCTAGCAGAAAAAAGAAAAAAAAAACACTCTCAGTTTGACGGGTGCAGGAGGATACACCTGCAGATCTTTGAAAGCAAAACCTGTGGGACTGCAAATGAGCGAGAGAGTACAGCTTTGTAACTTCATAGAAATACAGAAAGACATAAAACACCAGGTGGCTTTCGTGTGAGGGAAGTCCCTCACCCAAAGCTTGGGCCTTTGGAAATATTTTCTATGGCTTTTTAGCCTTTACAGAGCCCCCAGCCCGACCCGCACCCGGTTTCCACAGAAACACTGCCTTCCTTACCGCTTCCTACAGGTTAATTGAACTTCGAATTTGTTTTCAGATAATCATCCGAATTCCTGAAGACAAGCTTTTCAGTGACAGGCTATCGTATATATTTATAACTTCCCCTATTGAGGTTCGCCAGTCTTAATTCTGTGGTCAGCACTTACACGTTGTGGTGGTCCCTTATTTACATCTAACCAAATTATCTGAATTTGTTATTAGTAAGAAAAGGGTAGCTTACAAAGCTTTTGTTATGCCTCTGTGCTTATTTTTTTTGTTTAAAGAGTTACTAGGGTGTGGATTACATTCAGAAATCTCAAATAATTGCATTTTTGTGTGTTTTAACTCCTGTTTATTTTTTCTTTTTAGAAAAAGATGAGTTCCTTCACTATTCTGCATTTCACAACATTTCTTCCCCTTTTTCTCTAGCTCTGAACAAGTAAGCAACCAGTTCTGAAACTGCAAATTCCATCTTAACTGGTCAGTGGTGGGTAATTTGTGCTGCACCTGAAGGGAACTGAGAATGAGGCAGGCCCTCCAGAGTAGATGCATTGCTTGTGGGTAGATGTTACTGCAGATAACAGTGGGAATGTATGAGGCAGGCAGAACGCAAGACAATAGACTGGCAGAAGAATATGGCTGGTTGTTGTCAGGCTCAACTCTGCCCCTTTAAGACATGATCCCTGGCTATGCACCCTGTGAAGGTAATGGGCAGCTTACCCCATTCCCAGCCTTGCTGTTTCTTCCCAGCCTTGCTGTTTCTCCTCTGTAGTCTCCACTTCATCTGCCTTTGACCTATGATTGATCCTCATGTCCCATCTTGGCTAGCTCCTCCAGAACTTACACTCCAGATTGTTTTTAAACTGCTGACCTGTGGATCTGATTCCCTCGCTTCCTAATTTTAGTTTTTTCCTTTTAACATTATATGTCCATGACTAGTATAGGGAATAGCTGCCTTTGTTGTTTTTGTTGTTAAGCTTTTTCTTGAGCACAGCTAACCCCACTAGACAGCACCCTCCTTTGCAGTTGAACTTGGGAGAAAACACCAGAGAGGCAAAGGGGTGCCGTTAGGAGCAATGGATAGCTCAACTGGTAGACAGGTGTAGTCCAGCAGCGAGGAGTCAGGGAGGATGCAGACTGGGAGATCGAGGCAGGAAAGCAGTTGGCATCGGAGAGCATTGAGGAATGAGGCTGAGCACCAAGGTCAATTTTTTGGTTGGTCAGTTGGTTCATTCATTCTTTCATTTATTAATTCAGCAAGTGTTGAGGACCTGGTATGTGCCAGGTATTATACAAGGTGCTGGCAATAGAGGGGTGAGCAATATTGATATGGTGTCTGTGCAGAGTTTGAACAAATATTAACAGTGGAGTTGCAGCATAAGTGCATGTATCTTATTTAAACCAAAGCAAAGATATAAAAGAATGACTGCAAAAGAATGTGAGGGAGCTTTTTGGGGTGATGGAAATGCTCTTGATCTTGATTTTGGTGGTGGTTAAAACTCATCAAACTGTATACTTCGAAAAGAGTGAACTTTGTCATGTAAATTATACCTCAATCCAAGAAACCCTAATAGCAGCCATTGATTTAAACAACAAAACACTGAAACCATTTCAGTAGGAAGCAGGAAACAGACAGAGATGCCCGCTATTGTCAGTATTGTCCCACACTGTTTAGGAGGGTCTAAGAAAATTAACTGAAATTAATTTTAAAAAGTTGAGGTTTTTTTTATTTTGAAATCCCTTCTCACTGGTGAAATGATTGCCTATCCAGAAACTCAAGAGACTCTAGCTAGGGGAAAAAATTACTGACTATAAGAAATATGTAAACATCAATAGAATTGCTGTAATCTTGTAAAAAACACAGAAATGGAAATTTTAAAAATCTCATTCATATTAGAGACCCAAACCATAAAATACTTAGGAATAAACTTGACAAGAAAGACATAGCTCCAACATGAAGGAAACCATAAAATCTTATTGAAGAATATAAAACAAATGGAGAAGTTGGGTCTGGTACCATACCCTATAGGGTATTATTTACTGCTATGTAACAAATTACCCCAAAACTGTGTAGTTTAGAACAATGAACATGTATTATCTCACAAAGTATCTGTAGTGGGGAATCTAGGAGTACTTAGCTGGGTGGTCCTGGTTCAGGGTCTCTCATGAAGCTGTAGTCAGGATGTCAGCGTGGGCTGCTGTCATCTACGGCTTGGCTGGGTCTAGAGGATCTGCTCCTATGATGACTCACTCATAGGTAATGGCAGGAGGTCTCAGTTCCTCACCACACAGACTTCTCCATTGGGCTACTTGGATGTGCTCACAGTATGGTGGCTGGCTTTCCCCAGAGTGAGTGATCCAAGTCAGAAAACAAGGCAGGAGCCATGAGAACTCATGACCGACTTTGGAAATCACATACTATCATTTCTGCAGTAACCCTACTCAGTGAGAAGAGGGGATTACACAAGGAGGTTAATACCAGGAGTCAGAGATCATTGGGACCATCTTAGAAGCTGCCTGCTACCATACCGTAGCTGCAAGGGAAGCTGAGCAAGGTTCTAGCTGGCATCTTCAGCTTCATTTGTGAGGAGTGGGCTCATGAAATGGACAAGAACAGAAGTGGGGATTTCCTCCAAAATAGGGAGGGGATTCAGATGTTGCACAGTCAAAAAGAATGGTAAATGTTCACTACGTGTTTGAATAGACAAACGGAACAGTGCAGCAAAAGAGAGAATCCAGACATAGATTGTTTCAATTTAATACATGATAAAAGTGATATTTCAATTTAGAGGAGAAAGGATAGTTTGTTTCACAAATGATGCTGGCCTTGACTGGTTATCCATCTAAAGAAAAATAAAGTTGACACCTATCTTACATCATATAAAAAAAGAAATCCAGTTTAGGAGAAAATAAGAAAGTCTGTGAGTGCACACTAAGAATGGGGGAGACCTACTCAATCAAGATTGAACATCCAGGAAATACAGCAGAAAGCCTACAGTGTTTACCAGGCTCCTCTCTGGTGGGCCTGGAAC
This sequence comes from Delphinus delphis, assembly GCF_949987515.2. Classification (NCBI taxonomy): domain Eukaryota; kingdom Metazoa; phylum Chordata; class Mammalia; order Artiodactyla; family Delphinidae; genus Delphinus; species Delphinus delphis. The sequence continues at coordinate 84,385,798 of NC_082693.1, read as the reverse complement.
TCCAACTTTTGTCCTACTAGCACTATCACCACGAGGCTGCTGAGTGTTGCCTAGCGCATCAGCCTTGTGCTGCTTTCTAAGAATATTAGCTCTGCATGGTGTAAGAATCAGCAAGCATTTTAAGGGGAAAAGCAACAGAGAATGTAGGGATCACTTCTTAACCCTTCCTTTCTGGAATCTTGTCTTCTGAAATCCTGGTTGCCTGAGTAGCTGTCTGATGCCTTTAAATAAATCCTCAAGTATCTTATCCAGCTTCTCTGTTCCGGCAGGAAGGTTGCTCTGCTTTGAATTGTCCTTCATGGTAGAATGTGGAAGTAGATGTAGGAGATGTAGATGTTCTTGGTCCTATTTTAATATTGGGGTTCAAATATTGGGTTTCAAAAATCCCAGTGTTTCGGGCTTCCCTGGTGGCGCAGTGGTTGGGAGTCCACCTGCCGATGCAGGGGACGCGGGTTCGTGCCCCGGTCCGGGAAGATCCCACATGCTGCGGAGCGGCTGGTCCCGTGAGCCATGGCCGCTGAGCCTGTGCGTCCGGAGCCTGTGCTCCGCAACAGGAGAGCCCATAACAGTGAGAGGCCTGCATACGCAAAAAAAAAAAAAATCCTAATATTTCAGCTAAGACATTAAACAGCCATAATTATTTCCTCATGTTAACCTTTCGGTAGTTTTCATCAAGTAATTAATATGGTGTTTAAAGTTTCTGAAATGTGGAACTTGTATTATTTTTGACTAGAGAACAGTAAATGTGTTTCTAAATATTTAATGTAATTGTAACTACAGTTTACATTAGTTTACATTATATCTTCTTTTTGACTAGTTTTAACCACAAATGTGGATTATTTGTGATCTCCCTAGGCCCCGCCCCAACTCACATCACGTTACCCTGCCTGAGCATTGACTGTGGGTTTATATAATGGTTACCTGCATTTGCTAATAAAATCTGTGGGTGCTGTGACTCTTAACATGCAATCAGAGAGTTTAAATTAAATTCATCTGTGGTCTTGTAGTTTACATTTTATTTTCTATTACCTAAAAATGAACATCTCCCTAGTCTCTGCCTTAGAAAAACAGATCAATTAAAAAATATATGTCCGGGACTTCCCTGGTGGTGCAGTGGTGAAGACTCTGTGCTCCCAATGCAGGGGGCCTGGGTTCGATCCCTGGTCAGGGAACTAGATCCCACATGCATGCCACAACTAAGAGTTCGAATGCCTCAAGTAAGGAGCCCATGAACCACGACTAAGCAGCCCACCTACTGCAACTAAGAGCCGGTGCAACCAAATAAATAAATATTAAAAAAATATATATATATATGTATATGTCCAATTGTCCTCTGTCAACTTTGGATACCAGCAGAGCACAAGAGGAATTGAATTTCAAATAACAGATTTGTTAAATTTTAAATTGTGGTAATTTGATATTTTACATGATCTAATTAGCCATGTTGATGATGTTACATTAGGGACTTAATAGGAGTTTCAGAGCTGGAAGAAGTCTTAGAAATCATGTAGTTCCACAACTCACCCTCTTGGTTTTGAATCATAAAACTAAGATATTTTCATGGTTTAAAAAAACTCCAATTGGTACAGAAAAGTGTAAGATCAAAGGTAGAAGTTCCAGGTTCTCCCCACCCCATTGTTCCCATTCTCTAGAGGTCACTACTGATAGAAGTTCCTTATGCATCCTTCCAGAAATTGTGTGTGTGTGTGTGTGGGTGGGTGTGTATGTGTGCGCGCATGTGTGTTTGTGAATGTACATATGTGTGTAATAAAATTAAAAATGAAATTCTTAATTTTCAAAAAGATAAATGGAACAATACACATTAGCTTATTCCATTTAATAGATCTTGGATGTCTTATCTTTTAAAATCTACTTTCCTATTTGATAGGCACTTGTTTTGTTTCCAGTTTGTTGCTATTACAGCCAGTGCTGCAGAGAATGCTTTAATCTGCACAGGTTTTTTATTTGTGAAAGCTTATCTGGAGGATAAACTTTTAGTTTTGGAATAGTTAGGTCAAAGAGTATGTGCCTTCAAATTCTGTGGTTATTTACCAGTTCCTCTGGGGGGGTGGAAAAAAGCTGTACCAATTTATGTTCCCATCTCAAGGCTCCTCCCTCTCTTTTTAAAAAAAGCTAAGGAAATTCGAGGTCCAGAGAAAAGAAATGAGGTCTCAGAGTTAACTATTGGTAGAACAAAGTGGAACTCATATTTAAAAAATTTCTTACATTGCTCTAGCTACTACGTACCTCTTGGCTACTTGAAAAAGTTTGAAAGGCTTTTTAAAGAAATTTTATTTTTTTATGCGTATTATGAAAAAATTTGCAAATTAAAAAATTTTAAAAAAAGATTGAGGAAGAAAATTAAAATAACCCATATGCCTTAACTAGATACATCACTACTAGCATCTTGGTGTCTTCATTAATGTTTAATATATACATTTTTAAATTAAAATTGGAATCACACAATAACAGTTTTGTAACTGTCTTTAACTTGCCAATATATGGTAAACATTTTTCCATGTAAATATTTTTACAAGGTATCTTTTAGTGGGTGTACACTATTTCATGTCATGACTGTGCCATAATTATCGATTTATTATCGTTAGCCCTTTAGTTTACCAATCTTTAAACCATTGTAAATACTGCTGCACTGAAAATTCTTAGATGTAAATCCTTATAGACAAATAGAACCAATTCTTAAAATTGATATGCTTGGTAAATGTATGTGACTTGTGTTTCAAAGGGTTGTGGTACTGACAAATTACACTCTAGGAGAGTTGTACCAATTTACATTCCCACTGATTTACATTTTTTTTTTTTTTTTTGCGGTACGCGGGCCTCTCACTGCTGTGGCCTCTCCCGTTGCGGAGCACAGGCTCCGGACGCACAGACTCAGCGGCCATGGCTCATGGGCCTAGCCGCTCCGCGGCATGTGGGGTCTTCCCGGACCGGGGCACGAACCCGTGTCCCCTGCATCAGCAGGCAGACTCTCAACCACTGCGCCACTAGGGAAGCCCTGATTTACATTTTAAGCATAAAAAGCTTTACAAAAAAAAAAAAAAAGAAAAGAGAGGAAAAGCAAAGTAAAAGTACAGCCTGGCGTTGTCAGAGTACTAAAGTTAGACGCTGTGGTCATTGAGGGCGGGCTTGGGGGTGGGGTATTTGAATATAGAAATCCCGAAGCCTTAAAATACTGAGAGAAATCTCTGAAAAAAAGTCAGAGGAGCTTTTGACCAGTTAGTAGATATTCTTATAACTTCTAGTTCTAAAGTGCAGTGATAAATATAGTGATACGATTGAGGCTACTTTATGGCAAAATTTGAAATCAAACATTTGCAATAGAGGTAATGTTAACACTGACAATAGCAGTAGGAATAGCAAACATTGAGGACTTCGTATGTACCTTGCAGATTCTTGTAAACTAAGCCGTGATAACTTGCTTAAGAAATCTGTTGAGAAGTCTGTGTCTTTCCCCTCCTTCCCTCCCTCCCTCCCTCTTCCTCCCTCCCTCCCTCTTCCTCCCTCCCTCCCTCTTCCTCCCTCCCTCCCTTCCTTCCTTCCTTCCTTCCTCTTTCAAGAGCAGGAGACTTAGTGAAGAGACAGTGAAGCAGTTCCCAGAATGGAAGGAAAAGCTAGACACCAGGCCTCAGGATTGACAGGACCCAGGGTAGCAATGGGCATCCAAGTGGCATGGACACTCTCTTTAAGGCACTGCAACAGGATGCCTCAGCCCTTACTAGGGAATGTTCTTTCTTAAAGTGTCCACCTTAGCAGTGTTAAAAGAAAACAAATTTTTATTTTAAAAAATGTTTATTAGGTGCTTATTATGCAAAGTATCATTTAATCCTGCCAAATGGGTGGTCATTGTTTCCAGATTTACAGCTGCAGGAACTAGTGTCAGAGTGAGATCTTGGGGCAGGTTTCATATGACTCCAAAGCCCATGCTCAACCTCTGTATCCCCGACAATGTGGGAGATGCCACTTTGATGCACTTGCTGCCATCAGGTGGGCCAGGGACAAATATTAAGTAACTTTGATTCTCTGGCACAGATGTTGGAGCCTTTCAGTTCTTTTTCGGTGTTTCTGATTATACCAAGAGAAAGTCAGTTTGGTCCAAGTTTGTCTTAAATGCCTCTCTAATAAGTACATGTTAATCTACTTTCTCCATAAAAAGAGAAGTGTATCTAAATAGAATTTATTCAGTACTTTGCTTTTTAATGCATTTATTTTTATGGATACTATCTATTTGTGACATGTGATAAGGGTTTTGCACTTACAGTAATAACGAAAAGTTTCTAGTTAAATTTTTTGACTTAACATTGTTTTAAAGAAAAATAAAGAGTCATGTCCTACTTTTCTTTATCTAATTTCTACTCCAAAATAACTCCTTCTTCTATTTAGGTCTCCTCTGTTCCTCTCCCCTCTCCCCCCACCATTAATCCCCTATTTCTGCAAAAACTGGGAGGGTTCTTTATCAGCAGTTGTGGAGCAAGTTGTGGAATTATGGTTTTTTCATTTTTAATTTTAATTATAAAGTAATGTAGCTATAGTTACTATGATCAGAGAAATGGATTTGTCTTAATCTTACCATTCTAACACAGCTACTATATCATTTTTCTTTCCTGTTTTTACCTCACGTGCATTTCTCTAATAATGATACTTAACATTCACTGACTATTCGTTATAGGCACTGTTGTTAGCATTTCGCAATCCAATAACTTGTTTAATCTTTTTAAGCATTTTATGATATAGATTCTGTAATCCCTGTTCTGCAGATGAGGAAACTGAAGCATGGTGAATTTACGACACTTACTGTAAGGACTTGAATCCTGGGAACTGGTGTTCTGAATTTGGACCTTTGACTTCTGCACTGTGCTGTTTCCCATATTTAGCTGTGTTTTATTAGCACTGTTATTATTATGGCCTATACTTATTTTTTTCTCCTTCTCACTTAACCCTTACTTATAAACCTTTTTCTCTTGGTATATAGTCCTCAGATTTTTAAAGAATCAACTATATTTTGGTCTAATTTATATAAAATAAATTGCACCCATTTTAAGTGATCAGTTGGTAAGTTCTGATGAATGCCTACATCTAACTACCATTATATTTATGATAGAAAACATTCCTGTTGCCCTAAAGAGTTCCCTTGTGACCCTTCCCAGTTATTTCCTCCCCATGCTCCGCAAGGCAACTAAAGATCTGCTTTCTGTCATCATTTTTGTTTGCCTTCCTCTTCAATCCATGAGTTATTTAGAAATAATATTTAATTTCCAAAATTTGTGTGAATTTTTCAGGTATCTTTCTGTTATCAGTTTCAAATTTAATTCCATTGGGGTTAGAGAACATATTTTATATAATTTCAGTTCTTTCAGATGTGTTGAGTTTTGGTTTATGGCCTAGAATTCAGGTTGGCAAACTTATTGTTTAAAGGGCCAGATAGAAAATATTTTAGTTTTTGTGGGCCCTTTGACCTCTGTCATAACTACTCAACTCTGCTGTTGTAATATGAAATACTTAATATGAATGAAAGTGGCTGTGTTCTGATCAAATGTTCTTTATAAAAACAGGCAACAGGTGGGCCTTAGCCTTTTGGCTGTAGTTTGCTGACCTTTGGCCTAGAACCTGGTCTATTTTGGTGCTTGTTCTATGTGCATGTGAGAAGAACCTGTATTCTCCTGTTGTTGGGTGGAATGTTCAAAAAAATGAAGTTGCCTGATAGTGTTTTTCAGATCTTCTATATCCTTGCTGATATCTGTCTATTTAAACTACTGATTACTTGAGAGGAGTGTTGAAATCTCTAACTGTATTAAGGGTGTATCTATTTCTCCTTTCATTTTACCAGTTTTGCTTTGTGTATTTTTTTTAAATAAGTGATTGTTAAGTTTTTTAAAAAAAATATCTATTTATTTATTTGGTTGCACCAGGTCTTAGTTATAGCTCCTTAGTTGCAGCTCGTGGGTTCATTAGTTGCAGCTCAGTGGCTCTTTAGTTGCGGCATGCAGCCTCTTATCTGTGGCATGTGAACACTTAGTTGTGGCATGCATGTGGGATCTAGCTCCCTGACCAGGGATCGAACCTGGGTCCCTTGCATGGGGAGCATGGAGTCTTAACCACTGCGCCACCAGGGAAGTCCCTGCTTTGTGTATTTTGAAGCTCTGTTGTTAGGTGCCTACACACTTAGGATTATTATGTCTTCTTGGTAGACCGACTACTTTATCATTATGTAATGTCACTTTCTATTCCTAGTAACACTTGTTCTGAAGTCTACTTTTTCTGATAATAATATAGCTCCTCTAGTTTACTTCTTTCTGGGATCACACACTTCTGTACTGCCTGATGTATAATGTCTGAAAACAGCTAATTCTTATATTTTGTCCAGTTTTCTAATTTTTTGAAGAGGATAGGTAAGTCTAGTCCCTGTTATTTTATCATGGCTGGAAGCAGAAGTCTGTAACTGTCTTTTAAACATACGTACCACTTGCCATCAGTGGCTATACTTTTATCCTCTTAGTTATACTTTTATCCTCTTAGTTATGTCCTTTGTGGAGACCATTTAGTTTTCTTTCTTTCTTTTACTATTTTTTCTATCATAAACAATGAACATCTAATGACTATAGTTGCTCACTATTTTGATTATTTCCTTGGAGTGATTCCCAGAAAGTAGAATCATTGAGTCAAAAATTAAAAACACTTTAATATATTTTGAAGTATATTGCCATTTACTTTCCAAATATACCTTCTAATGGCTTTCCAGAATTACCAGTTTACAATTCCATAGATATATGTGAGGTATAAATTTCACCAATATTTAGATAACTATGTGTACTCAAAAAAATCTGTATCATTGCTTACTTTTAAATTTCGTTGAATTCTGGAAAGGTTAAATATGCTTTTATATGTATTCTTGTATTATTTTTCTTTTTATCTGTTTGTATCTTTTGCTTATATGTCAACTAGGATATCAGTATTTTTCTTAGAATAAAGATAAATTTATTTGTGGCAAATATTTTTAAAGTCTGTTGTTTGCCTTTAAGTATTTTTATTTTTATTTATTTATTTTAATGAATGTATTTATTTATTTATTTTTGGCTGTGTTGGGTCTTCGTTGCTGCACACGTGGGCTTTCTCTACTTGCGGTGAGTGGGAGCCACTCTCCATTATGGTGTGAGGGCTTCTCATTGCGGTGGCTTCTCTTGTTGCTGAGCATGGGCTCTAGGCATGTGGGCTTCAGTAGTTGTGGCCCACAGGTTCAGTAGTTGCAGCTCATAGGCTCTAGAGCGTGGGCTCAGTAGTTGTGGCATATGGGCTTAGTTGCTCCGTGGCATGTGGGATCTTCCCGGACTAGGAATCCAACCTGTGTCCCCTGCATTGGCAGGTGGATTCTTAACCACTGCGCCACCAGGGAAGTCCCTAAGTATTTTTAAAATGTAGTTATTATCTATTCTTTTGTGATTTCTTCTACAGCGTATAAGTTTTGGAAGTCCTTTCCAGGTTTGATAAATATTTAATTATGTTTTCTTTTCATTTAAAACATATTAAATTCTTTCATTCAACAATTATTTACCTGTCACCTACTCTGAGCCAGTCCTTATACTAGGTGTTGGGGACCTGGTAGAGACCAAGATAGAAATTACTACCTCTGATCATTTGGGAATAGGAAAACATGGATATTTTCAAGGTCTGATAATCTAATTCTAGCCTCCTACGTGGCAGGTGAAAAGTCTATTAATAAAGTGTCCATGATGCCTATTCTGTCATCTTTTAGATTTTGTTTGTGTGAGATTAAATTAAATTAATTTTTTCAGATTGTCGCCTCTTTATTACAGTATCATTATTGCATAGGTGTTTCATACCTATTGATTTGTGGTATCTTCAAGACCTAGAGTCTTATCTCTATTATATGGAGGCAGTATAATGTATGTGTCCTGGAGTCAGGCTGACCTGCTTTTAGATCCTAGCTCTTCACTTACTAGCCAGGTACCTTTAGACACGTTGCTTATCCTGTCTGAACTTTTCTTTCTTCATCAGTAAAGTAGGGTGGTAATATTATCTATCGTAGGATTATTGTGACAATTAAATGCAAAAGGGTTAACACTTTTTTTAAAAGGTAATGTATTATTATATTCTTGTCAGGTGGTCTTGATGGAAAATTGCCCTATACGTGATAACACGGTATGTTTCTCTGTAGGTGAAAGCAACAAACATAACCAATAAAGCAACATTTGGTATGGAAATAAGTTGCATCAAGAAAAATCTCGTGGGCTTCCCTGGTGGTGCAGTGGTTGAGAGTCCGCCTGCCGATGCAGGGGACACGGGTTCGTGCCCCGGTCCGGGAAGATCCCACATGCCGCGGAGCGGCTGGGCCCGTGAGCCATGGCCGCTGGGCCTGTGCGTCCGGAGCCTGTGCTCCGCAACGGGAGAGGCCACAGCAGTAAGAGGCCCACGTACCGCAAAAAAAAAAAAAAAAGAAAAAGCTCGTAAAGCTAAGTAGTTTTCATTGAATATTTTGCTTCTGAGCAATGTGCAAGCATATCTGCATCGTTGCTGGAGGGCGTGTGTTTTTCCATTAGGTCAGTGGACTTGAATTCCCGGTGCATGTAGGTGAATGGAGTGTCGTATGAGCCTGCACGACTTAAGATAAAAATGATCACAGAACTCCATCAGATTCTTAGAGCCAGACTTCTTTGCCTCTCGGATGCCAGGTACATTACTGGTCTTGGCCCTTATTACATTTTGATTTGTTCCTCTTGTCCTGACCTCAACTTCATACCTATTTTCATTCTTGCTTCTGGTCACAGTCATGGGTCTTGGCTTATTCTGTTGCTGGATACACTAGGCTCCTTTTCTGCATTTGCCTTCCTTTTCACACTCTTAGCAAGTCCCCTTATGTAGTTTTCAAATTCACAGGGTGGCAGAAGGAGCAGGTGGCCAACGGAACACCGGGAAGGTGGAATGGGGGGCTGAGGAAAAGAGGGAGAGCCTTGTAACCAGTGCCCACTCATCACCCGTGGTTCTCAGCTCTTCAGCAAAAGCTTTGGGGAAACAGAGGAGCCGTGGACTTCCTGTAATCCTAAAAAAGAATGTGTTTTTTTCTTTTTCACTCCTAACTTAAACTAGATTGTGTCTCAACTCTGATGTGTCCATTGGTTGACATCACTCACCTTCAAATATCTATAAGAAAGAAGGCATTTTGGGGAAAGATTTCAATCTGTTTATAGTGAACATAATTAGGGGGAAGTCATAGAAGCAGTGGAGGTCAGTGGCTGCACCAGGATGAAAATTGTTTTAAGGGTGATGTCGTCTCTGAGCAAAGTGAAATGAGCCAGGAGGCAAATGAGAATGTAGACAGGTCTGCCCAATTCCTTTTAAAGCCCCAGAAACCCATTCAGCCTTACATCTGCTCGACTCTGGATGATTTTCAGGAAGAGAGAGACTATTTGGCAAACTCCAGCTTCCCTCAGCTGAGCGAATTCTGCAGTTCCCGGGGTGCGTGTTTCAAAGCTGTGGACCTGAGGTGGTCAGCATTGAAGGCCCAGGCGCCCTTACCCTTCAATCTATTTAGACAACATTTTTGTCTCCACTAGCAACATCTGAAGCTCTGTCTGGACTGCGTGAACAGCTGCTTTCCCTTTTTTATCTGCTTGCTGGGTCAGACATATGGGGACTTTCTCCCTGACTACTCACCTGTCATGTTCTCCAAGGCAACTGACTTGTCAAGTTTATCCATAATGGAACAGAATCTCTATGTTGCTGCAAGAAACTGTTATCCTTGGGTCCTGGAGAATCCCAACCGCAGTCTGATTGAGTTAGAGATCATCCAAGCAGCATTTCTGAATGAGTCTCAATTTCAGTATTTTTACTTCAGGACGGGAACCATGCTGCTGAAGCCTATGGACGAGGAAAAGGAGGAGATGGTGTCTGCAGGTTTTCTGATCAACAATGAGGAAAAATTAAAGATTGGAAAGCTTAAGGCCAAGATTATTAGCAAAGGACTACCTGTCAGGTTGTACAGAGATCTCCATGAGTTGGGTGAGCCTGGTTCTCAAGGACTGGTTGGTTGTGATAGAGAAACTTTACCCACTTTAATCATGGAAAATATAGGTTAGTAAATATGGAGATAGCTAAGTCTGTTGTCATAGGTCCATGTGTTTTGTATGTCTTCCTTGTGAAAGGAATTTTTAAATGGTTGAAAATATTCCTTGAGCATTTAAAGTCATTACCATATTCCTGTAACATGCATTTCTTCATTTGAAGATTTTTGAAACTGAGAACAAATAGTGGGTCATGGAAGAGGATTTAGGAAGTCAAGGAGCTCAGCGAAGACCTAAAATATCTGGCAGTTAACATGTAGATATAGAGCAGAGGTTCTCAACCAGGGCTGATTTTGCCCCCAAGGGATTTTTGGCTACATCTTTGGTGTCACATTTTTGGTGTCACAGTTGGGGGTGTACTACTGGCATCTAACAGGTGGAGGTCAGGGTCACTGCTAAACATCCTACAGTGCACAGGACTGCCCCTCATAATAAAGAATTTTCCAACCCAAAATGTCAACAATGCCAAGGTTGAGAAATCCTGATCTAAAGAGGAGAGAACTTTTATTAATTGTCTTGTGCTTTTTGCACGTTATCGCATTTAATCTTCAAGGTTTAGCCCTGCAAGGTAGGTGCTCTAATTCCTGTTTTACAGATGAACAAATGAAAGCTGCTGTGTAGCAGTTAAGTGACTTACCTAATGTCACTTCACCAGTGAGGGATCATTCTAGGATTTGAACCCAAGTCCTTTTGACTCCAAAATCCATGCTCGTTTGCCTTCACACTTACTACTCAGAGTAAGTGATCTGTGCACCAGTAGCCTCGGCATCACCTAGGAACTTGCTAGAAATGCATTCTGGGTCTATTGAATTAGAATTTGCATTTTAATAAAGATGACCAGGTGAGTTGCAGGCACATTAAAGTTTGAAGCACTGCCTGGCATCCTGTTGCCTCTGAATGAAATGGTTACATTTATTCTGAAAATACTGTGTCATGGACATGTACAGATTAAAAAGGGAGGAACAACATCAGAGCAGGGCAGAGATTCTTCACCTAGACAGACTTTGGGAGGGATCTGTGATGCCCTAAATTTATATGAAAAAGAGAATGTTTGTATGCAGATGTGTGTTTTGGGCGGTAGGAAGTTGGCCTGTGTCTTTGATCAGATTCTCAAAAGGTTTAATGACCCAAAAAAGATTGTGAGTTACTGTTGTAAGGGCCCAATTAATGTGGGAGTGCAAAATGCAGGTGGTGCATTCTCAGATGCTTTCAGGGACCAGGCAGGCGTAGGCCTTCTAATATGATAGGGGAGCAGATGGATCTGTAGTCAACTGCATGGAAGGGCGTTGACCCACCTAAAGTCATTCACATCCATTGTTGGGGGTGGGGCACAAAATCCCACCTGTGCTGGTCAAACAAAACTCTGCCTACAAGCCAAATTATTTTGGAGTCCTAGAAAAGAATATTGTAACAATCGTTACTCTTTGGGTTGAAAGTGACTCGGACTGGCTCCAACAGACAGGGAATTTTAGTTTATATAACTTTAAAGCCCAGGATTGGGTCTGTGTTCAGCTCAGGCTTCGTCCACTGGCTCAAATGAGGTTACCAGGCCCTGGTTTCTCACTATTTCTCTGCATGGCTCTGCTGTCCTGATGTTGCCTCAACTCCTTGGCGCCTCCATAATGGAGGGAAGGTGGCTGTAGCAGCTCCAGGTTCAGGTCCAGCAGGAATGGCTCAAAGTCCTAGGATTAAGTCTTTCTGTCTCTGATTAGCCGGACTTGGACTATATGTTTGTATCTGACTCAGTCACTGGTGCCAAGAGAATGTGATGCTCTGATTGGCTAAACTTGGGTCATATGCCACGTCTGGAGCTGGAGGGAGTCAGACCCACTACAATAACATGAAGTGAGAGTTGGGACAAGGTGGGACCCCAAATGATAATCTGGGGCTGTTACTGGAATTAGGGTAGGGTGAATAGAAGTTGGGCAGCCCCAAAATATCCTGAATATTTACTACGAGCTCGGAGTTTTAGAATGTCCAACAACAGAAATGCTCTCAGATCCAAGATTTTTTAGTTCCTAGTTCTGTGACTTTGAGAAAATGATGTAATATTGGTAAGCCTTGGTTTCTTCTATTTACTGAGTTAGCATTAACGACCTTGAACTCAAGGTAATGTGTATAATAATGGTGTAAAATACCTGAAAACAGTGCCTGACACATATTAGGCTAATGAGAATGAATCATAAAAAATGAGTCCTGGGCTTCCCTGGTGGCGCAGTGGTTGGGAGTCCGCCTGCTGATGCGGGGGGCACGGGTTCGTGCCCCGGTCCGGGAGGATCCCACGTGCCGCAGAGCGGCTGGGCCCGTGAGCCATGGCCGCTGAGCCTGCGCGTCCGGAGCCTGTGCTCTGCAGCGGGAGAGGCCACGGCAGTGAGAGGCCCGCGTACCACAAAAAAAAAAAAAAAAAAAAAAAAGGGTCCTGGAAGAATATAGTATATATTTGGCTAAGGCCTGAAGTATGGTTAATAGTGATATGCTTTGACTAGTCTCAATCTGAACTGCATTCATTAATATTTACTAACATGTTCAAGAATCAAGCCTTCCTGTATATTTGGGTTAGAGACAGATTATTTCTCCATAATATTCTCCTTAGTCTTTGATTTTGGTTATTATTGAAATATTAGCTTGTTTTAGACTTTAGTTTTGAATATGTAATATATGGACTACATGTCTGCAGTAGAAGGTACAGAATGGATGGATTATTACAAAATCTTCAGAAAAAAGGCTAAATTACTTTTCTTTTGGATCTTCGATACCCTTTAATCACCCAGGTAGTTCCAGAATCTCACAGCTTGCGGAGCACAGGCTCCGGATGCACAGGCTCAGCGGTCGTGGCTCACGGGCCCAGCCGCTCCACGGCATGTAGGATCCTCCTGGACCGGGGCACGAACCTGTGTCCCCTGCATCAGCAGGCGGACTCTCAACCGCTGCACCACCAGGGAAGCCCTCAGTTCATACTCTTGACCTTCAGAAGCACTCTGAGGTCCTTGGAGATGCCTGAGACTAGTGGGTGAGGTTCAGGGTGAGCTAAAGAGATCCATTAGACTGTGGGATCATTTCCAATTCTGTCCAAGATCTTGAAATTTGAAGCTAACCTTGGCCAAACTGTTGGTCCTCTAGGTTATTCTGGCCCTAACCTGAGCCACAAGGCAGCCCAGTTAACTATGGGGGTATAAGATGGCTTGAGACCTTACCAGGTTAAACTACCTGATGTTCATTTTCCTGCCTCACTGCATGTAAAAAAAACAAACCCCACCCAAACTCTGGGAGACGTAGGTGTCTCCAGAGACAGGAGGACATTTTGGCAGTCCAGAACACCTTGACTTTAATTAGGCAATGAGTTTAGAAACACAGTGCCTTGAAACTAGAAGGAGTCTCAAGAGATCCAGTTGTCTGGCCCTGCCACTTATTTTACCTGGGAATTTAAGGGACTTGCCCAGTGGCAGAGTTGCAGCTGTACCCATGGTTGTCATTGGGCATCTTATCTTAAAAATACACTCCACTCCCCCAACCATTGCCATGGATAGAAACATACACATATGCCACGAGATTGAATTAGGTGACTTCATATTTAGCTAACAGTCTAAAAATACAAGATGATACATGTAGAAAATCCAATTTTTTTTTTGCCTTGGTCATTCTGAGGTCATGAAATAACTTGGAATCCTACATAGGATTTCATGTACAAATAGCATTAAGATTAAGTTGCTTGCCTATAGCTTCCTTTCATTAGAATGTAGAACGGGCTATGAAATTTGGTGCTAACATAGAAAGAAGGTGGTATAGACACAGAAGGTGAGATACTTCCCTTGGTATTCATAATAACCATGGGTAATGGAAAATGCAAAACTATAAATCTAAGGTATCAAAACATATCTTTTTGTGTCTAAAGACTTCAAGCACAACTTTGAACGTTTCTATCACGAAGAGTTCACTGAGAAGTGCAAGGAAGTGTTTGTTATTTCCAAGGAGTCAAACAGAACCTTTGAAATCTGGAAAGATTTGCCTTAAAGGATGTGGAATTTGATTTTAATAATGCCGCAGCAGGCCCCAGCCTATCTATTCTCAGGTAAGATGTCAAGAAATCCCAAGCAAAGCAGCCTGACTTCAGTGAGTATGATCCCCCAAATTGGGAATTTCTTCCCTCACTTCCCCCTTTCTATGTCCATCCTTCCCTGCAAGAGAGGCTCCCTAAAAGTCACCCCCAGGTTAGAATCTCCTCATCAGATATCACTCTGCAACTGCCAAGTTACTTCCCTTCAGTCTCCTTAAAAGATTATAAATGCTGGAGGGCAGAGAGCTTGCCTTCTTTTTTAATGCCATAGATCAAAGTTGGTCTAAGTCATTCCTGTCAGTGATGGAATGATTTTAAGGAGAAGAAACTGGATTAGTAAATATGAATAATGCATCTGTACAGTATTGTATAATTTACAAAGAGCTTCCACATACATCATCAGCTCATTATTAATTACATTAAGATATTCAGCCAATACTTGTTAATTGCCGACTATGGGCCATAGCATTATTTGCGTTTGTGAGAATCGAGTTATCTTACCCAAAGTTTGCACTCCTTCACAGTGTCGTCTGCATTAAAACCCCCATATCTTTTCCCACTCCGGGTGCTGACATGCTCTCTTCACCACCCACAGGCATGAAGAGACTGGGGCGTGAGGAAAGAATTGGGTTTGTCTGTGGTGTCCTTTCCAGTCTCAACCCTAGAAATAGGGAGGTTCTTGGGATCATTTTATTTTCTTCCATCCTCATCCTCCAGTTCTTATTACAGATCTCATTTATTCTGTGAGAGTTTGGGGATTTGAAATAAACTCACAGTGGCTAGGGTGGCTCAAGGTTTGCTCCACCATGTCTGCCACGGTCTCAGCACCCACTATCATGTGCAGAGCTACGAACATTCTTGTGGTTCTGGGAACCCATGCCAAGAGGAAGACAATTTAATTGGTTAAAACAACATGGCGCTCAGTCAAGGTTTTTGAAACTACAAGAGTATGAAATATATGTCATCTGTTAAAAATCTTAGGTTTGAATAGGCAAGTCCATAGAGACAGAAAGTAGATTAGTGGCTGTCAGGGGATGAGAGTAGAGGGGAACCGGGACATGACCCCTAATGGGTCTGGAGTTTCTGGGGTCCTGAAAATGGTCTGGAATTAGATAGTGAAGATATTTACTATATACTAAGTAAACTAAAACCGACTGTATACTTTAAAATGGTGGATTTTTTTGGTATGTGAATTATATCTCACTTAGGTTATAATTTTAAGTATTTCAGAGTGGATGAGACATTTAATAAATTTTATTGCAATTACACAACTCCAGTTGTGCCCAATCAAAACACAGCAATTAAATAAGTCCTTTGAGATTAGCTGTGTGGAAGCAGGGCTTTGCCATTTGGAAATAACACCTTGTATTGTAAGTTCCTGAATAGTGTGTGCAGCTAACAGGAAAGGGTGTTCTTTTGGAGTTTCAAAGCATTTTCTTAATAACCGACCATCTAGAGCAATAGCATTCTCTATTTTTTCTCTTTTGAAGGGAGCTACAGTTTGCTTTGCAATGCTTCCATTTTCTATTTGTTCTTGAAAAGAAATCATTAAGACCCTAGTTTATTTATGGGGGTATATTATATTTGTATTTTTCCTTCATTGGTTTTTACCTGCTAAGTGCCCAAACATGTTCTAGACACGGGATACAGCAATGAACAAAAGACAAACATCCTTGCCTCCATGGACCTTGTATAATGGAGACACGCAACAGACATGATACATATGGAAAATATGTAGTAGGCTAGATGCCTGTAAGTGCCATGGAGCAAGATGAAACCCTGAAAGGGAATAGGCCATCTGGTAGGAGAGAAGGTGGCATTTGGGTGACTGCTAGAAGCAGGTGAGGGAACGGGCTTTGCCAATATGAGTTGGAAGAGTATTCCAGACAGAGGGAACAGCAAACACAGAGGTCCTGAGGCTGGAGGAACGGCAGGGAGGCCAGACAGCTGGAAGGAAGTCAGAGCTGTAGGGAGGGTGATGGGGTGAGGTTGGAGATGTAAGGGATGAGAGGAGGGTCTTGTCTGTTTTCATGCATCATTGTAAGGGCTTAGACTTCTACTTCTTTTGAGCACAGCAGTGACCTATATGACATTTGATAAGTTCACTCTGGTGGCTTGGCTGACGAGAGACTGAAAGCGGGCAAAGGTGAAAGTGGGGCATCAAATCCAATCCAATCCTGTCATTCAAATTTGATGGTGAGATGACTAAAGCAATAAGGCATTGATTCCTAACTCATAGTCATGGAGATGGAATTCTTATGGAGTAACTCCTATGTAATGATCCTGCTATAGGTTTTCTATTTCAATAGGTTTTCAGACTGATCCTCTTGCTTTGCTGAACCTGAGTGTCAGGTTTGTTTATTTCATTTCATTCACTCAATCAACAATTTAGGATCAGGTACCGTGCCAGTCACTAACTGTCCAGCAGTGAGTTAGGTAAGCCTGTAAGTGCCCACGTGGAGCTTACATCAATGACAAATCACTAGACACATATTTATTAAATTACATGAGGGACAGGGCTGCAGTCTTTATGCAGTGATACTCGTGGACCTGGGACTCCTCTGCATTTCCAGAAGCTTTTCACTGAAAAAATTTAAGCAACAGGACAAGCAGGGCCGGCTGGCTCCAGCACCATTTAGCATCACTGCCTCAGCTACGAAGCTGGCTTTTCCCCCGGGGAGGTAGACGTGGGCAGGGGAGTAGGAGCGGCTGCTGAGAGCACAGCTGGGCCTGGGAGGTCACGAGCAGATTCAGCTTCTTTGCAGAGAACATTTTCCCGTGCCCGCCTCAGCTGTCCACAGCTGCAGCTCCTGCGTGGGCTGTGAGCCTGGGCGCCTCCCTAGTGGGGATGCTGAAACGCCCCTGGGTGAAGCTGACATTTCTGCTCCCCACCCACACCCTCGCTGGCCAGGATAGAGGGATCTAGCAGAGGAGAACTGCCCGCCCACCCGTATCCAGCTCTCCCAACCCAAGTGCCCTTGCCTGCCCTGCAGCTGACATCCCCTCCGTGACAGGTTTCACCGAAGGTCAAAGTAGAGCCACCGCTTTTCCTACTTACATGTTTCCTTGCCCTGTTCCTCCGGACCCTGGTGGCAGCCCTGACTAACAAGGAGTTCCATTTATTTATTTATTTTAATAAATTTATTTATTTATCTTTGGCTGTGTTGGGTCTTTGTTGCTGTGCACAGGCTTCCTCTGGTTGCATCGAGCGGGGGCTACTCTTCGTTGCGGTGCGCGGGCTTCTCATTGCGGTGGCTTCTCTCGTTGTGGAGCACAGGCTCTAGGCACGTGGGCTTCAGTAGTTGTGGCATGTGGGCTTCAGTAGTTGCAGCACATGGGCTCTAGAGTGCGGGCTCAGTAGCTGTGGCACACGGACTTAGTTGCTCCGCGGCATGTGGGATCCTCCCGGACCAGGGCTCGAACCCATGTGCCCTGCATTAGGAGACGGATTCTTAACCACTGCACCACCAGGGAAGTACTGGAGTTCCATTTATTAAAGGCTTTTCAAGTGCCAGGTGCTGTGGCTAAGGGCTTCATCAGCATCTCTCTCTCGTTTTTTTTTTTTTTTGGCTGCATTGGGTCTTTGTTGCTGCACACGGGCTTTCTCTAGTTGTGTTGAGTGGGGACTACTCTTCGTTGCGGTGTGCGGGCTTCTCGTTGTGGTGGCTTCTCTTGTTGCGGAGTGCAGGCTCTAGGCGCGCGGGCTTCAGTAGTTGTAGCACGTGGGCTCAGTAGTTGTGGCTCACCGGCTCTAGAGTGTAGGCTCAGTAGTTGTGGCACATGGGCTTAGCTACTCCACGGCATGTAGGATCTTCCTGGACCAGGGCTCAAACCCGTGTCCCCTGCATTGGCAGGCAGATTCTTAACCACTGCGCCACCAGGGAAGCCCCCAAGAGGTCTTTCTTGATATAATAGTACAGTTACGCTTTTGTGAAATACAGTTACCCTCTCCACTTGTACACAATAGATTAAAAATGCTTGCTACATACAGTGCATAGACAGTTCAATAATTAGAACCAACTCAACTGTGTTTGAAATAAAATAGCTTATTTAGTCATTTAAAGTAAAATAACTGTACATATGAAAATAAAGATATGTAAATGTTAGGATCTCCAAGCCTGTAAAAATAAAATCATTATTCTGCATTATACAAAACAGTGCAAGAAAAATTCTAAATAAGCTTTTGGAGCACGAATTATAAATTTTCCCTTTTAACTTATCATGCAGACATAGCATTTCAAACCATGTTATAGTCTATAGCCAGGTTCTTAATTTTTAAGAGGAAAAAATGCTAGTCAGTAAATTTTACTGTATGATTAAGTGTCACATACCATAAAATATTGACATCTCATTTAATGCTCTCAGTAAGCCCTTGACAGCATTATCGTCCCAGATAAAGAGATGGGACGGATGGCTGGGTCACACAGCTACACGTGGGCAGAGCAGGGAGTTCAAACTCTGGTCTTTGTTGTGTTCAGAGCCCCGACTCCTCATTACTGCACTGTCTTGCCCCTTTGAGCCAACAGAGGGACATTTCTCTCTTTTGGATGATTTCCATCAGGGTCCTCTGCCAGCATCGATTATCAGGAGAGTCTGCAGAGAGGTCATTGATGTGGAACGGGTGGAAATACTAGCAGGAATCCTTGGCAGCCCTTGCCAGACCCTTGTGCCCTGGGCTCGGCTGACTTCTCCAGCCTTTTGCTCCAAGGGGATGGTTTCCTTGGAGCAGCCGGTCATGTCCATCCCTCTGAGTCTGCCCACTCAGTTCCCTTCTCCTGGAATGCCCTCCCCTTTCCTCAGGTCAGGGAAATCCTTCTCATCTCTTACAGCCCTATTTAAAGGTCACCCTCTCTAGAAGGGGGGCTGATGGGTGCCTCTCTCCCTCACCCCTAACTTTGATCAGGTGGCAAGGATAGCCCCAGTCCCAGTGTATTCTAGTTTACGTGGATGTCTCCCTGCAAATACTGTCAGCTTGCCTTTCTGGGCCCTCGGGTGACTCACACCTGGTCCTGTCATTCTACGTTTTATTGTCTCCCTCTATAGTCCTGTGCGTTCAGGGACCGTGTCTATTTTATTGGCTATTGTCATACTCAGTGCCTGGCACAGACAGAGCCTGACGCATAGAAGTTTCTCAATAAATCCATATTGAATAATGAGAGACAGTAGGACAACACTGCCCAAAAGAGAAAAAGTTAGTCAATCACTAAGCCACTTTGTTACTAAGTATCATGGAATTGCATCAATTAACTTTTTTTCTTTCCCCATTAATTTAGCCATCCCAGCTGGGTGTTTAAACAGTTAAGCTGTTACCATTTAAATTAGGCAACAGGCTGTTGTCATTTGGTAGAGAGAGTTTGGTTCTGCCAGAATAAAGAGAAATGTTGAGGATCATTTTCCAATACTAATGATGCTGGCTTTTGTCTTCAACATCATTTTGAGGAGAAGTCATTCTAAACACCCAAAATGTGATTTTAAAAACACCGAACATACGTTTTCCTTCGTATACAAGGATAGAAATCAACAAGAATCATCCCTGAATACTTTTTTCTTAGAATTTTTTTTTGCTGATTATTATTAGTGATATTACATTTTATGATTGTCAGGCTGTGTATGTTTTTTGAGGTTCGTTCACCTCCGTTTTGTTATTTAACCTCTACACCGGTTTTGTGAGACAGACAGTCCACACCTCCCACCTGTGATTGCGCGAGAAATGTTGACCCACACAGCTTGCAGACTCAGATGGAGTCGTCTTTACATAATTCCTTGTTGTTTGGAGAAAAGCTATTAGAAGAATAAGTGTTTTAAAGGCTTCTGATCATCTGTGTGTCCAAGTCCCTTCACCTCTAGGCCAGGGTGTCCTCATCTGCGACATGAAGGGTTTAGATGAGACTAGAGGATCTGCAAGAACCCCTTTTGTTCTAAAATTCTGTCATCGAAGGCCTGACATCTCAACATTGCCCATATTTGAAATGTTTTTTTAAACTCAAAGGATGAAGCATCAAGATTAATTTTTCTCTTCCCATTCTTGAAAAATGTTTTTAACTGTGTGACACAAGCTGAAACTCTGCCTTTTTTGATGCCTTCTCCTTTATATCTCACATTCGTATATGACTTTCAACTCATTGATTTTGTGGTCATTTTCTGATATAAAAATATCTTTAAAAATCAATAATCCACTTATAAAATAAGTCATGGGGATGTCATGTACAGCATGGTGACTATAGTTTAGTTAACAATACTGTATTGCATTTTTGAAAGTTGCTAAAGAGTAAATCTCGAAAGTGCTCATCACCAGAAAAAACGTTTATAACTCTGTATGGTGACAGATGGTAGCTAGACTTACTGTGGTGATCTTTTCCCAATGAATACAAATATTGAATCATTATGTTGTGCATAATGAGGTGCATAATGATACCTCAATTAAGGTATCAGTGCAGGGCTTCCCTGGTGGCGCAGTGGTTGAGAGTCCGCCTGCCGATGCAGGGGACACGGGTTCGTGCCCCGGTCCGGGAAGATCCCACATGCCGCGGAGCGGCTGGGACCGTGAGCAATGGCCGCTGAGCCTGAGCGTCCGGAGCCTGTGCTCCGCAACGGGAGAGGCCACAACAGTGAGAGGCCCGCGTACCGCAAAAAAAAAAAAGTATCAGTGCAACTCTCTACTGTAATACAATGGACAAAGACAGAGAAAGTAATTTATTATAAAATAATATGTATTTCAACATGTAAACGCGCAGACATGATTCCAACAGAAGACACAGTGGAATAGGCTGGTGCCTGCCTCTGTGTGGGAAACGACCCTGAAAGCAATAGCTATGGTCTAGACTGACGTGGGTGTGCTGTATTCAAGGCACAAACATCATGAGCAGTATTCTCTCAGGGTGTGATTTTCTGAAATGGTGAACAAATGTTGGTATCATTTCAGACAAAACAACATATAAGCTTCTATCAGTCTCACATGGTAGTTACGTTCTTAGAAAATTCAGCGTGTTTTAAACCCATGCGAAAAGCACTTTGCATTTATGTGTAAAATAGAGCTGTTTCTAGGTTAGTGATTATAAAGTCCCTCCCCACACACACACCATGTGACTGTCTGACAGAACGTTTGAAAGTCAGACCCCGGGACACAGCTTCATTGTGTGTGACTGGCTGTGTTGTGGGATGTCTAGAATCCCTGAACGCCGCTGGTGAGTACCACTGCTCTAAGTGACTTCCTGGTTTCTGAATGTTTATGGGATTTCCTACCTCCAGGCCTTCATCCCTGCCTTGTCTTGCTTGAGATACCCTTGCCCTCAACTCTACCTGTGTATTCTCTGAGGCTCATTCCCAATGTCTTCTGCATGAAGATTTTCTTTATTGTGATGGGTCTGCATCAAACTCCAGTAGCCTTCAGACTCATATTCTGCCTTAAACTGTGTCTACAGACCCCATTTCCACTTCCTTTAGCTTTTGACTTTATATTATAGATCATTTTATCTCGTCTATCTCCTACGCGTCTAGCACAGAACCTTGTACATAATAGGCAACCAATAAATATTTGTTAAACCTAATTACTCTCAATGACTCTAACAGCATCTTCATACATCTGAGAAATTTAATCCATTCCAGCTTCTCTGCATAACTTGATTTTCTAGATCCTAACATGCCTAAATTTCTTCGAAAAATATTGCTTTTGAAAATTAAAAGCAAGGCGGAAGTTGTATGTAATAAAGTACTCTTAGAATATTAGGTAGTTGATTATAATTTGGGGTTGCTGCTACTATGTCACTTAATCACAGTCTGCAAGTTGGTCCTCTCAAATTACTTCCTCTATTCTTTGCTGCTTCATAACTTAATTCTCCCTGGGAATTTCCAGAATCCAAGCTCTGGAGTCCATTACTATGGGGTGAGAAATTTAGGACTGGTTGTGTTAGGTTTAAAAATGGACCAGTAAAAAAAAAAAAAAAAAAAGGGCCAGGACCCAAGAGGCTAGGTGGTGGGTGGGAGGTGTTGTGTGTGTGCACTGCTGGACCACCCAGGGTGGTGGCCGTGACCCCCTAAGGAGGCACCTGATGTTAAGGATCTGCTGAAGCTTCACAGGTCACAGAGCCTGACTTCTCTTTCTTCCCATCCAGCTCTTTGTGATGATCAACATTTGCATTTTGGAAAGTGATAATAGTGCTTTGGATAATACAGAATATTCTTTTATATAAAATCCTGAAAATACATAGGAGACATCCGGTGGTAAATATCATCACCTGTTTGGGGCTGAATATTTTGAGGCTGCTAATCACACCTGTCAGTATATGTGTCAGCTGTACAGCTGTGAGTAGCACTCATTGTTCCCAACCCCTTCTGCCTCTTCATCCCATTAACATGTTTTAGCAATGATGGAAACATTTTCAGCCGATTTGAGCACATTTCTGTGCTGTAGGTACCCAGCTTGAGACTGATATTCTCAATGAAGATGCAGATATCTTGGTCTTTTCACTTCTTGTAGAAGTGTGCATTGCTTCCGTCAGTGTAAGGCCATGTATACTTGTACTAGATGGAATCAAAGAATTGGTTGGCATTTATGGGATTTCAGGAGAGAAGGTAATCTCTTTTTAAAATAATACCTATTTTATTACTATTTAATAAAAAGAAAACCCCTTAATTTAGAATGTACATAGCACCATTCCATTGCATTGCCTATCTGTAGTTACAGCCAGCACTGCTGCTAGCGACTGCTGAATATTTTATGGAACAAATACTTATATAACACTTACAGTGGGCCAGGTACCATTCTAGGAACTTTAGAGATGTTAACATTTAATTCTCACAACAACCCTGCGATAGAGAGATTGTGACCATCATCCCTGTTTGCACAGAGGGGACTGGACTTGGAGATATTAGATGACTTGTTGAAAGTCCTAAGATGATGGTGGACTTGGAATTCAGGTGTGGGCAGCCTTGTTCTAGAAGCTGGCCTTTACTCCTGCATGGTTCTGCCCCTCTATTTTATACTTTGATCAGACATTTATTGGGGCCCTACTATGGTCTTTAGGTTGTATATTTTGATCTGCCTTGTCTATACTGATTTTGCACATACCAAATCCCATTGATTGGTTGCTATCTTTAGTTTTTCTTCTGTTTGAAGTGATATTGGATCAATGGAACCTCTAATGCTTCTTAGTATCAGTCATTACTTTGTGAAGCATTTTCTCTAAAACTTCTACATGCATAATTATGAATTATGTAAGCATGTATGTTTCTCATAGGAAATATGATAAAGAAGAAGAAAATAGAAAATTAAATATACTCACAGCCTCACCACTGTTAAGCCTTTTTCCTGTGGATATCTTCATGTAAATGAAATTACACACCTTATTATGTTGTAATCTATTTTTTTTTTTGCCATACGCGGGCCTCTCACTGTTGTGGCCTCTCCCATTGCGGAGCACAGGCTCCAGACGCTCAGGCCCAGCGGCCATGGCTCACGGGCCCAGCCGCTCCGCGGCATGTGGGATCTTCCCGGACCAGGGCATGAACCCTTGTCCCCTGCATCGGCAGGCGGACTCTCAACCACTGCGCCACCAGGGCAGCCCTATTTTTAGTTTTTAAAGGAACCTCCATACTGTTCTCCATAGTGGCTGCACTAATTTACATTCCCACCAACAGCGTAGGAGTGTTCCTTTTTCTCCACCACCTACTCTTAAGTTTAAAAACCATCAGCAAAGTAGTTTTAAAGTCGTGACATTTTCAACTGCCTTTGACTCTTTCTGTCAGGCAAAAGACCTTTCCTGGCTGCCAGGCTTGCTGTCTCCTCATTGCAAGTTTATCATGAGCACTGTCTCCTCCAGCCTGTCCTACAAGTCACTGTGTGCCCCCCAGACGTGAGGACGGTGGAGCTCATCAGCACAGAAGATGAAGAAGTGAAACTACATATCTTTAGACAGTATCTCCCCCTTCCCAGCAAAGACCCCTTCTGACAGAACAGACACAGCTTGAGGAAAAAACCAAACCTGAGTCCTTTAAAACTCACAGTCCTGGCAAATGAACTGAAAGAATGCAGAATCTACTGAAATGAGTTTCAGTGTCTGAAGGAGTACTTGGGGGTGGTCCCCATTCAGGAGCTCTGGGAATTGATTCTGAAATGCTGGACTGAAGACTATAGTTGGACTTTGAAACAAAAAAAAAGGCAAATTCAGACACTGTGGCTTCAGGAGAAGGTAGGCGTTAGCCAATATTAATAATCTGGTACGATTCCACAGGTAGAAAGATCCCACCCAGGGAGGAGGGTCTAGGGAGAGGATTGTCAGAGAAAGTACAGGATGCCCAGTTAAATTTGAATTTCAGACAATGAATAACCTTTTATTTTATTTTATTTTTTGCGGTACATGGGCCTCTCACTGTTGTGGCCTCTCCCGTTGTGGAGCACAGGCTCCGGACGCGCAGGCTCAGCGGCCATGGCTCACGGGCCCAGCCGCTCCGTGGCATGTGGGATCTTCCCGGACCGGGGCATGAACCCACGTCCCCTGCATCGGCAGGCGGACTCTCAACCACTGCGCCACCAGGAAAGCCCCCAATAACTTTTTAGTATAAGTGAATCCCAGATATTGCATGGGAAATACTTATACTAAAAACTGTTTGAATTACAGATAAGGAAAATAATCTTGAGTATAAGTATATGGCCCAATATTCCGTGGGATATACTTACGCCAAAAATGGATTTATTGTTTACCTGAAATTTGGATTTGGCTGGAGGCTCTATATTTTTATTTGCTAAACCTGGCAGCCCTATCTAGGGAGGTGCGTGTATTGTAAGGAGAGATGCATTAAGTACAAATTTCAGTCACATTTCTCAGGGGTCTAAGGAATGAGCCTTTATTATTTCTGTACTTCAATTTAATCTCTCTTTTGAGCCTACAGTCCCACTGATGGCAGAAACTAGGTTAATTCAGGTTAATCTCATCAGTTTAGTTTGTTTTCAGTCAATTCAGGATTTTTTTCAGTCAAGTGAGGCTTTGTGACCTTGCTGTGTCCCTGTTGGGTTGTGCTTGGATCTGAGGGCCTTGGTGCTGTGTCCTTGGTTGTCATCTGTTCCTGCCATCTTCCACCAAGGGGGTCGTGGCTCCACATGGTCCACAGACACCGACGTGCCCCCATTTTTGGCATCCTCGGGGATTCCTGTGGTCGCGTCTGTTCTTGGGTTGTTCCATCTGTGCTGCCATCTGCTGCCATGTTCCCTCATCCTCACACGCACCCCTCAGCTCCCTTCTGCACTCTTCTTGAGCCTACAGTCTTGTAGGTACTCAACATTCCCAACAGAGGCTGTCACCACTCACTGCCCCACTTGGAGGCCCAGGCCCTATAGGTCTCCCCCACTGTCCCCACAGCCATTTCTCCTCTCTGGTTCTTCCTGGTGGCATTGGGAAATCTGCAAAGCTGCTGCCTTCCAGGCTTCCGATGGGAAGCAGAGCTCAGGTCCTCCCTACTGTCGGGTCTCAGAAGCATCCAGAGGCCAGTCTCTCCCTGCTGCAAGCTACCTTGGGTTCAGGGGAGGGCACAGGCCCCTTCTCAGAAACCCACTTAGGCAACTTGATTGCTTTCTCTCCCTCTCTCTCTCTCTCTCTCTCTCTCTGTCTCTGTCTCTTTTTTAACACCTTTCTGGGTTCAGCAAAATCTCTTTTCTTCCTGTGTGGGGAAAATAATCTTTAGATCTTCCTGTAATTGTCTGAGTCTATTTTTTGTGGTTAAAAAAAAAAATTATTCCAGGAGTTGGCCAGGAATCTGGCCAACTTTTGATATTCAACTATCAGACTTTCGAGAGCCCAAGCTTGTTCTCGTGAGCCATTGGCTCTACCATGAGCTTCAAAAGTCTCTTGAAACCTGAGTTTTTCTCTCTTCATTTCTGCTGTAACAACCTTCTTCTAAGTGAATTAGAATGCAGCAGTGATGGGGAGGCAGGGCTGCGGAGAGAGAAGCAGAAGATGTTGGGAATGAAAGACCCGTGGTTTGGTGCTGCAGCATATCGTCCTGTCCCATTGTTTTGCTCTAGAGTTTGCATTTCTGCAAAGAAAGTGAACTTCAAGTTTACTGAAGTCCACCTCCCCCACCTACAAGGAGGTGGAAACAAGGTCTCTGTGCCCAGGGAAGAATCATTCAGGTAGAGCCACCCACGGCTGTGCCCTTGGCTATCCCCACGTCTCCAGGATTGTGCAGGAAAGCCCGGTCCTCCTCTCCAGGCACTGCTCTTTTTCCAGGTGACTTTCTTCCTCCCATTGCTGCCCACTGACACCCACTCAGGCCCAGGGAGCTCAGCCACAGGTACGAGAAGAGCTTGGTTAAACTGGGGTAAACCTCGCAGGAAGCTTGTGCAGTTGGGTCTGAACAGCTGTCTCTGCTGAGAGATTGCAGGTATTGGGGGCTCATTCCCCAATCCTAGCATAGGAAATCAATTTTGAATGGTAGACCTTGCTGTCATTTCTCTCCGTGGTCTTAAGGATCTCTTTAGAGTTGGTTGATCCAGTGGGAAATCCAGCTACAGTGGAAAAAATCTGAGTCAGGTGAGTAATGAGTGGCTGGCTCATGTGTGTGTGACTGTGTGGCAGGACAGCCACCATACAGAAAACCCTCTCACACCCATACGTGCAAATCTGATGCTGGAAATCTTAATAAAGACTGCTCAGCAGAAATGCTAAGTGTCATAACTGGCAGGCTTGCCAGTTTGTAACCGTAGCTGACACAGATGGAGTTGTGACAATGTAGGTGATAACTGTCAACTTAAAAAAACTGCACAACGTGAGAGTTGCGAGTTAAGTTTTATTTGGGGCAAAATGAGGACTATAGCCCAGGAGACAGCATTTCAGATAGCTCTGAGAAACTGCTCTGAAGAGGTGGGGGGAAGGTCAGTATATATGTGATTTTGGTGAAGGGGGAGTACATGTGATCAAGCACACACACACATATATATATATTTTTTTTAACATGTTTATTGGAGTATAATTGCTTTACAATGGTGTGTTAGTTTCTACTTTATAACAAAGTGACTCAGTTATACATATGTTCCCATACCTCTTCCCTCTTGGGTCTCCCTCCCTCCCACCCTCCCTATCCCACCCCTCTAGGTGGTCACAAAGCACCGAGCTGATCTCCCTGTGCTATGCGGCTGCTTCCCACTAGCTATCTGTTTTACGTTTGGTAGTGTATATATGTCCATGCCACTCTCTCACTTTGTCCCAGCTTACCCTTCCCCCTCCCCATATCCTCAAGTCCATTCTCTAGTAGGCCTGACTCTTTATTCCCGTCTTGCCCCTAGGTTCTTCATGACCTTTTTTTTTTTCTTCTTCTTAGATTCCATTTATATGTGTTAGCATACGGTATTTGTTTTTCTCTTTCTGACTTACTTCACTCTGTATGACAGACTCTAGGTCCATCCACCTCACTACAAATAGCTCAATTTCGTTCCTTTTTATGGCTGAGTAACACTCCATTGTATATATGTGCCACATCTTCTTCATCCATTCATGTGTCGATGGACACTTAGGTTGCTTCCATGTCCTGGCTATTGTAAATAGAGCTGCACTGAACATTGTGGTACATGACTCTTTTTGAATTATGGTTTTCTCAGGGTACATGCCCAGTAGTGGGATTGCTGGGTCATATGGTAGTTCTATTTGTAGTTTTTTAAGGAACCTCCATACTGTTCTCCATAGTGGCTGTATCAATTTACATTCCCACCAACAGTGCAAGAGGGTTCCCTTTTCTCCGCACCCTTTCCAGCATTTATCGTTCGTAGATTTTTTGATGATGGCCTAAATGGCCAATTCTTATCCTGCAGCCCCCCTACGAGCAAGTGTTTTAATTAACGAGTGGCCTTCCCTATGGGACCACTGCACGGTATGAGGACTCTGCGTCCATCACTCCCGTAAATTTCTCAGTTGCCTGAGAAAGCAGTAACCGGCCAGGAGAAAACTTGTCCCTTTTCTTCAGAGCAAAGCTCTCATGTAATATCTTCACTTTTATCCTGACAAATTCTATTAAGGCAGCTGATTTGAGGAAAAGCATCAGATCAGCCTCTCAGCTGATCCACCACTCAGCACAGACCACTCAGTCTCCTACAACTGGCAAACCCTGGTATCTTTCAACCAGTGCCCCCCCCCCCCCCCAGTATCTTTCACCTGGGTGGGTATTGCCTGGAATCTTTCAACTAGCCCCCTGCCCTCCCCGCCAGTATCTTTCAACTGGGAGAGGCAGGTACCTGCTCTACACCGCCAGCTACAACTCTGGATCATCAGCCAATATGGGAGATCCGAGAACCAGGAGAGATTCACCCAAATTTGTCTGGACTCTCCGAGGCGGCGGATGGGTACAAGGGGACTCTGCTGGTACCAAGGCTCTGGTCCCTTGCAGAGTTCAGGCAAAGGAGAGAAGTCCACTCTGGGTCCTTTCATGGTCGCCATAAAACTGTCGACTTAAAAAAACTGCACAACATGAGAGGTGCAAGTTAGGTTTTATTTGGGGCAAAATGAGGACTATAGGCCAGGAGACAGCATTTCAGAGAGCTCTGAGAAACTGCTCCGAAGAGGTAGGGGGTCAGGTCAATATACATGTGATTTTGGTGAAGGGGGAGTACATGCAACCAAGCACACATTCTCTGCAGAAGGTTTCTGCTACTCTCGTGAAGGTTACTGCTAGTCACGAGGCGCAGACGTCACCATGAAGGATTTTAGTGCTTTTCTAGATACGAGGAGATTCAAGAATTGGGCTCATAAAATCTTCTCCTGAAAATATCTGACCATCTGATGACCTGTTCTGCCAGTTTTTCCCAGAGCACAGAGGGCCTCATTCCTGATCTGAACGCCTTTCAGGGGGTGTTGATGGTCAGCAGCTGCAGCGGCTCATGATTTGATCCTTGTAGAGGTAGCTGGCAAGTGCCAGTTTGTTGTTGACACTATACAGATACACAGGTTTATAGAAAGAGGTTTATTATGAGGGTTTGGCTCATGCAGTTATGGAGGCCGAGGAGTCCCATGATCTGCTGTCCGCAAGCTGGAGGCCCAGGAAAGCCCGCGGGATATACAGCTGTAGTCCAGGTCCAAAGGCCTGAGAACCAGGGGAGCCAGTGGTCTAAGTCCCAGTCCATGAAGGTCCGAGAACCAGGAGTGCTGACGTCTGAATGCAGAAGAAGATAAATGTTCCAGCTCAAGCAGAGAGCAAATTCGCCTGTCCTCTGCTTTTTTTTTTCTGTTCAGGCCCTCATCCCACTTGCTTTGGTGAGGGCTGGCAATCTGTTTTATTCAGTCCACCAATTTAGATGCTTATCTCTTCCAGAAACACCGTCACAGACACGCCCAGAGGTAAAGTTTTGCCAGCTATCTGGGCCCCCCTTAGCCCAGTCAGTGAACATGTAAAATTAACCAGCACAGGGGTTTCCATATCCTCCTCAAGAGGTTATGTTGTAAAAAGATAACATTAAATGCAGTGTTCAGTACGAAAATGTTTTTGTACACTTTAAGCATTGTGTTTAACACTCCAAATCTTGGAGTCAGGGTAATATTTGTCCCAGTTCTCTTTTTCTCTCATTTCCCTACCCACTTTACCAATTTACTACCCACAAAATGCCTTTGCCCCACCCATTGGGGGAGGGGAGTTGTCTTTTAAGCACCACACATGCCATCTGGGCAGATCTGCACATTTTAGACCAGCTAGCACGGCGCCTCTCCAAGTGGGTAGATGACCTAAAATTCATTTCAGCGGAAATGCAGAATGGTAATTTGAACAATGGGCTCCCTTTTTGTTATATTTCTTCTGAAGAGCTGGGCTTAGCGTGTCATCCAGCTGTGCGTCCCATTTGTCTTGCAAGAAAAAGTGTCAAGCAGGAAATTAAAAATACTTCCATTTCAGTTTTCAAGAATATATGTCACCAAGACTGAATTAAGCAAAACCCCTTTTTTTTAGAGAAGGTTGTTTCTGGGTATTATGATCTACTGGAACCATTTCTCTTTGGAAACGCAGTACAGTAATCTTGGCTCCAAAATCCAATTTGCTTTCAATTTGCTCGGCTACCCCTTGCCGTATATGAGATGCAGGCGGCAGATTAACTTCTCCAAAATGCATGCCCTCAAATATTTCAAAGTGCTTGCTTAAGCAGTAACCATGGTGTATATTTAAAACTGAAAGGTAGGTTACAAATGTTTCCTTGGGGGAGGGGGCAGACAACATGGAAAGTCAACATGCTGACAAAGTTTCTCAGAGTCTAGGTCAGTGATCATAGCTGTAACTAATTCTTGATGAATTCTGACTGCCTTCTAAGAGGATACATTTTTAATATTTCAGGGTTTTTTCCAGCTACCTTGACTTTTGTTGTCTCTAATTATGGCCACTGAGCTGTTATCTGTTTGCTATAGTGTCTTCATAGGCTAAAAAGTCAGATGTGTTCTACTGTAACTGATTTTTATTTTATTAAAAATTTTTTTTAATTAAAAAGTATTTTATTGGAGTGTAGTTGATTTACAATGTTGTGTTAATTTCTGCTCTATAGCAAAGTAACTGTAACTGATTTTTAAATAGGTGTAATCACTCCCGCCAGAGAGAGCGGTCCATATGCCTTTCAGAACCCAACGAATCACAAGAGAGCACATCTCCACCGCATCTTGGTCAAATACTTCCAAAGGCAAACGGCTTTCTGGAGAGTGTATCAAGAGCCGCCTTGGCACATGAAGATGAGCGGCTGCTGGGAGGATTTGTGCAGCCTTCTCTCAAGTCCTAGGTAAGTCTCGTTTTTATATCGTGTTCGGCAGATTTCGCTTTTCCTTTTGCTAAGCGCTGCATTGAGGTCTCCATGGTTCCCTTGAGCAAGACACATCCATTCATATATTCATTCGACACCGGTTCATTCAGATCCGGTGAAGATCAGATCTCCAAGGTGGGGTAGAAGTCCTTCCTGATGATGCTTCTAGTTGATAATGCTACACGTTGATCAAGCAATAATACTACTAGTAGCTTGTCATCACATGGGTGTCATGGTGATGGAAGGGGCCAGGGGCTGGGTTGAAAGTGGGAGGGAATTGCCTAACGTTTCAATGTGTGAGGATTTTCAAGACGTAAATGGACCTAGTTCAGAATGTGTCCCTTTGGACTAGGCTGGAGCCATCCACAGGGCCCTTCTGGTGATTCTGCGAGCATGTTGTTGTCTGTACAATCAACTAAGATGCCACTGGTTAGTCTCTTGTGTTACCCCGGCCCCCAGGGCCTGCTCAGCAGGGAGTCCTGGCCTCCATCACTGCCGTTGACACCTTCCGTCTTCCTCACCCTTCATGTTCAACCAAGGCCAAGTCCTTAGATTTTACTTCCGTAGAGCCTCTCATGTCCATTCTGTCGTCTCTACCTGGCCCTCATTTCCCCTCTCTGGTCAATCTTCATGAAGCGAAGCTGTCATTACGTCACTGCGTGTGGTAGTTGTGTCCACCTTTGGGTCTTACCTCCCACCGGGTTGGTAGAGTCAGCCCATGGCCGTGTGTGTGCGGGGCTTGGGGGTGCGGGGGATCCTTGAAGTCCCTCCAGGACTGTGTAGGTTCCTTTTTTTCCTTTTGGGGTTGCTAAAAGTACAAATCACAAGGCCAAGTATCACCACCTAAGCAACAGAAGATGCATTAGATTCATCAGAACAAGGTTTAATTACAGCAGGAATCCCATATAGTAACCATAGGAGGTCCAGTTGGCTGCCTGGGCCTCCTCAAACATTTGGTTTTCTGCCATGGTTCATGGTTACGCAGCTGCACACACCTGGAGTCAATCTGCCCTCCTGGGTGCAGCTGGAATATTCTTCCAATGAGGTTTTCGAGAAATCCTGTGTTATAGTCTGCGATTTCAGGAGAGCTGCCCTCTTTATTGAAAGGTCTGGGCAAGTGCTGCCACTCCTCCAACTTAATTCAGCAGTCTTTTCTGAGTGCCTAGGCTATGCCAGGCATGATGCTAGATGCCAGGGACACAGCGATGGACACGATAGGCGTGGTTCCTGCCTTCATGGAGCTTTTGCTGGCGTGCAAAAGATAGGCACTGTGGAGCAATTCGGCCTGAGGGGAGTGCCACACAGTGGTGGCACAGGGCCTAGAGCGGGGACGTGTGACCTGGCCTCAGGGACAGTGGACGTCACCCCGAAGCAGTGACATTTCACCTGAGACTTGGAGGATGAGTGGGAGCTGGTTGGACAAAGGGCAGAGGGAACAGCCACCCAGAGTCGGGAGGAAGAGTGGTGAGCATGAAGGACTGAACAAGTCCAGTATGGGCACGTGAGAGGTGGGCATGAAGGGAGTCCCGGGGCTGCAGAGGCAGGCAGGCACCCAAGTATGGAGGGTCAAGCTAAGGATCTGGCTCTGATCTGAAGAGCAGTGGGAAGCCACCGGGGGTTTAAGCAAGATGGTGCCAGGTTTGGTTTTGAAAGTTCGCTCTGGGTGCGGTGTGAAGAAGGAAATAAAAAAGGGACAAGCTTGGCTTGCCAGACATCTGTTAGGGGTAATGACCCAGGTGAGAGGCGATGTTGGCTCTGACAAGGGGGAGGCAGTGGGGACGCAGGGGAAGGTTGGGAGGTAGAATCCACGGGACTTGATCATGAAGTGGGTACAGGAGATGGAGGAGTCAGAGGTGCCTCCCATGGTTCTGACCTGAATGACTGGCCATCAACCGAAACAGGAAACACTCCCAAAGGAGCAGCTTTAGGGGACAGAAGCTGTGCTGAGTTTGGAGTGATGGTAGAATGTTGGGAAGAGATATTCTCTGGGCTCAGGGAAAGACAGCCGGGCCAGGGATACATGCATACTGTGGGCCTTGAAGCCAGGAGAGGGGATGAGGGCATCCAGGGACAGGAAGAAGGGAGGCGGGCCTAGGACAAAACTCCGAGGGGTGAGCAGAGAAGGACGCAGCGAGGAGAAGAGAAAGAGGGGTTACAGAGATAGGAGGAAAACCAGGAGACTAGGGAGTTAGAAATTCCCAAAGTGAGGATGGACATCAATTAAATGCGTTCAGTTGAGTGTCTAATATTCCATTTTAAATGATTTTCTTCTCTGCGCCATGGTGAAAGTCTGCTCTGATGCCCTACACTTTTAGCAAGTCTGTTACAAACTATTTGGGGGCAGGAGGGAGAACCCATCGTGTTGCACATTTAGGGCAGTGTGGGTCAGAGAGGGGACAGCAAGCAGCCTCGGAAAGCCACTGCCTTCTGAAGCACAGGCCCAGGTGGGACGAGGCGCCCTGATGGGAGCAGGGGTTTAGGGCCAAGAGCACAGGTAGAGCCAGCCATGACTGCGAGGCAGGACTGGCCCAGCTGGGGAGTGGATGCAGGACAGAGATTCCTTTCCCCAAATCCACCAGCGGGGAGAAGTGACCTGAGGAAGGGAGGGCCAGATCCTGCTGCCTGGCGGAGAGGAGCTTTCCAGGTAGGCACACTTCCAAGTAGCAAGAAAGCTCCGATTCATGGGGACCTCAGAGCATCCTTGCAACCACAGTGCCTAGCCTCCCTCCCCATGCGGGAGATGATTAAGAATTCTCTTTTTGAGGCTCCTTCTTCCTTATCTGCATTCTGTTCTGAAAGGTAAATAAGCTACTTATACTTTTGACCCCTATCTGCTTCTGGTAGGTTCCTTTAACAGTGAGAGTTTTCTAAGAGTGCCCAGTGGCATTAGTTTGACTGCGGGTGGAAGACAGTCTGACATCTCTCCTGGTCCACCAGGCTGTTGCTCTGTATGCCCTCTTCTCAGTTCTCCCTCCCGACTGTGTGGTTTGGCTCCCTCTGGTGGCTGCAGCAAGAACAAGAAGCCTAATTTCTTGGCTTCATGGAACGATGCGCAGTTCTGAGTTTGGGACTCACTTCTCCCTTGATGCTTCCTGACCCACCCCTACCCTACCCAGCAGCGCTGGCTGGGGAAGCTGCACCTCTGATTGATAGGCCAGTAGAGAGGTCTTTGAGTCAAGAAGACAACTTTAATCGTCAGGTCAGTTTTTATAGGTTCTCTTCAACATGATACTTTTGATTTTGGCTGGAGCCCTGGGTCACATCAAACTGAAGAAAACCCATTTCTGGCTGCAGTTGCATTTTCGGACAATGTCAAAGGTGAGAAGAAGATGTGGCAGAAGGATGAGCCCCAGCCTGGCTCCGTCTTGACAGATGGCTGGCTGGCTGCCCTCCAGGTGGTGGATGGGGTGGGGTGAGGAGAATCATCTTGTTTTTAAGCGGCAGGCTTTCCTATTAGGGCAAAGGATAAATGCATTACATTCCAGGATCTTGTCAGAAGATTGTAGTACATGGGAAAACACCAGCTTTTCATGATTAATGTATGAATCTTTGCCCTTGCTACCTCCAGAATCTCTAAATATTTTGGGTAAATGGGACAAAATCGCTCTACAGAAAAATAAAAAGAATAAAAGGCACAATTTGCTATGGCCACAGAAAATAGGAAATATCTAAGAATAAATTTAATAAGAAATGTGCACAATCTTTATTCTTATAAAAAAGCTTCAGAATTACAGAAAATAAGATTTCAGTATGTAGGGAGACATACCATATTCTAGGATGGGGCAACTCAATGTTATAAAGCTGTCAGTTCTTCCCCAATTGGTTTATAGACGTAAGACAATTCTAACTGAAACCCCAATGGGATGAAAACATTTCTAAATTTTCATAATGATTCCAAAATTCTTGGAGAAAAAATACACGAGAGTAAGAGTTTAAAATAATGAGAGCAATTTGAATTTCAAGTTATTTAAACATATTATGAAGCAATAATAATAATTTAAAAAATGCTACTGGCAGCAAAAATAGCTCAGTTGAACAAAATAGAATGCTCAGACAGACTCAGGTGCAGATATAAGAAATTAGTAAATGATAGAAGCTTTTCAAATTAGATGGATTATGGAATAAATAGTGCTGTGATAATGATACACTATTTGGTAAACATAGTTAAGTTACCTGAAACATTGCACCAAAATAAATTCCAGGAGGATTAGAGTTAAATATAAGAAAGTGAAATTCTATATAAAGAAAACTATGAGAAAATATGGATGAGTCTAAGCAAGAAAACAAAAGAGTAAATCATGAAAGAGAAGATAATTGATAAATCTGTCTAAATAAACACATGAAGTTCCCATATGTAAAACAAAACAACACAAATCAACTCTGAGAAAGTCAGAAACACAACTACAAGGCAAGTGATAACTGGGAAAAATATTTGTAACACACACAACAGGCAAAGGATTAATAGCAATATTTCTAATATGTAAAAATGCTCTTAAAATCAATAAGAAAATGATGAACACTTCAGTAAAAATAGGCAAGATCACGAACAGGTCATCCAAAGAACATTTGCAGTCCTTGTCTGACTTTACTTCTTAGCGTCAATGGATTTTTTTTTTTTTTTGGCGGTACCTCTCACTGTTGTGGCCTCTCCCGTTGCGGAGCACAGGCTCCGGACGCGCAGGCTCAGCGGCCACGGCTCACGGGCCCAGCCGCTCCACTGCATGTGGGATCTTCCCGGACTGGGGCACGAACCCGTGTCCCCTGCATCGGCAGGCGGACTCTCAACCACTGCGCCACCAGGGAAGCCCCGTCAATGGATTTTTTGACCTGGCCCTCCTCTTCTAAACATTCTGGTCTCTGTTTTACTGGTATATACTCCCATGGTTCATCTTCCATCTCTCTGGCTGTAGCTTTTCTGTCTCTTTTTTAGTTCCTCCTCTTCTACCTGGCTTCTAAGTGTTAGAATTCCTTAAGGCTCTTCTCTCATTCATTAATTCCATTGTAAGAATATTACCTGTGTCTATGGCTTTAGTGATTGTTCATGTGTGTGTGACTCACACATTTACTTCCTCAGCCATGCTTATCGTCTGAGCCCCAGATTCACATACCCAACGACCTACTTTCCACTTGAGTGATGTCTTCAAAGCTCCTCAAACCCAACACATCTAAAACTGAACTCATGAACATCCCTCCAAAACAGGGTCTGTTCCAGGGACTGTCTCTCAATTTACCACCTTGGAGTAATCCTTGACACTTTTCTCTCCTTTATCCCCTCCCCAAATACGTTTCATCACTGAGTCCTGGCAGTTTTTACTTCGTAAATGTTTCTCCAACGTGTCCACCTCCACCATCACTGCCCTTCTATAAGCTGTCAGGGATGTTATACACAGTTGTAATTAGAATATGCATTTAAGGGCTTCCCTGGTGGCGCAGTGGTTGAGAGGTCACCTGCCGATGCAGGGGACACGGGTTCGTGCCCCCGGTCCGGGAGGATCCCACATGCTGCAGAGCGGCTGGGCTCGTGAGCCTTGGCCGCTGAGCCTGCGCGTCCGGAGCCTCTGCTCGGCAGCGGGAGAGGCCACAACGGTGAGAGGCCCGCAAAGAATATGCATTTAAGATTCCTCCATGTCTTTTCATGGCTTGACACCTCATTTCTTTCTTTCTTTCTGTTTTTAGTAGTAGAAATATATTTATTTATTTACTTACTTACTTATGGCTGCGTTGGGTCTTTGTTGCTGCGCGCGGGCTTTTTCTCTAGTTGCGGCGAGCGGGGACTACTCTTTGTTGCAGTGCGCAGGCGTCTCATTGCGGTGGCTTCGCTTGTTGTGGAGCTCGGGCTCTAGGCATGCGGGCTTCAGTACTTGTGGGACGCAGGCTCAGTAGCTGTGGTTCACGGGCTCTAGACCACGGACTCAGTATTTGTGGCACATGGGCTCAGTAGCTGTGGCTTGCGGGCTGTAGAGCTCAGGCTCAGTAGTTGTGGAGCACAGGCTTAGTGGCTCTGCGGCATGTGGGATCTTCCCGGACCAGGGATCAAACCTGTGTACCCTGCATTGGCAGGCGGATTCTCAACCACTGTGCCACCAGGGAAATCCCAACACCTCATTTCTTTTTTTTTTTTTTTGCGGTACGAGGGCCTCTCACTGTTGTGGCCTCTTGCATTGCGGAGCACAGGCTCCGGACGTGCAGGCTCAGCGGCCATGGCTCACGGGCCCACGGGCTCAGCTGCTCCGCGGCATGTGGGATCTTACCAGTCCGGGGCATGAACCTGTGTCCCCTGCATCGGCAGGCGGACTCTCAATCACTGCGCCACCAGGGAAGCCCCTCATTTCTTTTTAATGCTGAATAGTATTACAGGGTACGAATGTACCACAGTTTACCTATTCACCTATTGAGGGACAAACGTTTGCTATAAACATTTTCATGCAAAGTTTATTAATCAGTTGAGTAAATACCTAGGAACATGATTACTGGACTGTATGGTAAGACTATGTTTAGCTTTATAAGAAACTGCCAAATCGTCTTCTGAAGGGACTGTACCATTTTGCATTCCCATGAGCAGTGGATGAGAGTTTCTGTTGTTCTATATCCTTGCTGGCATTTGGTATTGTCAACTTTTTTGATTTTAGCCATTCTAATAGGTGTGTGGTGATATCTTATTGTTTTAATTTGCAATTCCCTAATGGCAAATAATGTTGAGCATCTTTACATATCTTATTGTTGAGTTTTAAGAGTTCTTTATGTATTTTGGATAGAAATCCTTTATCAGATACATATTTTACAAATATTTTCTCCCAATCTGTGGCTTGTCTTTTTTTTTTTTATTTTTTTTCAGCTGTATGCGGGCCTCTCACTGTTGTGGCCTCTCCCGTTGTGGAGCACAGCCTCCGGATGCGCAGGCTCAGTGGCCATGGCTCACGGGCCCAGCCGCTCCGCGGCATGTGGGATCTTCCCGGACCGGGGCACGAACCCGTGTCCCCTGCATCGGCAGGCGGACTCTCAACCACTGCGCCACCAGGGAAGCCCCTGTGGCTTGTCTTTTCGTTCTCTTAATAGTGGCTTTCACAGAGCAGAAGTATTAAATTGTAATAAAGATTAACTTAATATTTTTTCATGAATTGTGCCTTTGGTATTGTAACTCATCACCAAATCCAAGGGCACATAGCTTTTCTTCTGCATTTCCTTCTAAAAGTTTTATAGTATTTCATTTTATATTTAGGTCTATTATCAATTTTGAGTAATTTTTTGGTGAAAGTGTAATGTCTGTGTCTAGATTAATTTTTTTTACACAAGAATGTCCAATTATTCCAGCACCATTTGTCAATTAGACAAGCTCCATTGAATTGTCTTTGCTGCTTTGTCAAAGGTTGGTTGGACATCTATAGAAGATTTTTATTGGGATTGCATTTAATCTATAGGTCAAGTATCTTAACAGTGCTGAGCGTTCCAATCCATCAACATGGTATGTCTATTTATTTAGATCTTCTCTGATATCTTTCATCAGACTTTGGTAGTGTTATGCATATAGATCATATACATATTTTGTTAGATTTATACCTAAGTACTTCATTTTTGGTGTTCTATTATAAATAGTAATATGTTTTAAATCTCTAATTCCAATTGTTCATTGCTGGTACATAGGAGAGCAATTGGCCTTTTTTTTTCTTTTGGCTGCATTGGGTCTTAGTTGCAGCATGTGGGATCTTTCCTTGCAGTGCATGTGTTCTCTCTAGTTGCGGCTCCCGGGCTCCAGACCATGTGGGATCTGTAGCTGTGGCACACGGGCTCTCTAGTTGAGGCGTGTGGGCTCAGTAGTTGTGGCGCACAGGCTTAGTCGCCCCATGGCATGTGGGATCTTATTTCCCTGACCAGGGATTGAACCCACATCCCCTGCATTGGAAGGCAGATTCTTTACCACTGGACCACCAGGGAAGTCCCACAATTGCCTTTGAATGTTAATCTTGTATCCTGTAACCTTGCTATAAATGCTTATTATTTCCAGGAGGTATTTTATTTTTTTGGATTTTCTACATAGACTATCATGTCATTTGTGAAGAAAGACTGTTTTATTTCTTCCTTCCATATATATATATATCTTTTATTTCCTTTTCCTGTCTTACTGCACTAGCTAGGACTCCCAGGATGATGTTGAAGAGGAGAGGTTAGAGGTGTCATACTAACCTCGGCTTTTCACTAGCATCCCTCTAGTGAGCCCTAGCCACCATCCGCTCTCCCTTGGCCTGTTATAACAGCCTCTGAACTGGTCTTCCTACTTTCATTTTTGTTCCTACAAAGTCCATTGTCTACATAGTAGCCAAGATGAGTTTTTAAGAATGTAAACCAGATCATGTCACTTCGCAGATTAAGACAACTCCACTAGTCTGCTGTTGCACTTATACTAAGATCTAAACTCCTCAGTTTAGCCTACAATGCCCTATACAATCTGGCCCCTCCATGGCTGGGTAGCATCATTTTGTAAGACCCTGGCTTTCTTTCTGTCCTTCAAGTACATTCTGCCTTTGGGTCTTGGCACCAGCTGTTTCCTCTGCCAGGAATGTTCTTCCCACTCATTGTAGTACTGGTTCTTTCTGGTTATTTAGATCTCGCTGCAGTGTCACCCTCTCAGGGTGACCTCCCAATCTAATGTTGTACTTAGTCATTCTCTGTTATGTTAACATGTTTTAATTCTTTGCATAGCTTTTACTGCTACCAGACTTTGTCTTGTTTCCTTTTAAAATTGTCTGTCTCTGCTCCCCTCTCCCCTGCCTCTGACCCTCCCAGCTGCTGGAGTATAAGCTCCTTGAAAGCAGGGCTCTACCTCTCGTGTTCACTGCTGTACCCCCAGTGCCTGGAGCAACACCAGGCATGGTGTGGGTGCTGAATGGCTCCTTAGTGATGAACACCATCCATCCCAACCTGAGCTCTTGACAGGAGTCTGGACTTAGTAACCCTCTTGGAATGTGCGAAAGTCCCACTTCTAGACAGGATCCTGTCCCTTAGCTTTGTGTCCACACTGCCCTTTTCTGCCTGTTCTGAGCAGCCACTTCTGGTTCTTAGGGTCCCGCATCACTTAGCTCCACCCTTCAGTTCTTTTACCCACCTCAGGCCCCTTTGCTCAGACAGCCACTGCAGACAAATGTCTTGGACTCTGGCCCTCAGCGCTCTCTCTCCCCTGGCTCTGTTTAGTTTTTGCTCCCCAACCCAAGGCACGATAGCTACGGTTCAGAGGCTCCTGGCAGCCTCCCTGATGCTGAGGGCTGCACGCTCGTCTGCTGTGCTTGGTGTTCAGAGCCTGGAATGCTGCCTGACACATTGGTGTTCACTGAATATTTATTCCGTGCATGAATGGGGATCCACAGAAAGGTTGGCAGAAAGAAAGCAAGAGGGTAGCCAAGGTCTGGGTTGCCTACAGTTTGTCCAAAGGAACAGATGAGGAATAAGAATATACTTGTGTCGGACACATTAGGCACAACAGTTTGAAATGTAACAAATGGACAAACGTAGAAGTTTAGATACTGGAATGTTTGGAAAGAAATTCTGAAAATGATGACTGTGTGGTACCATGTATTTAATTGAGTCTTCAAGTTCAAAAATTCTGTATATTTTCATTTGTGTATGATAAGGTATAACTGCGCGCGCACACACACACACACACATAGGTATGCTCCCTATTTTGTTCTTTTAACATTTTGTTCTTTCTGCTGAAGCTACTAATTCAAGACAGTTGCAGCAGAGGGCAGAATTGTATAAGAAATTTAAACGCCTTTTATTTCTTGCCTGAAAATCACTCCCAAATACAAATGACAACAATATATGGATTGAGCTAGAGAAATACTCTTTTTCGACTCTCTGGTTTTCCAAATTTACATATGAGGATTAGTTGAAGGCCTTGACTTATTTTTCACGTGGTAGTTTAATATACTTGGTAATATATGTAAACCTTAATAAAAGCAAAGTGCTGATGCTTTGAGAGAGAAACAGTGAAATATAGAAAATGTATTTAATATTTAACGTGCATCAAGATGAAGTGGTAAGCACTCTGTGTTCCCTTCCAAATATGCTTTAGGATTATTTACTTTTCTTTCCATTCGAGTGCTGGAACGCAGACTCTTTGAGGTTACTGCCACTGACAGATGCCGATTAATGTCCTTTATTGCGAGATTTCTGAAGCTTCTGGGCAAGGCCAATGAAGCAGAAGAGTTATTCTTGAGTGTTGAGAACACGTTAGTGCAGGTAAATTGGGAAATAGTTTTTTAAATCCTTCAAACGTTATTCAACTTGTGTTAGGTATTTTCAGATATCATTTACCTTTGTTTGTTTATAATTTAGTCCACAAATAGAGGAACTAATGAATAATGAATAATAAATAATTATTACTTCTGTTCATCAGTGAGGAAGCTTTGGTTTTAATCCGTGTCCTAAACTGTATATTAGTGACGACAACCAGTAAATAGATGGGAGTCACGATTGAATGAATGAATACCAACAGGTGTCATTTTGGAGGGAAAAAAGGAATGTTCATAAAACAAGATGGGAATGAGCGTAGTGGGTTGAAATAAACTAATAAAATACCGTTTAAAGAGTTGGTTATAATTTTTTTTTCTACATCTTTATTAGAGTATAATTGCTTCACAATACTGTGTTAGTTTCTGTTGTACAACAAAGTGAATCTACTATATGCATACATATATTCCCATATCCCCTCCCTCTTGAGCCTCCCTCCCACCCTCCCTATCCCACCCCTCTAGGTGGTTATAATTTTCATAAAGATGTTGGGGAAGGTTGATTGATTATCTTGTCCCTCTATTGATTTACTTTTCCTGAAATAGAAACTTTTGGGCTTGTTGAATACAATGAAAGTTTCACTCATGACATAACTGTAACTGTTCTTAGGATGACATTTAACTGTCCTTTAAAAAATTATAAATGTTTACCGATTGTAGTATTTTATGGGCCACGGGTAATGTAACCCAAGACAAAGCTACTTTTGTTTTAAAACAAAGGCCTTCACATGTTCATAAAGCTCTGTCTCTGCTCCATCAACATACATCTTTCTGGAAGGAATTCTATCTAAAGAGATTTATAAGACTCAAGATCTGCAGTCCCTTTATTGCAGAGGCCATGCTTGTTTACCAATTTTTGTATGTACCGTGGTGTCTTACAACCTCTGGGTGCTTAGTAAATGTGACGAATGAATCAGTGAATCAATTTGAATTTGCCAGTACTTTGTGTCCTTAGAAGGTAGTGTGGAGTAGCGCATCAGCCTGGGCTATTTACAGACTGACCCAGATTTCAAGTGCTTTGGCATTTCCTGCTTGCGGCTTTGGCAAAAATTTGAACCTCTGACTCAGAGTTCTCATTGTTGCGGGTTCTAAGGTCTGCCTCACGGGGCTGTTATCAGGGTGAAGTGAGCGGTAGCACAGAGCACTTCAGACAATGCGCGGCACACGGCGAGATCTTAAGCTGTTTGGTTATTACCGTCCGTGGGTTAACAAGTCACTGAGGCCTGGGTGAGAGATAATAAGAGTTTGACTTAAGCTATTTTGACCACTCTTGCATTTTCAGAGAGTAGAGTCCAGTGATTCTCTGATATCTTATTTTGATTATGGAATTTCCCCCTGCACCAAATACTTTTTTCCCCACGAGGTCCAGATTTTCATCACTGACATGTGTCTTTCTGGAAAGCACCAATTATTTTATTAGGTCATCACTGAATGCCTGATTTCAGCCATTCGCTCAGTCGACCACTCGTTCATTCATCCATCCATTCATTCATTCATCCATTCCCTCATTTACTTAGTCATTTCCTCATCCATTCACTCATTCACTGACTCATTCACTCATTCATTCATTAACTCACTCATTCGGTCATCTATTCACTCAGCCATTCACTCAATCGTTGACTCGTTCACTCACTG
The DNA here is from genome assembly GCF_949987515.2 of Delphinus delphis. Classification (NCBI taxonomy): domain Eukaryota; kingdom Metazoa; phylum Chordata; class Mammalia; order Artiodactyla; family Delphinidae; genus Delphinus; species Delphinus delphis. Next base: position 84,342,982 of record NC_082693.1, on the reverse strand, counting down.
AGTCACTCACTCATTCATTCACTCAGTCCTCCACTTGACTAACATTCCCTGAGGGCCTTGCCCAGCCTGAGCTCTGTGCTGGGAGTTGGGATGATAGCAGTAGGCAAGGTGGGCACAGTTTCTGCCCTCATGGAGATCCCAGTCACTGCCAGCATCTCCAACTGTGATGAAGCGTAACCTGTGGAGTAGGTGGGGTGAAGGGAGAAGGTGGCTGCACGGGAAGCGTGACAAAGCTGAGACGTTCAGAGAGGATTTCCCACTTCAAAGCACTCCTTCCAGAGGCATCAGTCTTATGATTGTATTCTCAAAATATTTTTGCAACAGTTCTTTGGGATTAGCCATCATGGAGACTATCAGAATAATTTTTTTAGGCTCTGAGGGCCCTTCCCAAAGAGAAGTTCTAAAACGATTTTGGGCAATAACCACTTCTTTGAAATATGTACTGAACATTCTTGAGGGGAAAGAGCTTATTATTTGTGCTACATACATTCCGTGCCAAACCACTTTTGTAATTTCTTCAGATTAGGTTATTTTAAAGTTTTGGTGCAGAGGTTTTCAACTGGGAGGCAATTTTGTTTGTCAAGGACAATCTGGCGATGTTGGAGACCTTTTGGTTGTCACAGCTTGGCGGGGAGCTTGCTAACGGCATCTAGTGGGTAGAGGCCAGGGATGCTGTAAACATCCTACACTACACAGGCCAGCCCTGCTGCCCCCCATGTCAAAGTATTAGATGGCATAGAAGTCAATAGTGCTGAGGCTGGGAAACCCTGATTTATAGCAGCAAGTATGCTTGTTAAAAAAGTAAGTCTCATGACTCTCCCCCTAGTATTTCACAATAGGTGCATCAGGCTGCAGGACAACCAAAGGATACTTTTGTGAAGGGGCCTCTGTTTATGCATCAGAGGCTCACTTGTTAAGAACATGTGCAGAGCAGAGCTTTGGAGATAGGCCGGTCTGGGTTGGACACCCTTGTTCTCCTACTGGCTAGCCACGTGAGCTTGGGGGATTGATTTAACCTCACTGAGCCTCAGTTTCCCTGCTTGTAACAGAGGAGTAATAATCCCTATTTCCTAGGGTTTCTGCAGATATCCACTGAGGTTATGCAGTTTAAGAGCTTTGCTCGGTCAGGGCTCCATAGGTGGTGGCCAGTACAGACCATGACCTAAGAATGCTTCACAATCACTGGGCATATCGACCAATGTTTACTGAAGAGCCATGAAGCACAGAACTCAATTCTTGGATCGTGGGGTCTCTGCCCTCAAGAAGCAGACGGCCTGGAGTAAGAGGGGAATAAAAGACATGTCTTCATAAAGAGGATACTGACACTATATGGCTGCATTTGACATGCCGATTAGTATTCCTGGCAATGTGGGCAGTGAGACTCAAGGGTCAAAGGACCACTGTGGGCTGGTGGTAGATTGGGAGCTGTCATCCTCCCTGTGACAGGGGATTCTGCCTGACTCAGACTGATTGGAAACGTGGCCGTGACATGGGGAGAAATCAAGGAAACCCTGAGGATTTGAGTCTGATGATGGACATGGGGAAATTCAAAGAGGAACCTAGATTTGGAGAGAGGATGATGAATTTTTAACATTTAAACTGCTGAGTTTGCAGTTCAGGAAAAATACCCAAGGGGAGTATCCAGCCAGCTGGGGAAACATAGGGTTAGCAGTCTGGAAGGAGACTGGAGAGACATCTACATACATGTGAATGCTAAAACCATGAGGAAACAAGATCTCTGAATGACAGCAGGAATCGGTCATTGGAAAATTACTTACCCTTAAAAGGAGGAAAGGGAAAAAACCTGTACAGGAGTAAGAGATTGGAAGAGAATAAGGATACCCTAGTTTCCCCAAATCAAAGAGGGAGTGGCTAACAGCATCAACTGCTCCTTAGAGGCCTGGACAAATGAGGACTGAAAGAAGGCCCCTAGGTCTGGTGAGCAACGGTCAGTGGTAACCCCTGAGATGGAAGCGGGTATATGTGGCAGGAGCCAAACTGCAGGGCTTTAAGAGGTGAGTGTGTGATAATGAAATGGGGAAGCACATGTGTTAATACCTGTTTGAGAAGTGTGTCAGTAAAAGGAGAAAGATGAAAAGTCAAGATAGTACCAGATTCAAGTTAGGTTTCATCCAGGATTTATGTGTTTGTGTGGAGGAGGAAATGAGCCAGGGAGAGAGGTGGATTGGAGATGCTGGTGGGGACTCTGTGAGGAACACAGGACTTTGAGAGCTTGGGAAGAGGCAGGTCCTTGGTAAGGAGGTTGGGCATCCCTTCCTCTGGCATAGGCAGGAGGGAAGAAAATAGGTGAAAACACTGCTAATTTGAAATTTAAAAGAAAAGGGTGAGGTATACCAGAGACTATAATTTCCCAATATCTAGTCCCCCTTTTGTAGTAAGTAATGTCCCCACCCCACCCTGGACTGTTTGGAAAGAAGACTACATTTCCCAGCTTCCCTTGAGGCTAGATATGAGCACATGCCTAAGTTTTGGCTGATGGGATGTAAATGGAGGTGCTATGGATAACTTCTGAGAAGTTTCCATGAAGTGAAGGGTGTGCCCTCCCTCTCCTCTTTCCTCCTTCCTGCTGTTTGGATTGTGGCTGTGATGGCTGGTGGTGCAACAGCCATTTTAGACCAAGAGGTGTCCTTGGGAATGGAGGTCAGGCAAGGTCAAACAGTGAGATAAGAGGAACCGTGTCTCTGACATTGTGGTGTGTCTATAGCCCTGGGTCATCCACTTTCTGACTTTTGCATGAGAGAGAAATCAAGCCACTGTTAGTTTGGGTTTTCTGTTAATTGCAGCCAATCGTGATCCTAACCAATATCTGAGGGCAATCTTTCAGAGTAGGTTTGACCTCAGTGAAGTCAGCATGCAGGCCATCTTGAAGTAGAGGATGGGAAGTGTGAGCACTAGGGCTGAGACCTAGGATAGCTGCCGAGAAAGGGGCACTTTGAAAGATACCCGTGAGGGAGTGTAAAAGACTATGGGTCCAGGGATTCCACACCGCAACCAGCTGCCTCCAGGGCTGAGATCAGTATCTCAGAGTAGGTGTAACCTGTTTGCAAGACACTTATTGGAAAGCTCTGGGTCAAGCCATAGACTGTCACTTTCAGTAGGTGCAGGAGAGCAGAAAGAATTCCCGCCAGGGAGCCAGGCACAGTCAGTCCTGTCCCGGGCTAATATTTCAGTACAGCATAAAGTATTCCATAACCAGTGATGGTGGTAATACTGACCATTTGAATAGGGCTTTATTAGTTACCAAACATATTCACATATAGTCTTGTTAATATTAAGTTTTCTGAAATATTAATAACTCATTATTATTTAAATAACTAACTCTCATTTAAAAGATTATAACTGACTAGTGTATTCTTATGCATTGATAAGGTTTTGATAGAGGAGTGATTTAAGGTAATGAAGTTTAAGTACCCCTGAAATAAACATGCTAAACCAGGAAAGGGAATTGAAATTCTAAGCAAAAGTGTATCGAACGTAAAGTTAGCAGATCTCTGGTCACACTTGAATTCAAGGTCCACATAGACAGCGTTTTTAGGTGTTCGTTAGGATTTTAAATAATACCTCCTCTGGGAGGTTTAACAGCTGCAAGACATCATCATGTTATTCTTACCTTCAAAAATTTTCATTACCATTAACTAACAACCTGTGAAAACATTTTCCAAAATTTATTTTTGGTTTGCAGTGTCTCCCCATAAATGTTTCTCTATAACTCTCATAAGTATTTAGAATTCCCCAAAAAATGCTGTAAAGCATGCGATCTTTTGCAAGTTCATTATGAAATGAGCCTTTCTTGGGCGGGTGTCTGGCGGCTGTGCCTAGTCTAACGCTGTGTCCCCTCAGGAGTGTGTTCTCTTTCATTTTGTGTAGAGTTGGTCCATGACAGGAATGCTTCCCAAAGTACAGAATGCTATCGGGGAACTCTATCTGGAAATAGGGGTGACTCAGGAAGGAAGGCTTCTGGTATTTCCAGGAAGCATGGTCCAACCTGATGGAATTTTCATCCAGCAACTTAAAAGACAACCAGGACTTAGTGAAGCAAAAAGGTAGGGTGGGCACGTGCAGAGGGCATAAACTCTTGTGGTTCAGAGTCAGACTCCCGGGCTCTTCCCACCTGTGAAGAAAGGGGAATGGGTGTGTGTGCTTTGCTTGCTTGACTTTTTGTTGGGCTGCTGGGCGTGTGAGGGTTGAGCATGAGCGCTCCTCCTGTGACCGACCACCCTTTTAGAATGTTGAAGGCTGTTGTGATGTACCTCACACGCTTTGAGTAGTAAGAGGGCCACTCAGAGCTTGACTGTGATGCCAGCCTTTCTGGGTACAAATCCCACCTCTCCACTTACTGGTCCTTTGCTTTTTATTTATTTATTTATTTAAAAAATTTATTTACTTATGTATTAATTATTTTAATTTTAATTTAATTATTATTTTTTTGGCTCTTTGCTTTTAGACACAAGACTTAGCCTTTCTGGGTCACAGTTGTCATATTTGTAAAAATATAGGAATAAAAACAGCACCTACGTTGCATGGTCGTTGTGAGACTAAAAGCGTTCAAGGGAGACCGTAAAGCACACAGGATGGTGCCTGACGCATAGTTAAGTGCTCCTTCATGGTAGCTCGTTCTTTTGTTCTCCAGTATTTGATGCCCGACACTGCCGTGGCACCACTAATGGAACAAAGAACGTTCGGTGAATGCAGATACTAAGCATTTTTACTCACTGATTTACACTCAGACTAAACATAATGTCTAGAATTATGTCATATTTAAGTGGCTGTGTCAATTATCTTATGTTGTATAAGAAAGCACTCCCAAAACTCAACAGATTAAAACCAACAGCCAACAAAGAATCATACTCTTTCTGAGCTACAGTCCTACTCTTTTTGAACTATAAGCAAAAGATCATCTAGTCCAACGGCTGCACTATACAGATGAATATGAATATGAAGGAACTTTTCTATGACAGGTTAACTCATGGGTGTGTAGAGCTCAGTCTTTAGGACAGAGAGACCTGGGTCTCTACCACTTACTAGTTGCATGGTCATGACCCATGGCAACATAATGACACTCCCTGTACCTCGGTTTGTTTCCTTAACTCTAAAATGCTAATGGTTTTCACCTCATATTATTGTTGCAAGGAGCAAAAAAAAAAATGGATGTAGAATACCTGGTTTAGAATAAATACTCAATCACATGCAAAAAAATAAAAAATAAAATAAAATAAAACCAACAGCCACCTATTACTGCCCATGTCTATGGGCCACCAAGGATCCCCCTGGTCCAGGGTAGGCTCAGCAGATCTGGGCTGGGCTCATGCAAACTTCTGTGATCCGCTGGCAGGGCCAGTGGGGCTGGCTGGTCTCAGAGGACTTCACTCAGATGTCCGGTGGTTGTCTGGCTGGGTGACAGGGTTCGGGTCACGTGTTCCTCATCCTTTGGGAAGACAGCCCAGGCCTGCTCACCCAGTGGTTGCACAATTCCGAGAGGGAGAGCACAGGTTTACGCCTAGGCTCAGAACTGGCATGACACCCCCTCTGCTGCATTCGATTGGTCACAGCAAGTCATCAGGCTTTATTCCATGGCAGAGAAAGAGACTCTGGTGCAGAGTGGCATTGCAAAGGGGAGTTGGGTACAGGTTGGCATGGAGAATCACAGCTGTTTTTACAGGCTACTGTAAGATCAAAGGTCACCTTGGGCAAGCTACTTACCCTCTCTGCATTTCACCTGTAAATCCACTTGTATAGTAACAGTTATCATTCGTTTCATGCTTACAATGTACAAGGCACGTTATGCTCACAAGCTCTTTTACCTTCAAATATACCTCACGTGGTATGTTTTGTTACCCCACTTTACAGATGAAGAAACTGAAGGTCAGAGAGGTGAAATCAACTACGTCAGCTCCCGCAGCTAGCACCTCTGGAGCTGGGGGTCCAAGCTAGGCCTATCTGACCCTAAAGCCTGACCGCATTACTCCTTGCTATGTGGCATCTCTTCTAGCACTGGCATTTATAAAGCTCTAATCCTCCATACACAGAGGCTAGCTTCTAAGTCATCCTAATGTAGGCAGGGCTGGTCATGGACATGCTGGGACCTTGGTGAGCAGAGGAAACCAGTGTGGGAACCAGGGACACTTCTGTGGGTTCTGGGGCTGGCCTTCTAGAGCCAGCCGGGCTGTCCAAAGCACAGAGTTCCAAGGATTTCGGCAGACCTTGGCCTGGTATAGACAAGTGTGGTTCTCCAAGGGGGTGAAAACAGCAGGTGGGGCCGGCTCCTGGTGAACAGGGATGCTCAGAGGTAGATCAGTGTCATTAGAAGCAGCTTTTTTTTTTTTTTTTTTTTTTGCGGTACGCGGGCCTCTCGCTGCTGTAGCCTCTCCCGCTGCGGAGCACAGGCTCCGGATGCGCAGGCTCAGCGGCCATGGCTCATGGGCCTAGCCGCTCCGCAGCATGTGGGATCTTCCCGGACCGGGGCACGAACCCGTGTCCCCTGCATCTGCAGGCGGACTCTCAACCACTGCGCCACCAGGGAAGCTCTAGCAGCAGCTGTGATGGGAGTGCACTGTACTTCCGGTCTCCTGACGAGGGTCAGGTGGGGATTCAGGGTCTAGGCAAGCAGTTAAAGGGGGAGGGGAGGGGATTCCAGCCTGACCAGGGCTCACACATTCAAAAACTCTTTACTGAGCACCTGTCGTGCACCAGACACTGTGTTGAGTCCAGCGGCTTGAACAGGACAGAGTCACCAATGCTGCCCCCGAAAAGAGGTGACACATGACACACAAGGGAGCGGACACATGCAGTAATTACAGGCTGTACTAAATGCAGTGAGAGACACAAACGAGATGGAGGTAGAGCATAAGCAGGGGGAGGGACCACCTGTGAAATGGTGGTCAAGGGGCATCTCCAGGAGGGGACATTGAAGCTGAGACGTGACAGACTGCAGGAGCCACATGTGGTGGGGATGGGGGCATTCGTGGCAGAGGGAACATCGTGTGCAGAGCCCTGAGGTGGGAGAGGGCTCGGCTTGTCCTAGCAATGAAAAGAGGCCTTTGTGACCTGCTGTGTGTGTGGCACAAGGAACTATATTCACTGTCTTGTAACAACATATAATGGAAAGGAATCTGAAAAAGTACACACATGTGTGTATGTATGTATATATATATATATATATATATATATATATATATATATATATATATATAATTGAATCACTTTGCTGTATACCAGAAACTAACACAACATTGTAAATCAGCTATACTTAAATAAGAAAATTAAAAAAAAAAAAAAAAGAAGCCTTTGTGAACAAAGGACAGGAGGCATCTGGGCTCACATCCTTCAGGGCCTTGGGCCCCAGGAAACATTTGGATTTTACTATCAGTGCGAGGGAAAGCCTTGCAGGAGTTAGGCTGGGGATGACATCGCCTGATTTCTGTTTTGAGGTCACGTTTGCTGCTGTATGGAGAATGGACATAGGGAGACCAGGTACATGGCTGTCCCTCCCTGGTGTGCAGATGCAAGGCCTGAGGCCCTGGAGTGGGCACCGGGCAATGAATGGGGTACTATTGATGATGGGAAAGTTGCTTTTTGATAATTTAATGGTAATCCTTTATAATTAATACTAAATTCCTTAGCACAGGGAGTTAAATCTGCTTTGTTTACTGCTAGCAATGCTCTAGTAACACCTTCTTGAAATATGATTATGGTTTTTATCTCTTTCCGTAAGAAAGTATGGCTTAGAAAACTGTCTACTTTTTAGAAGTCTATTATTGTTAGAATATCTAACTTTCAATAACTAGCAAATTTTAGGCCTTTGCAAAGGGTACATTCCCAAGGCAGCGTGTATCTAGGTACAGCCCATTACTTATTAATTAGGCTTATGGGGCTTATTCACGTGTTTCTTGTTGTAAGGCTGTACCATTTTATTGTTTCTTATTGCAAGGCTGTACCGGCTTGCCTTCTCTAGGACTTGGTTACCATGGTGATGGCTGGTTTCACTACATCCGTATTCTCACTCTGTTTCTGACCGGTTCATTTGCAAAACAGACTTGGATTTGGTTTCAGTCTATTGCCTCAGCTCCTCAGCCCTATAACTTCTGCACACACAATTTCTATAAATTCGTTATAGAAAAACCAACTCCATGCAATGTAGGTCAGTAATTGATTTATTAAGAAAAAACCCAGCTGTTGGCAGCGAGGAAGAAATGATATTAAATGACCTGCCTAGTGACATCTTAACTCTTCTGTGGAAAAAAAGCCTTGAGCATCATCTTCTTTGCCAAAATTTATTCCCTGCAGGCAGAGTGCTGAACAACCTGGCAAAGTCAGCATCTAAGGAGTACTTAAAAGAAAATCATATTCTGCAATGTGCTACTGAAATGTCCAGCTTACTGGACAACAACACCTGTGACCAGGTTACCATGAAATACACTGAAGGTGTTCTGATGGAAACGTGTGTTTTTGCTTGAAAATGTTTTATTTTCTGTACTAGCTGTTACGGTTATGATTAATATACTTAACCCATCCTCGCTAATCCATTTCCCAACTAACTGATTGGGTTAAGAAAGGATGAATTGTAACGTTTCCATCCTCTGATTAAGTATTTCTCAACCCTGGGCAGGCTTGCGCCCAATGGGGCCCTTGGCAATGTCTGGAGACACGTTAGCTTGTCACGACTGCGGGTGTCGTTATTGGCAACTAGTGGATACAGGCCAGGGGAGATGGCAAACATTATACAGGACCCTTCGCAACAAACTCTCCGGCCCCAAATGTCCATAGTGCTGCGGTTGAGCGTAGTGCCCTAGTTTCTTATAAAGATGTACACACATCTTATCGATCACTTTGAAAGTCTCAAGTCTCTGCTAATATAAACTGCTCTGCTGTTCTGCGTCATCCTGTATAGAGTAAAGGACGTTTATGAGCATTATTTTTGGTGGCACAATGAAGGTAGCCAACATGTATCGTGCCCAGTAAGTCACGCACATGCATTTTATTTTCAGATCTGCTGCCGGAAACGCTTCTCTTGCAAAGATGAAATTTCAAGAAGGCTTAAATATCAGGAGGAGTTTGGTGAGAAAAACCTCCTAGTTGGAGAAATTATGGAATTTTTAGCAGATTTACTGTTTTTCCCACTGAGACATAGTGAAAAGTAAGTTTTTATGAAATGTTTCAAGTAGTGTGTTTCCTTTCCCCACCCCCGGTCCCCCCAAAAAACCCCACTAATGACAGGGAGGTCAGGGGTCACTCATCGGGGCATCTCACTTCTTCGGTTCCAGCCTTGTGCAGAGAAACTCACTGTGCCTGAGAGTTCTGCCCTGATCTATTTGTCAGGACACCGACCATGATATATTTGAAAGGAGCTCCTAGCCCACAAACCGTGTAGAGGTTTTGGCAGGACGAAAAGTAAAAAGGAGGAAAATGCCATCGTGAGTGTCTCCCAGCATCACCCCGGGCCTTGTGAGGAAGATGTATGCATTGTACTTCAGGCCTCTGTGGACTGTGTCTCCGGTACCACACCCCACTGGTCTGTCTTCTGCAAGACCTAGGCCAGAGCCTGCAGTGCCTCAGACCCCACTTTCCTGCCACCCCTCTTCGCCGGGGAAGACCTCTCACTCTCTTGCCACGTATGGGGCTTTCCTCGGCTCTCCATGCAAAGGGGTTCTGCAGCGGCAGAGACAGATTGGACTCACCTCCAAATACATGGAAAAGCAGCAGGGTATGCGGGGTCAGTAGATGGAAAGTTACTAAGAGGAAACGTCGGGGGTACGGATGGGGGTGGATTCTGGCTAAACAGACATAACAGGATTCTTGCTGAAGGCAGGCCAGGGTGATCAGACGTCACCTGGGGGATGGTGCCGGTGAGGATTCTCGCTGGTTGGACAATGCAGAGAAGAACACCGAAGTCCAAAGGTTGGGGCCTAGTTGAAAATTGCTCAGAAGAGCCTGAGTAGAGTTTGGTCAGGAGAGACTGTCAGCGTCTGTGTTTAAAAGAGGGGTTGTAGGGCTTCCCTGGTGGCGCAGTGGTTGAGAGTCCGCCTGCCGATGCAGGGGACACAGGTTCGTGACCCGGTCCGGGAAGATCCCACATGCCGCAGAGCAGCTGGGCCCGTGAGCCATGGCCGCTGGGCCTGCGCGTCTGGAGCCTGTGCTCCGCAACAGGAGAGGCTACAACAGTGAGAGGCCCGCGTACCGCAAAAACCCCCACAAAAAACAGACAAACAAAAAAAAGAGCGGTTGTAGGTATTACCGTCCGGATCTAATCTGTGTTAGGATTTGCCAAGCTCGACTACTTCTTCCTTTGACAGGTTGGTAAGAGAGAAAGTTCTCTGTGAGTCCACAGAGAGTCCACCACCCCCTTCCTTTGGCCCAGCCTGCACCCTTGCACGGCCAGTTCAGCTGGCTGAAGGGCCAGGGACGCTCTAGGTGAAATTGTAAAGTTGTGAGGTTTTGTTTTTGTAGCCCCTCCCTCTCCCCTCCCTGTTGGCTGTCCTGCCTTTCACTTTTCCCTTTCCACCATCCTTGAGAGAATTTTCCTCTCACCAGGGAGGTGACCTCTTCTCTTCTGGCTTTTGCTCCCGAGGAAAATGTGATGTGACTCATCTCTAACGCAGAACTGCAGATCAGTGTTAACCCTTTCGAAGAATATTTACCTTGAAAAGAGTAGCCCCAATAAAGGAGTTTCTAAGGGTAAAGTTACCAGTGCTCTATAGTAGTGCTGAGATGTTGGGCCCTGGGGTCCTGTTGCCTGGATTCAAATTTTGTTTCTGCCGCTTGGTAACGGTGAGAACCTGGGCGCGTACTTAGCATGTTGGTGTCTCATTTGTTTCCTCATTGGTAAAACGAGAGTGTGGTAGTGTTTTCCTTGCAGGATGATGGTGAGAACTGAGAGATCTTCTATGTAAAGTGCTTGGAAGAACGCCTGGCGCACTGAATTGATAAATTGAGTTCTTAGTATTATTCTTTTGCTCCCCAGCAGGGAATTTTTGAGGCACTTGACACTACGTAAGCCTACTTTTGTTCCTCTTAAGGTCAGCACTGTGAGCAGAGAACAGGACCTTCTTTAGAGAAGCAAAAAGCTTGACAGTAGAACCATTGCCTCATAAAAGGGAAATCTAAACACGTAGCTCACTGACTGAGTCATCTCTGTGGCCTGGGCTGCCCCACCATGAATCCAGGGCTGGCAGCGTGTGACTCATCAGACACTTAACACTGCCGCTGTTCAGTGTGCATGGCCTCTGTGTCAGAGGAGCTGACCGTACTTGGCAGTCTTCTTTCCAGACCTCATTGTCAACGGTCAGCCTTCCGAAAGGACCGAGAAGCCTTTATCCTTCCTGAAGGTTGTCCTTAGGTGACCGCACCTTCCACGTTGGTTAAGACTGGGAGATTGTTGCTGTGCCACTCAACTCACCTCTCAAACATGTGGAGATCCTTTGTCTTGGTGGCCAGGGGCCCTCAAGACAGCTCTCATGCACTAGGGAAATGATCAGAGGGTCCTAAGGGGCCTTGGAGAGTGGGGATAGGTAGGGATGGATTCATGAGGTCAAATTACAAAATTAAAAGTAACCCTCCCCCAACTCCCCCCTCCCCCTGGCGCCCCCTTCCCCCAGGACAGAGAAGAAGGAGCAAACTGGCTTAAGAGGAACGGGGATATGTTCTCAGTGAAATCAGTGAATGTCATCGCTCTCTCTCTCAACTTTGTATCCATTCATCAGCAGCTGTCCTTTCATCCGTGTCCCCTCCACAGACAAGTGTCTCAATTGCCTCACTTGCCGCTGACGTTACTCGCCTCTCCCTCCACCCAACTCCGTTTCGCCTGCTGCCATGAACATCATCAGGAACATCCTCGTTGTGTCTCTTTGCACTTTGATCTTGTTGGTCGTCTGCTACTGGAGGTTTTGACAGCATCCATGGCTCCCCTCCTGAGATACGCTCTCCTGGTTTCTGTGCTACCCACCCTCATGGCCATCTTCTCTGATGATGCCTTCTCGGTTTCTTTCGTGGGTTTCCTCTTTCTCTTCCCGACTCTCGTCCAGATGGTGGTGCTCTCTTGGGTTCAGTTCTTGGACTCTACATGTATCAGCCGCGGTGCCGCGACCTCGCCCGTGCCCAGGGCCTCAGCCAGCATTCCCTAAGGCGATGGCTTCTCGTCTCCATCTCCTTCTCAGACCTCCATCATCAGCTGCACACGTGTGCATCCATCTGCCTGTTGGGCATCTCCGTTTGGGTATCCAAAGTCTCTGGGCAGTCCAGAGTCAACATTCTCAAGCCTGAAAACATCCACCCCTCTCCCTGACAAAATGCATCTTCTCCCATCTCACCCAGTACAGACACCATCTTTAATGACACATTTTCGTGGTATTTATTATCAGTCACCATGCTAAACCCACTCCATACATTTTCTCATTTAATCCTCACAACAGCTCTGTCATCCTCACCTTGAACACGAGAAAACCGAGGTTTAGGAGATTAGGATGCTTGACTGGCTTTCAAATGGTAAGGCCAGGATTAGCACCAGGGGAGTCTGATTGCAGAGCCGTGGTGCCTAACCACCGCGTCACTACCAGGCACGCTTGACCTCAGAGCTCAAGCTCCTAACCTCATCATCCTACTGCATGTGCAGATGCCAGCGCTCCCAGCACCAGGACCACCACATTCCATGTGACGCCAGGACTTAGCAGGTCTTCGGTCACATCTGTGGCCACTGCATTAGCTCAGACCCTTATCATTCTTCCTCTGGACCAACTGGTCTCCCCTCCCATAGCCTCACCTGCTTCAGTTTATCCTCCGCACTTGCACCCAGGTGAATTTTCTAGAACGCAGGTTGGATCACATCACTGTCTTAATGAAAACTCTTCAATATTAAAGTCCCAAACCCCTAGGTTTGCACTCAGTGTCCTTCACAGGTGGCTGGTCCTCCGTTTCACCCTCCAGTCTCTCCTCCTACCCCGGGAAATTCTCTGAGGGCAAGGGTTAGTCTTCCTTATTTCTGAACCGCAGCCCCAGTGCCAGCATTCCGTGAATGTTTGTTGGATAAATGGATGAATGCCATGCTTCTTGGATGCAAAGCCTTAATTAGATTTCTCGTTTCGCGATTCAAAGGAAGCAAGCAATTGAATATTATAAACCAGTGATAAAAATAAAGGAAAATGCAGGCACTCTGGCCAGCTCCTCACTCGTCAGGAAGCAGCTGAGCATTAGCCTAAGTGATACCTTGTGTAAATTAGGTAATTGCTTTGATGTATTTCTGTTAGAAGCAGATGACTTTTCCCTCCGTCTCACCTGCATACTTTGCTTATTTTTAAAAAAGCCTTCATTTTTGAAGCAAGCAACTCCTGTTCCACATACTTTCAACTTTTTTTTTTTTTTTTGCGGCTTATTTGCCTTCCCTCATTAGGTAAGTGTCTTAGTCTGTTGCTATAAGTACACTGGGTGGGTTAAACAACAGAATTTTATTTCTCACAGTTCTGGAGCCTGGAAAGTCCAAGATCAAGGTGCCAGCAGATTTGGTGAGGGCCCATCTCCTGGTTCAAAGACAACTGTTTTCTCACCGTGTCCTCACATAGTGGAAGAAAGGGGCTGAGAGCTCTCTGGGGTCTCTCTTATAAGGGGCACTAATCCCATTCGTAAGGGCTCTATCTTCATGGCCTTATCACCTCTCAAAGGCCCCACCTCCTAATACCATCATCTCAGGGGTTAGGATTTCAACATAAGAATTTTAAGGGGAACATAAGCATTCGTACCACAACAGAAAGATATCTTTTAAAAGTCCTTTCCATCCCATTTTTCATTCTTTTGTAGGCAGAGCACCATGCCGAACCACACCCCTCTCCTGTCAGTGTAGTTTCCCTTCTTCCTTCCAGTTCTGTTTTAAGATGCAGTTTCTATAGCAGTAGCCTTTTCATACTTATTCCTGTGTTGCTAAAGTAACATGTGACCAGAAATAACACGATGGGCCCACTTTTGATTTTACTCATGGGACTCAGTGCCTCAGATCTGGTGCAGAGATTTTCTGATTAAAGATAAACATTTAAAACTTAAAACGAAAGTTAAAAAAATTGAAATGAGAAATTTTGGTCTTAAATCTTATCAGGAGGATTGGGGTTGGGTCTCTTGCCTCCTCTTGGTCTCTGTTGCTTCTGTCATACTGTTCTGTTTCCCTTCATGGGAGGAGTTCTGATTCTGTCTCTGAGTTTCTTCCACCAGAATGTTGATATTATTACCTGTGGTTTACAGTGACTGTTGAGTCTCTTCATCCCTGGTTAGGTGGAATTTACTGACATTTTAGGGGTGGTCCTCCAGGGTCACTGTTGAAGAACTCAGGGGCCTCTGAGAGAAAGGTCCTGCTTTCCAGGCTCTGCTGTTGCCAGGGACCAGGGTAGCAGGACCTCACGTTTTACTGCCTCAGTACTTATTTGACTCAGTAGCCCATTAGCTTGTTCTGCAAATAGTTGCCACACATGAATTCTGTCATTTGCCTGGAGCATCACTGCCAGGCTTGGGAACTGAGGAGAGTGAGAGTTGAACTGGAGGCTGCAAATAATGTTTGGATAGGAGGCTGGGGACAGGCCACGGCTGGAGGATGCGGTAGGTGTAGTCAGGGATGTGATTCCCACAGACAGCACTTCCCAACTTTTGTGCCTCCAGTGAGTGGGTTCAAATAGAGTGAGGGTTCAATGAGGGTCCAACAGAGACCTCTGGGCCCTTGGGCAGCTTTGTTTCTTTCTTTAAGTAGGCTACACTAGAAATCTCAGTTTCTATAAATGCTACAACTAGAAAAATTTTGCAACACTGTCAGGGCTCCTGAAATCTCATTGCCACAGGGCACAATCTACTTCAGCCTTAAAGGGTGTTTTTTAACCCCGGGCTGATTTTGACCCTCAGGACAAAAAGTCTGGAGAAACTGGATTGTCATGGCTCGGGGTGGGGAGTGCACATTCAGTGGGTGGAGGCCTGAGAGGCTGCTAAACACCTTACAGTGCCCAGGACAGCCCCCGACAATAAAACATTACCCAGCCCAAGGTGTCAACAGCGCCAAGACTAGGAAACCCTGACCTAAATCAGCCACTCCCCCCAGCATGTATGCTTGTCATCCATATTACAATGAAACAGGATTGCTCTCAGCCTGGTCATCTGCTGACACAAAAGGCTTAAGATACTTGATATCTGCAGGGAAAGAATATTTTCTATTTTCACTCTACAGATTTAGTAGTATGTGTGTGTGTGTGTGTGTGTGTGTGTGTGTGTGCGTGTGTGTACTTTTTTTTTCCAGTAAGCGTGTCCTGGCTGAGTAAAGATTTTGTTTATAAACAGAAATTGCAGACGCAAATCTAGAGAACATTTATGGGAAAGGGACTAGTTTACCTGATCTGGTTGCTTTGCCTAATTTTGTGTTACTAGTTTTGGTGGCTTGTCTGTGGTGAAAGTATAATATATTCATTTACTTTCCGATAAGAGGGTCTCTGGCAATCACAGTGTTTTGGTGACTTCTTAAATAATTCTTTATGATAGGTTTCCATTTTACAGTCAATTTTCAACGTAGTAACGATCAAGTATTTTTCTGTAAGGAGCACTTTCTCGCCATTATTTTATAGTTTTTCCCACCTGCTGGTGATTGAAGTTGATTCATTTCACATAAGGCCTGATCCAGGCTCACAGGAACATCGTGCGTGGTTAAGTCAGCTGTCGGGGCAGAATTCTTGTGCTTTTGTTTCAGTCCCTGGTGGTGAGAGCTGATGGGTGTCTTCAGTACAGGAGGATGAGAGCCTTGGGAGGGAAAGGTAGACTAAGTTCATGGATACCTCGGAATCAGTTGTTCTTTGACATATTTTTAGTTTTCCTATGTAGGGGCGGAAAAACGTTTCTTCCGTCTTCTTAGGGTCCCTGGCTGAGCCTGAAAATTAAATCGAAAAGGCAGACTTTCACCACCCTCGTTCCACCTGACCCTGCAGGCAGCAATTTGAGAGGCTGACTTTGGTAAGAAATTCTATCTCCTGCGGCTTTTATTAAGAAGCCCAGGATCTCTTAACAGCAGCTTCTGGACCAAGCAAGGAGTACTAGATGATAGAATCCCACCTTTGTCACCAAAACTGTAGGGGAGAAAAATAATTTTTTTCCTCTACCCTCCTAGGTTCTTCTGGGGCCCTGTAAAATTAGCCTGAAAAAAGATTGATTTAACAAGAGAAAAATCAAACAGAAGTTTACTAACGTGTGCATCACACTTAACACACCTACTCAGGGATGAGCAACTCCAAGGGGTGGCTTGAACTTGGGGTCTATATACTAACTTAGCAAGGGGGGGAGGGGAGAAAAGGCCCTTATGGAAAAGCAAATGACTCTTTGGAAGGATAAATAGGCCCTTAGGAGAATAGATGATGTGGTAGTTTGTGGCAGTGTCTGTCTGGGTGTGGTGCTGGCTTCCTGTCCCCTGCCCCCTCTCCCGGGGAGGGGACTTACAACACTTGAGTCCTTTCGGGAGGCTCTGCTTTTAGGCACATAAGGGCTCTCAGGAATCAAATGCCTTAGCTCGTAATAATTCTAATGTCAGTGTGGCCTGCTTTGGGGTGGCATATCGTGATCCCCTCTATGTACCTTTAATGGAAAATGTCTATCTACATGGAGCGTGCCTGAGGAACTCATAAAGTAAGAAGGAAGCCAGAACCACATGTAGCTGGGACTCATCATTAGTCATTTTTAAAGAAGTTTCGGGGCCTCTGTAGTAAAAGTGTTGCCGAACGTTAGTCATCAGAGCGATCCTCTCTAAGGATGTTTGCACTGAGGGAAGGAGAGAACTATGGTGTATGCCGCTTACACTGTATCTATTCGGTGAGGATTTAGTGCTTCATACATTGTAATGCGTGACAGGATTATAAGGATGTGTTATCTTAACCTAACCAGTTTGTAGGTCTGGGGTGGTTTGGGAGATTCATTCACCCGGTTAAGATAAACAAGCCTCCTACTGCGCACCCTACCCCGCCCCCCACCGCAGCCCTCAGCCTGAAGCTGCCCATGTGAGTGGCAGCCCAATCACCCAATCACAAGTCACTGCTTGCATCTGCCTTTGTGACTCTGGATTGGAGGCTCTTGTAAGAAACTTCCCTTTGTCTGAGTTTTTCTCCTCGTGGGGGCAGTTCCTCAGGTGCTCTGCAGGGGCTGCTTACTACTTTGAAATGGTCTCCTAGGTCCTCCAACGTGAATTTTATGAATGCCGTATGGCCTGTATTTCAATCTAAATGACAGTTTGCCTTGGTCTTTTCTAGATGTGGTAATAGACAAATGGGATGGGACAGATGGGAACTCTGTCCCCTGTGCTCAAAGAACCGTCCTGTGTTTTGTATCTGGGGGATCCCAAAACAAATGAAGTTAATTTCTCCCTTTAAGCAAATCCTTGTTTTGTTAGGAGGCAAAACAAACCTATTATAAAATATATAACACATGAAAGATTTAAAGCACAGCCTGGTTGGAGGAGGCTGAACTGGGTTTTAGTTTTTGCTTGGCCATAGCCAGTTATGTGACCTTTGCCAGGTCACAAGTGCTCTGGCCCAGGTCTATCTCTCCGCTCCATCTGTAACTAAGGATATAGGATTCTTTGAAGTTCTCTGCAGAGTTACTCTTCCATGTTTACATTTAAGGGAGACAGTGATCAGTAGCAGGTTTTCCAGGGAAAGCCTCTCGGGAGGAATGCTTAAGGGAGATGGAGGGTGTGAGTTGGCCGAGGACGAGGCACTGCGAGGCAGGGGATGTGCATGAACGAAGGTAGGAAGGTAGGAATAAACAAAGACGTGGAGAAGACCAATTGGGAGCTGGCAGGGGGGCTATGAGAAAGGGTGGGATGGGAGGTGAAGACGTAAGAAAACAGGCAGTGGTAGGAGAATCGAGGCAGTGCACTGATTTGAAGGCCGTTCTGTCTATGGGCAAGTGGAGATTTAAGACTGAAGAAGGCTTGGGGGCCAATTACCCTTTCATGGTCTTATTCTGTTTAGGAGACTGTTTTGGAAACTCTTTAGAATCATTGAGAACTCAGCAAGGCTGTCTGAAGCCTGCCTACAATTTCAGAGTGAAGTGAATTCCCTGTGCATCCTGTGTAAATGCACGCCCACCCTCATTACTTCTTCACTCAGCTCTATTTTCCTTCATAGCACATAGCACACTACCTAAAATTATGTATTTATTTGTTAGTCTTTTTTGCCATTTTAAAAAATGGGAGTATAGTTGATTTACAATGTTTTAGGTATACAGCAAATTGATTCAGTTATATAAATATATATATGTATAATTTTCCATTATGGTTTATTACAAGATATTGAATATAGTTCCCTGTGCTATACAGTAGGTCCTTGTTGTTTATCTATTTTATTAGTAGCTTGTATCCCAAACTCCTAATTTATCCCTCCCTCACCTTTCCCCTTTGGTAACCATAAGTTTGTTTTCTATGTCTGTGAGTCTGTTTCTGTAGTAAGTTCATTTGTATTATTTTTGTACATTCCACATATAAGTGATATCATGTGATGTTTGTCTTTCTCTGTCCTACTTGCTTCGCTTAGCATGATAATCTCTAGGTTCATCCATGTTGCTGCAAATGGCATTATTTCATTCTTTTTTATGGCTGAGTAATATTCCTTTGTATACATGTACCACATCCTCTTTATCCATTTATCTGCTGACAGACATTCAGGTTGCTTCCATGTCTTGGCTATTATAAATAGTGCTGCTATGAACATTGGGGTGCATGTATCTTTTTGAATTAGAGTTTTCATCTTTTCTGGATATATGCCCAGGAGTGGGATTGCCAGATCATATGATAAGTCTAATTTTAGTTTTTTAAGGAACCTCCATACTGTTCTCCATAGTGGCTGCACCAATTTACATTCCCACCAGCAATGTAGGAGGGTTCCTTTTTCTCTACACTCTCTCCAGCATTTATTATTTGTAGACTTTTGGATGTTGGCCATTCTGACCAGTGTGAGGTGATACCTCATTGTAGTTTTGCATTTCTCTAATACTTAGTGATGTTGAACATCTCTTCATGTGCCTGTTGGCCATCTGTATGTCTTCTTTGGAGAAATGTCTATTTAGATCTTATTAGTTTTTTAAAAAATCTGCCTTTCTTGCTAAAAAGAAGGAACTTGATCTGTCTTTCCACCATTGTATGCCCAGCTTCTGGAACAGTGGCTGGCACATACTAGGTTCTCAGTAAAAATTTGCCAAGGGAATGAACATATAATGGAGAAAATGACTTTGTTAATTCAGATTTACCCTTCCACTTTAGAAAAGCAAATATTTATTATTAAGGGTATTTTAATGTTAATTATGTGTATTATAATTCATTCATTAATTCTTTCAACAAATATTTACTGAACCTTAAGGCAGTAAAAACAGATTTTATTCAAGACTATTGCAATAGGAGGAAAGAGACATTAGTACAGGACTGGGTTCAGTTCCAAATATGGGCATGGGCAAGTGGGAATTTGTAGCCAAGGAGTAGGGTGGGGGTCAGTGGATAGAAAATTACTAAGAGGCAACACCAAGGATAAGGGGAATTCTGGCTAAACGAACCTAGCAGGATTCTTGCTGAAGGCAGGCCAGGGTGATCACACATCACCTGGGGGATGGTGGAGAATGAGAAACTTGACTAGATATCGAGGGTAATCAGGTATTGAGCATGGCTAAACTCAGCAGGATTCTTGTTAAAATTGCACTACATAGAGATGAACATAGAAACCCAAAAGTCAAGCCTAGCTGAAGAAGAGTTCAGAGAGCCTGAGTAGAGTTTGGTTAATGAGAGAATCTTTGCCAGGTGACAATCTCTGTTTTGGTTCCTGGGGATATAGCAGTGAGCAGGACAGGTAGAGACCCACACTGCCTTCACTGAGCTCACACTGAGACCAACAGCTGTCAGACAACTAAATACAAGACTGTTTAGCTGCAATTGTGGAAAATGCCACCATAGAGATTGTGGTTGGACAACTAAACACACAGTGGCTGCACCACAGTTGTGCAAAGTGCTATCGTGGCAAAATACAAGTGCTAACAGGGGACCTTGATCTGTTAGATGGAGGGGGATGGGTCGGGGGTGCTTCTCAGGAAATGATGCTGCAACTGAATGTGAAGGTGGATTTGCTTGTTAAGTAAAGTGGTGGGGAGGGAAAGGAGTCATCTAGGCAGTGAGGACAGAATTTGCAAATCTGGAAGGAACAAAAAGGGCCAGTTGGGGCTAGTATGCAGAGACCAATGTTGGGGGGAGAGGGTGCATGAGGAGGATGTCAGAGAGGTGTCACAGGCCCCGAGGCCTGTTCAGGGATTTGGGATGTTACCTGAAGAGCAACTGACACATACACACTACTATATATAAAATGGATAACTACTAAGGACCTACAGGGAACTCTACTCAATACTATGTAATGGCCTATATGGGAAAAGAATCTAAAAAAGAGTGGATACATGTATTTGTATGACAGATTCACTTTGCTGTACACCTGAAAGTAACACAAAATTGTAAATCAATTCTACCCCAATAAAAATTAAAAAAAAAAAAAGCAATTGAAGCCAGTGCAAGGTTTTTGCAAAGTGAGGGAGTGTTAGGAATATAGGGTCCTTCATTCCTCTAGCATCATCATCACAAGAGATTTCTCACACAGCATGCTAAAATCATCTTGTATATCCAGAGTCATGAAGGAGCTCAAAGAACCCTTTTTTTTTGCAGTACGCGGGCCTCTCACTGTTGTGGCCTCTCCCGTTGCGGAGCACAGGCTCTGGACGCGCAGGCTCAGCGGCCATGGCTCACAGGCCCAGCTGCTCCGCGGCATGCAGGATCTTCCCGGACCGGGGCACGAACCCATGTCCCCTGCACCGGCAGGCGGACTCTCAACCACTGCGCCACCAGGGAAGCCCTCAAAGAACCCTTTTTTGACTTCATTTCTATTTCTTTTTACTGTATTTTGATCTCTCAAACGGACTGTGAACTCCCAGGGGCAGGGGACTTATTTATTCTTTGTATCTTCAAAGCATCACAAAGAGTGCTAGCTGTGCGTAAGTGCTCTGTCAATGCAGGAAGGGTGAGGAAAGTGGATGAACAGTTTCTTTCTGGGGGGTTACACAATTTGCCTGGCTTTCCAACAGAAGTGATGGCTCTGGTCCAGGCTAACAACATTAAAAGAAGTGACCTAAATTGTATTTTAGCCTATTGAGAGCAGTAAGTTTTAGGTCACTTTATTTATTTATTTATTTATTTATTTATTTATTTATTTATTAGGCTGCATTGGGTCTTCGTTGCTGTGCATGGACTTTCTCTGGTTGTGGCAAGCAGGGGCTACTCTTCGTTTTGGTGTGCAGGCTTCTCATTGCGGTGGCTTCTCTTGTTGCCAAGAACGGGCTCTAGGCGGCACAAGCTTCAGTAGTTGCGACGCGTGGGCTCTAGGGTGCAGGGGCTTCAGTAGTTGTGGCGCGCGGGCTCAGTAGTTGTGGCGCACGGGCTTTGTTGCTCCGTGGCATGTGGGATCTTCCCGGACCAGGGATCGAACCCATGTCCCCTGCATTGGCAGGCGGATTCTTAACCACTGCGCCACAAGGGAAGTCCCTAGGTGACTTTTTAGATATCAGTCTGGATTACAGATTAATGACATTAATTGCTAGCTTGAAAGTTTTGGCACCTGCACCTTCCTTAGTCTTTTATTATTACATTTAATCAATGTATAGAATACAGTATAATCTTCCAAGGGGTATAAAAATAGTGGGCTTCCAGCAATGATCATTCAGATTTTAATTATACTCACAACATTTTAATGCATGAGATTATACTAAGCACATATGAAAAGGGTGGATTTGTGAGAGGGTGATAATCCTAAAGTTTGTTTCTCCTTCTGATCCCATTTTCATGAGGCATTTATTCAAAAGTGAAATCTCTTTCTGTTCAATATTTCCTTGAAATATTTCCTCATCTCCTTTCAGCTTCTTTGATCCAGTTTCAAGAACAAATCTTAACCTCATGAAACTGCTAATTCTAGAGATTTTAGTACTAATCCTGACACGAAAAGAGGGTTTTTGTGATGTATATTCCCTACTACCTCTGACACAGACCAATCTTTTTTTTTCTTCTCCTTCTCTGATAGATGCTTAAATCCGCCTACTGGGAAATCATTACAGTGGGAGGAAAACACAGAAATGTGGCTTTTCATATTCTATTCTATCAGCTGAGGGTTCTATACGGAATTGTTTATTTTGGATGAAGTATGGTAGATGAACATTATTTTACTTCCCTCTCCCTGGGATTCTTTCATAGAAGACATATCAAGCATTTCAGTCACATGTAGAAGGAAGAAATTAAACAAAGGCTCTACAGGGTGACTTTCAGTGGGGCGAGTCAGTCCTTTTTTCCTCATTTGGTTTTAAAATGCTTGGCTCAGCCAGAGTCCTCTTCTCTATAGCAGGGGGTTCCTTAATCCAAAAAGTCAGCTAAGTGATACGGACAAACTTCACATTTTAACTTAAGCATATATATGTAATTCTTTACCTAAACTTAAAAATTTGGAGTTAAGATCTTTGCTTTTAATGGGTCCTCTGATTGGAATTGGATGTCACCTTTCTCAAAATGCATCACACACAATTTCTAGTTTTGGTTTCTGTAAGGTAAGAACTTAGGCAATTGTGATGCTTCTGGGCAGGATACTTTTTTTTTTTTTTTAACATCTTTATTGGAGTATAATTGCTTTACAATGTTGTGTTAGTTTCTGCTGTATAACAAAGTGAATCAGCTATATGTATACATATATCCCCATATCCCCTCCCTCTTGCGTCTTTCTCCCACCCTCCCTATCCCACCCCGCTAGGTGGTCACAAAGCACCGAGCTGATCTCCCTGTGCTATACAGCTGCTTCCCACTAGCTATCTATTTTACGTTTGGTAGTGTATATATGTCCATGCTACTCTCTCACTTTGTCACAGCTTACCCTTCCCCGTCCCCATATCCTCAAGTCCATTCTCTAGTAGGTCTGTGTCTTTATTCCTGTCTTACCCCTAAGTTCTTCATGACCTTTTTTTTTTTCCCCTTAAATTCCATATATATGTGTTAGCATATGGTATTTGTTTTTCTCTTTCTGACTTACTTCACCCATATGACAGACTCTACGTCCATCCACCTCACTACAAATAACTCAATTTCTTTTCTTTTTATGGCTGAGTAACATTCCATTGTATATATGTGCCACATCTTCTTCATCCATTCATCCGATGATGGGCACTTAGGTTGCTTCCATCTCCTGGCTATTATAAATAGAGCTACAGTGAACATTTTGGTACATGACTCTTTTTGAATTATGGTTTTCTCAGGGTATATGCCCAGTAGTGGGATTGCTGGGTCATATGGTAGTTCTATTTTTAGTTTTTTAAGGAACCTCCATACTGTTTTCCATAGTGGCTGTATCAATTTACATTCCCACCAGCAGTGTAAGAGTGTTCCCTTTTCTCCACACCCTCTCCAGCGTTTATTGTTTCTAGATTTTTTGATGATGGCCATTCTGACCGGTGTCAGATGATATCTCATTGTAGTTTTAATTTGTATTTCTCTAATGATTAATGATGTTGAGCATTCTTTCATGTGTTTGTTGGCAATCTGTATATCTTCTTTGGAGAAATGTCTATTTAGGTCTTCTGCCCATTTTTGGATTGGGTTGTTTGTTTTTTTGTTATTGAGCTGCATGAGCTGCTTGTAAATTTTGGAGGTTAATCTTTTTTCAGTTACTTCATTTGCAAATATTTTCTCCCATTCTGAGGGTTGTCTTTTGCTCTTGTTTATGGTTTCCTTTGCAGTGCAAAAGCTTTGAAGTTTCATTAGGTCCCATTTGTTTAGTTTTGTTTTTATTTCCGTTTCTCTAGGAGGGGGGTCAAAAAGGATCTTGCTGTGATTTATGTCATAGAATGTTCTACCTATGTTTTCCTCTAAGAGTTTGATAGTTTCTGGCCTTACATTTAGATCTTTAATCCATTGTGAGCTTATTTTTGTGTATGGTGTTAAGGAGTGATCTAATCTCATACTTTACATATACCTGTCCAGTTTTCCCAGCACCACTTATTGAAGAGGCTGTCTTTTCTCCACTGTATATTCTTGCCTCCTTTATCAAAGATAAGGTGACCATATGTGCGTGGGTTCATCTCTGGGCTTTCTATCCTCTTCCATTGATCTATATTTCTGTTTTTGTGCCAGTACCATACTGTCTTGATTACTGTAGCTTTGTAGTATAGTTTGAAGTCAGGGAGCCTGATTCCTCCAGCTCCACTTTTTGTTCTCAAGATTGCTTTGGCTATTCGGGGTCTTTTGTGTTTCCATACAAATTGTGAAATTTTTTGTTCTAGTTCTGTGAAAAATGCCAGTGGTAGTTTGATAGGGATTTCATTGAATCTGTAGATTGCTTTGGGCAGTAGAGTTATTTTCACAATGTCGATTCTTCCAATCCAAGAACATGGTATATCTCTCCATCTATTTGTATCATCTTTAATTTCTTTCATCAGTGTCTTATAATTTTCTGCATACAGGTCTTTTGTCTCCTTAGGTAGGTTTATTCCTAGTTATTTTATTCTTTTTGTTGCAGTGGTAAATGGGAGTGTTTTCTTAATTTCATTTTCAGATTTTTCATCATTAGTGTATAGGAATGCCAGAAATTTCTGTGCATTAATTTTGTATCCTACCACTTTACCAAATTCATTGTTTAGCTCTAGTAGTTTTCTGGTAGCATCTTTGGGATTCTCTGTGTATAGTATCATGTCATCTTGGGCAGGATACTTTTGATTGCTACCGTTTCCTGCCTTAATTCTTTTATGGTTTTCTTGTTCGCTCACAAGTTGAAAGAATTCCAAAGGATTCAGCTTGTTTTTCATAGAAAACAACTCTTTCATTTCACCCTCATATCTTCCTAGTTTGTACCATACTAAATTCAATTACCAAAATTAGACTAACAAATTCAGTTGACTCTTGGTCATGCTAGAACCAATGCTAGTTAGGAGCAGAAGTATGCCAGCACAGGAGGGATGAACCTGCTAGCTGCAGGCATTTAGTGTGCCCTGGGCATCAGGTAGAAAGTTTTGCAGAGGAAATAGAGGGCCCTATTTAATAATTAGAGGGTTAATCCAGCAGTCTATTTTATGTCTGTTAGCAGAGCTTACTTTTTACTTGTTGTGTGTGTTGGATAATTTTTAACAGGTTATGTATTTGTAAATTCTCTTGGTTGCAGGAAAATGTCAAATATCCCTTAAAGCTTAGAAAACTTTTAAACCTGGAAGGGACTCTAGAGATTACTCAGCTATCTTAAAGCTGAGGCAATAGCAGATATGTCATATGACTTAGCCCAGTACAGGTGATCTGAGAATCCTATCAGTTAGATAATAGAATCATTGAGGCTCAGAACGACCTAGTGACATTTCAGAACTTTGCAGTTAGTAAGTAGTGGACTTATGACTTGGAACCCAGTCCTCTGACCCTAAATCCTGTGCTCTTTCTACCCTTCGTGGGCTCCAGGAGTTCGTGGTCTTGTTGGGATGATAAGCACATAAAAGGGAACTGAAATCCAATGTGATATGCGTGGTGACGGACATTGGTAGAAGGTGTGGGGGGCATATAAAAGAGGCAACAAGTAAGCCTTTCCAGAGAAAGTGACCTGGCCTTGAGTCCTGACAGGCGTTTGTCCGGTAAAGAAGGTGAGGAAGAGCATTTCAAGCAAGAAACAATAGCATGAACAAAGGCGAGGGAGGTGAATCAGGGGGGTGTGAACCTCTGGAATGGGAGGGTTGGGAGGTGATATTGGAGAAGTCAGCAAGGTTTAGGGCCTGGCAGATCTTGTCTGCCATGGTAAAGGGTTCATCAGAGGAGGTGCTGTAGAATTTCCAGCACTAAGGGTGGTAGATTAGCATGTTTTTTTTTTTTTTTTTGGCCGAGCTGTGCGGCATGTAGGATCTTAGTTCCCTGACCAGGGATCGAACCCACGCCCCCAGCAGTGGAAGCACAGAGTCTTAACACTGGACCGCCAGGGAAGTCCGTAGATTTGCATTTCAGATCCAGTACTCTCGTGGCTGAATAGAGGATGGAATTGGTCGAGAGGAGAATGGAGACTCTCCTGTGTTAACTAAGAGAGGACAAGACAAACGGAGAGAAAGTGGTGTATTTGCGATTTAGTCAGTAAATCCAGCAGTGCGTGATTGGGTAGCAGGGGAGGGAAAGGGAACAGTCTGAGGTATTCCCCAGTTTATGGCTATACCCACTGCCGGTGCAACTGGGTGGATGGAGCTGTCGGCAGGAAGCACAAGGTTGAGAGGTGGGATGGGAGCCACGATGAGCTAATTTGGGGCCTGTTGATTTGAATCTCTTATCTGAGTGGAGGTGTTCAGTAGGTAGAAGAATATATGAGTCTAGTGCTTAGGAGCTAGAAGACTGAGCTGGAGAAAAACATTCGGGAGTCCTTAGTATACACATGGTGGCCAAACCCTGTAGAACGGTTGAAAGAACCAAGAAGAATAAAAGACAAGAAGATGGCAGGAGATGGAACTTGGGAGATTGCTGTGCAGTATTTAAGGGATGGGCAGCGGAAAAAGTTGTAGCAAGAGATGAGGAATGGCTCTAGAAGTAGGCAGAGCATCAGTAAAATCATGGAAGCTAAGAAAGGAGAGGGCTGCCCAGGGATAAACTCCATGTACCTATGCTCACCTCATCCATGACAGAGGAGGCCAGAATATACAATGGAGCAAAGACAGCCTCTTCAGTAAGTGGTGCTGGGAAAACTGGACCGCTCCATATAAAAGAACTCCCTAACACCATACACAAAAATAAACTCAAAATGGATTAGAGACCTAAATGTAAGGCCAGACACTATAAAACTCTTAGAGGAAAACATAGGCAGAACACTCGTTGATATAAATTGCAGTAAGATCTTTTTTGACCCACATCCTAGAGTAATGAAAATAAAACCAAAAATAAACAAAGAGGGCCTAATTAAACTTAAAAGCTTTTGCACAGCAAAGGAAACCTTAAATAAGATGAAAAGACAACCCTCAGAATGGAGGAAAATATTTGCAAACGAAGCAACTGACAAAGGATTAATGTCCAGAATATACAAGCAGCTTATGCAGCTCAATATCAAAAAAACAAACAACCCAATCAAAAAATGGGCGGAAGACCTAAATAGACATTTCTCCAAAGAAGACATACAGATGGCCAACAAACACATGAAAGGATGCTCAACATCACTAATTATTAGAGAAATGCAAATCAAAACTACAATGAGGTACCACCTCACGCCGATCAGAATGGCCATCATCAAAAAATCTTGGGACTTCCCTGGTGGTGCAGTGGTTAAGAATCCGCCTGCCAATGCAGGGGACACAGGTTTGAGCCCTGGTCTGGGAAGCTCCCACATGCCATGGAGCACCAAAGCCCGTGCGCCACAACTATTGAGCCTGCGCTCTAGAGCCTGTGAGCCACAACTACTGAGCCTGTGTGCCACAACTACTGAAGCCCGTGTGCCTAGAGCCCGTGCTCTGCAACAAGAGAAGCCATCACCATAAGAAGCACGTGCACCGCAACGAAGAGCCCCCGCTCACCGCAACTAGAGAAAGCCCACACGCAGCAACAAAGACCCAACACAGCCAAAAAAAGAAAAAAATCTACAAACGATAAATGCTGGAGATGGTGTGGAGAAAAGGGAACCCTCTTAGCACTGGGATGTAAATTGATACAGCCACTATGGAAAACAGTATGGAGTTTCCTTAAAAAATTAAAGATAGAACTACCATATGACACAGCATTCCCACTACTGGGCATATACCCAGGGAAAACCATAATTCAAAAAGACACATGCACCTCAGTGTTCATAACAGCACTATTTACAATAGCCAGGACATGGAAGCAACCTAAATGTCCATCAACAGAGTAATAAAGAATATGTGGTATATTTACAATGGACTGTTACTCAGCCATGAAAAGGAACGAAACTGCGTCATTTGTAGAGACGTGGATGGACCCAGAGAGTGTCATACAGAGTGAAGTAAGTCAGAAAGAGAAAAACAAATATCGTATATTAATGCATATATGTGGAATCTAGAAAAATGGTATAGATGACCTTATTTGCAAAGCAGAAATAGAGACGCAAGTGTAGAGAACAAATGTATGGATACCAAGGGGGAAAGGGGTGGGTTGGGAGGAAATGGGAGACTGGGATTGACATGTATACACTATTGATACTAGGTATAAATTAGGCAACTGAGGGGAACATGTTGTATAGCACAAGGAGCTCTACTTCATGCACTGTAGTGTCCTAAATGAGAGGGAAATCCCAACGGGAGGGGATATATGTATATGTATGGCTGATTCATTTTGCTGTGCAGTAAAAGCTAACACAACATTGTAAAGCAACTATACTCCAGTAAAAATTGATTTAAAAAAAAATGGAGAGGTCTGAGAGCTGACCGCCAGATCTAGAACAGACGATTGCATTTAGCAACAGAACGGTCACAGGGAACTGTCAATTTTGGTGGAATGGTAGGGACAACAGCCTGTGTAAGAGAGAACAATGAATCTGTTCCCTCTACCCAAAGGTGGGGTCTGCAACGGCTCAGCCCCTTGAATTGGTAGAGTGAGCTCATGCAGTACTGGGGGCGATGACAGAGGTCATCTGCAGCCAGGTCCCTCTGAGCAGACTAGCCGATGGTCTCAGTGAAGAGGGTGAAGGGAAAGAGCCATTCCCCACCCCCCCATAACCTTTTATTTTCTGTAGCGCAGAAGTTGAAGACGCATGGAAACATCCCACTGCAACCTTTTACTCCATTTGGGACAATGATTGACAACTTTCTCCCTCCCCAGTCTGTTTATAGACACACATTTATTGAAAGAACGAGCAAACAAGCTTAATTTCTCAAACTGAAGGACTTCTGACAAACTTTAGACATGGCGTATTTATCAAAGAAAAAGAAACTTTCAACAGAGAACCTTTAAATCCTGCATAATCCTCCTTCCTCATTACACATTGGCAGACTGTCTTCTGGATGGAGAATATAGGCTGTGATTGTCTCCACTTCTTTACCCATTTACTCCCAGCACAGTGGGGAAGCTCATTGTTGGGCAGGGTCCACAGAGTCTGGACTCATTCAGGGACACTTCCTGAGGCTCTCCACCAACACCTGCGATTTTCCTTGTTACCTGGTGACAACAACCTGAATTATAGTTGTGGGCCCTGGGGAGGAAATGAACACAGGACTGGCATTGTAAAAATCTACCTGTTAGTTGACAGCAAATATAATACGAAGCAAGAGGAATAGGCTTACATTTCAGTAGAATAAAGATTAGAAAAAGTTGTACTTTAGAAGATTACTTAAAAGGGCAGTGGACTGTCTTTGGATAAAATATCTTTCTTTTTCCAGAGGAAATAATAAAGATACTACTTTATTTTTTAATATTAAGCACTGAAAAAAAGGGGTAAACTAGGAAAACTTACCATTTAAAATCTGAGAACACATTTTTCAAGGAAGTTAGTTAGTGGGACCTTCCCTCATTCTCATCCCTGATTCACAGTACCTTGGAAATAGGGTAGGTGTGGCTGTCCAGATGTAGAAAATGGAAAAGATAACAGATGGTTCCTGTCTAGCTGTGGTTTTATAGAAAAATCTCCTAAGGAACCAACGTGAGAGGGAGAACAGTGTTCTCGTTTCCCACCTCTAGAACTTATGGTCCTTGGATCTAGGGACCTGGGTTTAAGTCCCAGTTCTGCTATTTTCTGGGCTTGTGGACATAAACTCTCTGAGTCTCAAGTTTCTTGGTAGCCAAAAGGGGATAATAATCTCTGCCTCTAGGGTTATTCTGAAGATTTAATGAGATGTTATATGCAAAACAACCAACAGACTCTGCAATTAAATATTAGGTTCCCTCCTCGTCCAGAATGAAGATTTGAAGTGGGAAGGAGGTTCAGTGACCTCTTTCCTGTGGAAATGAACTCATCCTGGACTTTCCTTTTCTCTGGGTTGAAAGGACTGACCTGGCTGGGTAGTGCTGTCCAGCTGGTACCGACCCTGAGGGAAGATGGGGTGGGCTGGGGTTGGCCTGAGCTAAGAATGTCCTTTCCTGGCAACTACTGTGCTTTTGCTGCCAGAAAGAGATAGGTTGTGTTCAAGAAAGTGCTGAGGTCAAAGCTATCAGTACAGGTCCAGATGGCTCATGAGGGTGCCACGGTGTGTGGCCAAGAGGTAGTGTGGGGAGCACAGGCATGAAACAGTGTCTGTCAAGGGCATCAGCAGCTGGCCTGGGTGACAGTCTCAATCTCCCAGCAAGTCAGAGCCTCTTAAAGGGCCTTCAGGCAGAACGAACAGTCTGCGGGCCTGGTTATTGGCATCCAGAGGAACTCTGAGAATGAGTTCCTGCCTAGCCAGACCTGAGACATTCTGACTCTATTCTTCCCCACTTTACCTTTTAAGGCCTGTTAAGGCCAATGCTACGTGGTCATCCTGAGCTGGGTAATTCACAAGTGCTTTCTGCTGAGTTATGTTGGGGCAACTGAGAACCTCATAGAGAGTCATGAAAATAATTCACACAGAAGAAAAATAGCCCCTGATTGCTAAGTGGAGCCAACAGCTGGAACTCCCCTTCAGATTTTCAGCAGGTGCTGTGGGCATTGTGAGATCTGTGCTATGACCCATGAAGCAGAGCTACAAGAGAGAACATCTCTGCAAACAGAAGCCGTAGCGTGGATCCTCAGAAGGACAATCCAGTATGGGGTGAAGAGGCAGCCTAGCATAGCAGTAAAGGGCATGGGCTTGTGGATGAGGCTGACCCAGGATCGTTCTACCACAAACTGGAGTGACTTACTTGACCTCTTTCAGTTTTCTCATCTTTAAAAGTCAATGAACGTGCACAAAAAATTCTCTGGAAGGATACACGTTTTAGGAGAAGACTGCACAGATGAAGACCAAGATGGGAGAGACAGTTTTTACTTCATACCTTTATACATTTTCATTTTTGAATCATGTGGATATGCATCCTATTAAAAAGAATAAATGAGAAAAATAAAAGACAAGTGATGATAGTTTATACCCTGCAGGATAACACAAGCCTGATAGATAGTACTCAGCTAATTTGCAGTGTTTATTATTATTAATATTAATACAGGGATGCTGGCTGGGTCATCTGCCAGTGTTTTTTACCTTTAAATACCCCGCAGTCTCTTATCATGTATCCAGATTGATGCCCTACATGCACTGGCCTTACATTATGTTTATAATCAATGGTATAAATTTAGCGCCTTAAAAGTAGTCGTGTACGGACTTCCCTGGCGGTCCAGTGGTTAAGACTCCACGCTCCCAATGCAGGGGACCCGGGTTTGATCCCTGGTCAGGGAACTAGATCCGCATGCGGCAACTAAAGGTCCAGAAACTAAAAGATCCCGCAACTAAAAGATCCGGCACGTGGCAGTGAAGAATGAATGAATGAATGAATAAATAAATAAATATTTTTTAAAAAGCAGTCTTGTAAATGGGTAAAATGAGTAAATGAGTGCCACTTGCAAATTGACTGTAATTTTTTTTTTTTTTTACTTTTCACACATTTTAGAGAATTACATTAAATTATTGACAATGGCACATGGCACTGTATAATGAACACCTATGTACCCTTTATCTTTAGTCACCAGCTGTTAAAATTTTGGTCATACTTAGGTTTTCTTTCATATACACACACATACACATGCATACATATATATTTTTTTTTCTGGACTATTTGAAAGTTAGTTGCAGATGTGACACTTTTATCTCTAAATACTTCAGCATGTGTCTTCTGAGAACAGGACATTCCCCTACATAACCACAGTACAATTATCAAACCCAGGAAATTTAACCATTACATAAAAGTATTATCTAAGGTACAATCCATATGCAAATGTTCCCAAGTGTCCCTCCCAGTAAATGTTCTTTATAGCTGTTTGCTTTTTGATCCAGAATTCTGTTGAGGATCTTCCACTGCATTTGGTCGTCTCCTTTAGTCTAGAACATTTAAGTAGGGCTTGTTTTGCCTTTCATGACACAGTTTTGAAGAGCCTAAGTCAGGTTCCACCCTACCCTTCCTGCCCCAATGTGCTTCAGTTTGTATCTGTTTTTTTTTTTTTTTTTTTTTTTGCGGTACGCGGGCCTCTCACTGTTGTGGCCTCTCCCGTTGTGGAGCACAGGCTCCGGACGCGCAGGCTCAGCGGCCATGGCTCACGGGTCCAGCCGCTCCGCGGCATGTGGGATCTTCCCGGACCAGGGCACGAACCCGTGTCCCCGGCATCGGCAAGCGGACTCTCAACCACTGCGCCACCAGGGAAGCCCTGTATCTGTTTTTTGATAATTAGACTCAGGTTAATTGTTTTTGGCAGGAATACTACAACAGGTGATGTTCCAATGCCACCTTTATAAATGTTTTTTATCCTTTTAAATGTGTGAAGCCAGGAGTCATTTAAAAATTTCTAATATTCTTATTTTCAAATATCCAGCAGGTCAATTATTGATAAGTGACTCTTGTCATCAAGTCGTGATGCAGGCTGTGGGCTATTTGTACAGATCACTTGATTTAAGGGCCACCTACCTGGGATCTTCTCATTCATCGATCAGTGGGATCCTGCAGTGAGTTTCTATTCTGTCTCAACAAGAAATAGGCTTCAGGTTATTCATGTTCTATAAATGCCCTCTTGACAACTTTTGATCCTTTGCAGCCTCCTGAGGGACACTGAGTGGATCCGGGGTAGGAGATGTTGGCCTCAAGGCATGAGCCAGCAATATTCTGAGGGTCCCGGGAATGGCGCCTCATTGTGGGAGGACTTGATTAAGTTAAACTATCACAGCGCTCAGAGTTCCGACACGGTGAGCTCGGCAGTGTGCACCAGGGCAGATAAGCTACAGGGGGCTAAAAGCTTGGACTTGGTGCCTCATACAATTTCAGATAAATCAAAATATGCTTCAGGACAAGGGAAAAAGTTCTTGAGACCCATTATTTCCGTTTCTGCTAAGGAAAAGACATGACTGAAGACACAAAGTAATGTTGCAATATGGCATGAAAGATTGTTCCTCTAAGATTTTATCTTTGGGTAAAATGGATGGTGCAGTAAAGCTTTCACGGCAAAGGATTTTGTCAGCTAAAAGCGAGAGTGAAAAACGCAAAATTACCGCAGTTTACCAGCATCCCCTGCTAGGGTCTCTTAGCACAAATAATCCCTGGGAATCCTTATCTGAGCTCATCTCAGAGAAGTGGCTTTTTCATAGCCCAGATTACAGTTCAATTTCTCAGAAGTGTTTTTTGCAGAGAAGATCTCAGTTTGAAACAAAATTGATGAAGTCCTCAAATGATACTAATAAAGAATAAAAATTATCACGGGCTCTTCTGTGTCAGTAATTTTTTTCTACTTGTCTTTATTTAGAACTCTTTTTTTTTTTTTTCGGTACGCGGGCCTCTTACTGCTGTGGCCTCTCCCGTTGTGGAGCACAGGCTCCGGACGCGCAGGCCCAGCGGCCATGGCTCACGGGCCCAGCCGCTCCGCGGCATGTGGGATCTTCCCGGACCGGGGCACGAACTCGTGTCCCTTGCATCGGCAGGCGGACTCTCAACCACTGCGCCACCAGGGAAGCCCTATTTAGAACTCTTTGATGAGATATTTTCTAATCAAGAAAATAATCAAGGTGATAATCAAGGTTATTGGGATTTTATTTATTTTTTAGCCACTTAAAATATTTTAACAGATTACAGCTAAAAAGAACAATTTTTAAGTGATTCATATTTCTGTGGTACTAAAACAATAAAGTAAGTTTAAAGTACTAGAGTCCATGGATTTGATACCATATCTGTTTTAAACATTGTAATTGCCTCTCTTTTATCAGTGATTTGTAACATATTACCTATTAACTGTTGAGGATTACTTACTGGCTTCTTTCTTATCACCCAACTAAATCCTACCTATTACTTTAGGAATCCAAGTGGAAGAATGGGCTCAGCTGTGTGACTTTAAGAATGCTATGTTGGGCTTCCCTGGTGGCACAGTGGTCAAGAATCTGCCTGTCAATGCAGGGGACACGGGTTTAAGCCCTGGTCTGGGAAGATCCCACATGCCACATCTCACGTGAAGCAACTAAACCCGTGAGCCACAACTACTGAGCCCACGTGCCACAACTACTGAAGCCTGCGCGCCTAGAGCCTGGGATCTGCAACAAGAGAAGCCACCGCAATAAG
Organism: Delphinus delphis; assembly: GCF_949987515.2. Lineage (NCBI taxonomy): Eukaryota > Metazoa > Chordata > Mammalia > Artiodactyla > Delphinidae > Delphinus > Delphinus delphis. Next base: position 84,308,763 of record NC_082693.1, on the reverse strand, counting down.
AAGCCTGCGCAAAACAACGAAGAGTAGCCCCTGCTCGCCGCAACTAGAGAAAGCCCCCGCGCAGCAACGAAGGCCCAATGCGGCCAAAAATAAATAATAAAATAAATAAATAAATAAATAAATATATATATATATGAATGCTATGTCACTTCTCTTAGCTTTAGTTCCATCACTTATAAAATGGGAGAAATTATGGTGCTTACTTTTTAGGATAACTGAGAGGACTGCATGAGAAAATGCACATTGCAAGCCTTCAATAAATCGTAGTTACTGTCTGTCATGGTCTAACCCAGAGCCCACCTTTTTCCATGAAAACATCTCCTGATCCCTCCAGCCCACAACTTAAGCATACACTAATGCTTTGGGTTATTTGTCTTAAATCGTGCCCCACCTATTTCACAGATGGCAGTGTGGTCTCCCAGGCAGACAACCAGCCTTGAGGGTTATTCATTGCACTCCACCAGCGCCCTGCTCCACCGTAACCACGGGGTAGCTCGGCAAGCTCTCGCAGTCCAATGATTCCCAGACGGGTTCTGGGTGGGCCGCATCAGACTTTCCCGCAGGAGCCAAGTCTGACTTAGTCCACACAGAAATGTCGCGTGGTGGGGTTTGCTGTTTATTTGGCTTTGGTGGAATCACAACGCTCAGAACGGGTGCAGCCTCGCAGGTCTGAGAGAAGACAGGTGCACCGTGCTGGTCAGCTTGGGCATGAGCAGGGGGAGTGGTGTCCCGAGGGCCTCCGTAGCGAGGCAGAAATCTCGGGAGGGGCACTGGCCTTCCAGGTTGTGCAGTCGGGGTGCCCTTCAGGCACATCAGACCACGTGTGGGTCCTGGTCCTAGCTGCTGGCTCATCCGTGGGACTGGAAGGATCCAAGCCAGGGGCTGGGGGACGTCCCAGACCCGCCCCCGCGATCAAGGGGAGGTGCAGACTGCTGAGGCCATTAATGCGGAGAGGTCGCCTCCTGGAGCCGGAGTCACAAACACCATGTCAGTACAGCTAGGGTGGGGGGACGGTCACAGACGGCGGGAGGAAGGTGCTGCGGAGCTCGGCGGGCGGCCCCAGGGTCAAGTCTCGTGGTCCAGGGCCAGCAGAGTCATCCTATTCCATGTGACCTCTGCTGACGGGGCGTTCGCGCCACCGCACAGCCACCTTGGCGCGCCACACGGTCAAGAAGCGGCTGTAGCAGGCTCCGCGCGTGGCCGCGACTGCCCGGGGTGCCCAGGCCCTTGCTGCCCCGCCCACACCGGGCCCGGCCTAGGCCACGCCCCCAAGGCCCCGCCCCACCAAGACTCCTCCCCGCCAGGACCCCGCCCCGCCAAGGCCCCGCCCCCGAGGCGGCCGGAGGGGGGCGGGCCGCGCCCCCACGTGCTCCTACGTAGGGACGTCCCGCCGAGCGGGCAGAACGCTGGCAGAGCACCTACCTGCAGGCGCCTTTCGCGGCGGGCGGCGGCAGGCATGGCTACGGCGGCGGCGGCGGCTCGTGGGGCTGGTGCAAGGGCGGTGGCGGCCCTGCGGAGAGGCTGCCGGACTGCGGCTCGGGGGCGGTCGCGCGCGGGCCCCGCACGGTCCTTATGCACAGCACCTGGGACCGCCCCGGACATGAAGCGCTACCTTTGGGAGCGCTACCGGGAGGCGAAGAGGAGCACGGCAGGTGAGTGAGGCTGCGCCCTCTCGCACCCTCAGTAAGTGGGGAGGCCCCTCCCCGCCGGGCTGGGGCGCCAGGTCCCGTCCCATATGGCCATCGGGGAAGCCGGCGCCCTCGGACCCGCGTGGGTCCGCTGCTGACCTCCAGAGCCCCCCCATCGTGACCCGCGGTTGTCCCCAACCACGGGCGACATCGCCTCTGCAGTGCGATTTCCGGGAAACGCGGAAAAATGCGCCTCCAGAAACTTTACAACTCTTGCCTTTCTCCTGTCGGGAAAGCCGTTTTATAAATTCCTGGGATTTTTAGCCAGAAATCTGCATCGGAAGCGCTTTGGGCTCTCCTGGGGGTTCCACGGACATCACTTGGGAGACGGTCACCCCCAGGCATCGTTCGGTATTGTTATTAATAAACAACAATAATAGTAACCGCCGGAGTCCGGCAGGCGGCGGGTTACCGTGGATTCCGCTGCTGGGCAGGTGGTAGTGTCCGGAGGCTGATTTATTTTCCTTCTTTGTTTTAGGGGATGGGGTAGGATTTGCTGCTCTTGAAATTGGAGGGGTTCGGTTGGGAGTGTTCTGAGTTATCTACTAACCTCAGCGAGGAGGTGATTCCAGGGAGTGACCACTTAGTGGTCAGATGAACATAAAATGAGCTTGGTTTGATTGTTGGTTAGGGAAACAGGGAGGGACGCAAAGAGGACCCAGTAAATACTAATGTCAGACACATAAATTGTCTCCCTGAATTCTTCCCCATACCTAGGAAGGAAGTGCCACATACCCATCTTAGAGATGAGACAGGCCAGACTCAAGTTTAAGAAGCCTGGCCAAGGTCACACTTTGACCTCGGGTCTGTCTCAGCCCCTAACCCATCGTCCTGTTTCCTGCACTGCCTTGTAGTAGCAGCTGACCGTTTGGGAACTGGTGTAAAGGGCCAGTGATAGTCCATTGGTGCTGCTTTTTTCAGGGAAGATTTAGAATAGAAATTTTTATACTGATATATTTTTTGGGGGTGGTGGTAGAGGTGGCGTGGAGAGATCGGGAGAGAATATTTGGTGGAGAGAACATTTGGTAGAATCACATTTTACAGACAAGGTTTGCTGCTGCAGGTTGTGAGACTCACAGAGCTCCAGTTTACTCATCTGTAAAATGGGAATGGATGCTGGTGATACCAACATCATAGGCTTGTGGCGAGGAATGAGCGAGTCCATCCATGAAAGGTGTTTAGAACAGTGCCTGGCAAAGGAGACAGTTGAAGGGTTGGGTGATAAAGATCAGCTTCAGGCCAGAGTTGGCCTTTGGTGTGGGATAATCCCAGGGGGATTTTGGAGAAGGACAGCTTGAGGGAGATTTTGAGATTTGTTAGCTCTGTGACTTTGGTGGCAAGTTACTCTTCTCTGACCTGAGTTTTCCAACTGTAATGTGGGGATAAAGTGAGGATTTTTAGTGTGGGCTCAGCATCCAGCAGATGCTCAGGAGATAGTAGCTATTGCGGCTGGTTATTAAATAAAGACACGCTTAGTCACGGTGGAGGTGAGTTAGCACTAGGGTCTAGGTCTCCTTTAGCTCAGGGCAGTGCCACATGTGGTGCTGAGCAAGCCACCTAGTCTCTTTAGTCTTCTTTCTGTAGTGAAGCCACTGAACTAAATAATATGTGAGCCTTTTCAAGTGTTACAGGTCTGAGAATCAGTATGCCGGGGTGCCCCATCCTGTCTCCACGCCCCCAGCCCATGCCCACGTAGTCCCTGTTTCACCCCTGAGAACTCAGGGACTTTTTTCCTTCACCCTATCTGGGGCTGCACCACCCCTACCCTCCTTTAGCTGAAGTCTGTACACATGCCCAACTTGCATTCATTCACCAAGCATTTATTAAGCACGTACCAGCGGGCTTAAAAGCTGTTGATTCACAGATGGACACATGTGAGAGGGAGGGGCCCACAGTGGCTGAGCGCCTGCCCGGGCCAAGCAAGAGGGGCCCGAGTTGCACGGATGGGGAGGCTGGTAAACAGATAAGTGACAGTCCAGCTTGGGGAAGATAAATAACGGTCCCAGGGGATGCAGGAAATGCTTGACACTGTGTTCGTAGGAGTGAGGGCTCAGAAGTACTGATGCTCATAAAAAAATACACAGGTTCTTTTCGGTTTACTAGAGGACAAAAGAATTTTGTTTTCTCCCTTCCTGATTATTGCTTTCTGGTGTTTGATCTCTTGCCTTAATCTAAACAATCCCTTCAGGTGTTTTCTCTTTGAAGAGGTTCCCAGAATGAAGCCTGCTCAGGAAAGAGATGATTTTTACTCTTTGTTTTACCCTTTCTCTCCCACCCTCTTTTTATGTTTATTTTTCAAAATTAAAAAAAATTTTTTTTAAATAAACTGTATTTTTTAGATCAGTTTTAGATTTACAGGAAAATTGCATGTTTCTCTAAACCCCATATGCAGTTTTTCCTCTCTCATGACTATGGGACTGTGATATTGAGATTTATAATCAGAAATACTGCAGAGAGCTCCTAAAACCCTTGGAATTTCCCAAGTACAGTACAGAGATGATAAAGGTGTCTTTTGTTATTTTAATTAGGTGACTTTCGGAATACCTCAGGGCAACCACAGGGTGGGGCCTGGGTGCCGGGGAACCCAGCCCTGTGATGAGAGAGTTGGCACTTTGTGTCTTCTGACCCGCACCCCTCGGGGAGGGGAGAGGGGCTGGAGATTGAATCGATTGCCGATGGCCAATGATTTAGTCTTCCCCTGTGTAATGAAGATTCCGTAAATGCCTCCATACAAACCCAGAAGGATGGGGTTCTGAGGGCTTCTGTGTTGGTGAACACGTGGAGATTGATTTGGGGAGAGTGGTACACCCAGAGAGGGCATGGAAATTCCTTGCCCTGTCCATGTACTGTGCCTTCTGCATCTCTTCCATCTGGCTCTTCCTGAGTTGTATCCTTTTATAGTAAACCAGTGATCTAGAAAGTAAAATGTTTCCCCGAGTTCTGTGAGCCACTCTAGTAAATTAATTGACCCTGTGGAGGGGGGTCAGTGGAACCTCCAGTCTGTAGCCGGTCTGTCGGAGGCACAGGTGACCAGCTGGACTTGGAACTGAAGTTGGGCAGGGGGCAGTCTTGTGGGACTGAGCCTGTAGCCTGTAGGATCTGATGTTCTCCCCAGGAGGTGTCAGAAGTGAGTTGTGTTGTAGGACACCCTGCTGTGTCGAAGCATTGGTGGCCTGGGGAAAACACTCACGTCGGAATTGGGTGCTGAACCCTTTAGGTACATTTGTCCCAGTTAACCAATATTGATACATTGTTGGTATGTATCAGTATTAACCAAAGTCCATATTTAATTCAGAATTCCTCAGTGTTCAACCTAGTGTCCTTTTCTACTCCAAGGTCCCGTCCAGAATAGCACACTGCATTTAGTTACCATGTCTCCTTGGGCTTCTCTTGGCTGTGACAGTGTCTTAGAGTTTCCCTGTTTACCATGACCTTGACAGTTTTTTCCTTTTTTAAAACAATTCTTTTTTTGATTTTTAAATTTTATTTCTTTATTTTTGGCTGCGTTGGGTCTTCGTTGCTGCATGTGGGCTTTCTGTAGTTGCGGCGAGCGGGGGCTACTCTTCGTTGCATTGCGCAGGCTTCTCATCGCGGTGGCTTCTCGTTGCAGAGCGCAGCCTCTGGGTGCTCGGGCTTCAGTAGTTGTGGCACGCAGGCTCAGTAGTTGTGGCTCGAAGGCTCTAGAACGCAGCCTCAGTAGTTGTGGTGCACGGGCTTAGTTGCTCTGTGGCATGTGGACCCTGGACCAGGGCCCAAACCCATGTCCCCTGCATTGGCAGGCAGATTCTCAACCACTGCACCACCAGGGAAGCCCACCTTGACAGTTTTGAGGTGTACTGCTCACAAACTACGTAGAATATCCCTCACTTGGAATTTGTTCCTTTTTTTTTTAACTTGAGATTTCATGTAATATTTATGTATCTGGTGATAGCATCCAGGGATTCCTGATAGAAGCAAATGCAAACTCTTCCTGGATGAATAGACCTTCAACGTAGCCCCAAAGGAAGAGCAAAGAAATTGGTAGACCTGTGAGTAAATCTAAACATACATTGACAGTATAGAAATCAGTCCGAAAGAGAGCAGGAGAGGAGGTAAAAGAAACTGAGAAAAAGCAGGAAATACCATGAAGGATGATGGTGGAAATAATTCCAAATATATCAGTGATCATGATAAACTCAGATTAAAAGATCGTCAGATCAGATATAAGAAACACAGTCTAGCTAGGTGCTGTTTAAAGAGATACACCCCAAAACAAAGATGTAGAAAAGGTTGAAGTTAACAGAATGGGAGAAGGCGTCTCGGGCAAATGCAAACCAAAGAAAACCAGCAAGTATGAGTATCAGACAAGTACCGAAATGGCATTGAAAGGAAATAATGTTTACTATGGGAAGAGTTGCAAATTACAGTCCACGGACCAAATCTAGCCTCTAGTTAGGTTTTATCGGAACACAGCCACGCTCATTCGTTTCCATGTATATATTTTTTGGCTCCTTTTGTGCTATGATGTCAGAGTTGAGCAGGTGCAACAGAGACTGTATGGCTCGCACAGCCCACAGTGTTTACTAACTGGGCCTTCATAGAGGATGTATGTTGACTCCTGAACTTAAGCTGTGCTTATATATCAGTCAACATGGATGAGTCTCAAAAGCAAGACTGAGTGGAGAAAAGAAAGTTGCAGACATATGCTAATTATAAAAGATTTGAAAACACAAAACATGCTGTAGATCACTTGTAGGGATACACATGCATGTGGTCAAAGTCTAAAGAAATGCAGGAAGAATGTTATACACCCAAATCAGGGTAGTGGTTACCCCCTCTGCAGGAGGAGAATGCAGGTGACATCTTAGAGGGTTTAGTTCCTAAGCTGCATGGTGGGGCTGTGGGTGTTGTTTGTATTATATTTATACCTTTCTGTGTATCTTAGAACAGTAGCCTGACACATTCTTTAGAAACCTTTTGTTTAGGTGTGTGATATTGATGATCCATGGCTATAGGAAAAAATAGCAAAAGGGCTTAAGGGAGAAACATGCCACATAATAATTTTCACGTAGGAGAGAAGTTCCTAAAATGGAGAATCAGAGGGGCTGCTAGATCCAGTCCTCTGCTTGGAGAAGGAATCCCTTTTCCATAGCCCTTGCTAGTGGCCACCTGGCATCTGCTTGAGTTTGCCATGTGATCACAAGACTGCCAGTTTTTATTTTGGATGGCCTGAGTCACAGAGTAGGTAATTCCAAGAAGATGGTGACAGTGTGTCATCCCAGCTCTCCCCTTTGACTTCATTATTTTTGGAAGCTCGCTTTTACATTGACTCGTGTTTGTTGATATCCCTTGTTGGTACTTGGTCCTGACCACAGGAGGCCACATGTGGTTCTACTGGTTCAAAGTGGAGGGAAGCAGTGCATGGCATATGGAAGGCACTGATGTTTATTCTTCTCTATTTCCTCTATGCTTTGATGAAAAATTGTGATAGTTTTGCCTAGTATTTGATCTTTTGATATGACTAAATTTTCTAAGATTTTCCCTTGAAACAAATGTACTTTTCTTTTGAACAGTTGTTTGCTTTTTATTAAAATGACTTAAGATTAGGGTGTCATTAAACCATTACTGTATATAATTTTATTTCAAGTGCAGGTGCATATAATTTTATGTTTGGAACTTTAGGAAGCCTGATGGATTTCTATGCAGCAGTCAGAATTACAGATATTACAAAGTAATAAGATAGAAGTTTAACTTTTAGTGGGAGTAGTATAAATGTCACGTGTATTATTAATTATTTGGATGACTAATTCTATTTGTCACGGATTGCTTTTCTCTGGAGATGGTGCAAAATATCTAAAGTCTGGGAAAAATGAAAACTTCTTTTGAGATGAATAAACGCAGTAGAATGACTTCCGCCCAGCCCGGTGTTAAGTTCCTCTTATTTCTTGGTCTTCCCCACTGCCTGCCTTTGCTTTATTATTATTATTTTTTAATAATCCCTGTACAAGCCTCTGTACAGTGTCTGGCACATGGTGGGTGCTTATTGAAAAAATTCCTGAGGGTTTAGTAAGTGGGAAAATCAATGTACAAACATATTACACATTGTATGATTCCCATTTATATAAAGTTCTAGAAAATGCAAAAGAATCTGACTGAAAGAAGAACAGCGGTTGCCTGGGGATGGGTGGGGATCGAGGGACTGAGGGAGAGGTGGGATTCAAAAAAGATGTGAGGAAATGTTTGGAGATGTTAGATGTACGCTTATTGTCTTTATGTTGATGATGGCTTTGTAGGTGTGTATGTATGTCGAACCTCATCAGACTGTATGCTCTGTGTGCAATTTATTATGTATCATTTGTACCTCAATAAAGCTATATAGTAAAGACAAAGCAATGAGGGAAGGACTGTGGTTTATCCTGGCTTGAGGTGGGACCCTGGAAGTGGCCCAGTGCAAGTCAGGTGTTCTAGTCTGAACAACTGTGGCTGGAGGGGTGGGGCAGTGTCCTGGAAGAGCCCAGAATGTGTGTGTTCGGAGGTGGGGAAGGGTCATGGCTTATCTGAGGGTTGGGGCGTGCTGGGCAGGGAACGCCGTAGATGTTCACCTTCGTGGAGAAAAGGATAGGATGCCTTAGATACTTGGTTTCATCTTGGCGTCTTTCATTGGGCTGTTGCAGAAGTAAAAGTGGGTAACAACTGAACGGGTTTTGGAGATACTGGGGAAAACAGTTTCTGGCTAAAAATAGTTGCTTTTATTTTAGTAAAAAATTCTTTTTAATTGAAGTATAGTTGTTTTACAATGTTATGTTAATTTCTGCTGTACAGCAAAGCGATTCAATTATCTATCTATATATCCATCTCTCTCCCTCTATATATACACACACACACATTGTTTTTTTCAACGTTCTTTTCCATCATGGTTTATTACAGGATAATGAATACGGTTCCCTGTGCTGTACAGTAGGACCTTGTTGCTCATCCATTCTATGTATAGTTGCTTACATCTGCTTACCCCAGCCTCCCACTCCATCCCTCCCCCACCTCTCTCCCTCTTTGGCAACCAGAGGTCTGTTCCCTATCTGTGTGAGTCTGTTTCTGTTTCACAGATAAGTTCATTTGTGTCGTATTTTAGATTCCTCATATAAGTGATATCATATAAGTGGTATTTATCTTTGTCTGACTCACTTCTCTTAGTATGATCATCTCTAGTTGCATCATGTTGCTGCAGATGACATTATTTCATTCTTTTTTATGGCTGAGTAGCATTTCCTTGTATATATGTACCACATCTTTATCACTCATCTCTTGATGGACCTTTAGGTTTTTTTCATGTCTTGGCTATTGTAAATAGTGCTGCAGTGAACATTGGGGTGCATGTATCTGTTTGAATTATGGTTTTCTCCTGATATATGCCTAAGAGTGGGATTGCTGGGTCATATGGTAATTCTATTTTTAGTTTTTTAAGGAACCTCTGTACTGTTCTGCATAGTGGCTGCACCAATTTACATTCCCACCAACAGTGCAAGAGGGTTCCCTTTTCTCCACACCCTCTCCAGCATTTATTATTTGTAGACTTTTTGATGATGGCCATTCTGACTGATGTAAGGTGGTACCTCATTGTAATTTTGATTTGCATTTCTCTAATACTTAGCGATGTTGAGCATCTTTTCGTGTGCCTATTGGCCATCTGTATAAAAAGAGCTGTATTAAAATCTGTAAGGTCTGATAGTAATATGCTCTTATGAATTGTCTGATCCCAAGTCACACTTGCTCCTCAGTTTTCTTTCCCTGACTGTAACTAATTATCAGCAGAAAGAGTATTACGTGGACATAATCATATCCAATAACATTTGTTGGCACGAAACAAGTCTAAATATACATGTGAAACTTGTGTTATGGTCAGATCGTTCCCTAACATATCAGTTGCGCCAAAACAAATTCACATTTTTCAGGGAATGTGAAATTGTCAGTGGCAGAACTGACTGGCCTTTGCCCAAGTGTTACTTCACAGAAGGAAGTTGTAACGTGGTGAAGTTTGCTAAGAGAGAAATCGCCTATAGTGGGGTTTGTCTTTTTCTCATTATTTTTTAATTGACAGTTATAGATGAGAAGTTTAAGGGTTTAAAATTTGGCTGTGGAATCTTGAGTTCACTTGTGGAAACAGTCGGGGAGATGTAAATACTGCTTCACCTTAGATATGAGTCCCTACACTTTTATTTTTCATGTATTTTCAGTCTATATGTATACTTTTTTAAAAAAAATTATTTTATTTATTTATTTTTGGCTGCGTTGGGTCTTCGTTGCTGCATGGGCTGTCTCTGGTTGCAGCGAGCTGGGGCTACTCTTTGTTGAGGTGTGTGGGCTTCTCATTGCGGTGGCTTCTCTTGTTGCAGAGCACGGGCTCTAGGCATGCAGGCTTCAGTAGTTGTGGCACAGGGCTCAGTAGTTATGGCTCGCGGGCTCTAGAGTGCAGGCTCAGTAGTTGTGGCACATGGGCTTAGTTGCTCCATGGCATGTGGGATCTTCCCGGACCAGGGCTTTAACCCATGTCCCGTGCCTTGGCAGGCGGATTCTTAACCACTGCTCCACCAGGGAAGCCCCTATATGTATACTTCTAAAAGAAATTTTGAACCTTGTTTTCAATCTACATGTGACCTTTAAAAAGAGAATTTGAATCTGTGTTAAGTGAATATGAACTAATTCATAAAATATTTTGAATATTAATATTCATGAAATATAGGAGGGTTATGAAATATAAGCAGAAGTTAAGATTTGATCAAATTAGGGAAAATAAATATTTGAAATCTGCTCTAACTTTTGTTGATGTAGGAATGTAGAAATATGTCACGAGCTAAGAAATGTGACCTTGAGCTGGTAACCTTGTCTCATCTTCATTTTTCTCCTGTAAAGTGGGGATAATAACTAGTGTCTCATGCTAAGTGGGGTCCATTCACATTGCTTCATATGGTGCCTGGCACATTGCAGATGCACATAATTACTAGCCACTAGGATAACTTGTTGGTCCATTGAGACCTGGGAAGATTCAAAGAAGGCTTTGTGGTAGTATAGTCATTCCTAGGACCCCGGGGACACCAAAATCCACGGGTGCTCAAGTCCCTTATATAAAATGGCATAGTATTTGCTTAGAACCTAAGCATATCCTCCCATATACATTAAATCATCTCTAGATTACTTATAATACTTAATAAATGTAAATGCTCTGTGAATAGTTGTAAATACAGTGTAAAGGCTGTGTAAATAGTTGCTGGCATGTGGGAAAGTTTTACTTTTTGGAACTTTCTGGAAAAAAAATTTGGGGGGGAATGTTTTCATTCTGCAGTTGGTTGAATTCGTGAATGTGGAACCCAAGGATATGGAGGGCTGACTGTAAACGGGGCAAAAAGGAGGCTTTTCTTCTGTTTTTTGAAGCTCTAAAATTCTCTGGGAAAAAGTTTTTTTCCCCATTTTTCTCTTCTTCCTTTTCTTCTTCAGGGGCTTCATATCTTTATATTCTTTTTCTAGGAGAACAGCTTGATGTCTACAGCATATTCCAAAAAGAAAAAGTCTACTTAATTAAAGAAAAATGACATCTTAATGTCTCTGAGACTGTGGCTTTTCCATTACCAAAAAATTAAACTTCAAGGATTTTCAAGTGCATTTCAGCTTTTCTGTTCGAACATTTTCCTGTTAACATGTTTGGTTCCTGAGTTCAGATATCTGAGATGTGTATGTTTGGGCCTCCACATGGAGCATGTTTTCCCCCAGGTTTTGCTTTTTAATATAACCGCAGTGAAATCTTTGGGTATAAATCTTTATCTGCATCTCTTGGTACTTATTGCCACCCTGCTTTCTGGAAAGTTCTAATTGATTTATACTCTTATTAAACAGCAAGGAGTGAGGCTGCCCATTTCCAGCACCAGCACCCACTCTATGTTCTATCATTAAAAACAAAAAGGGTAGAAACCCCACCCCCCAAAGAAAACCGCATACAAATAACAGCAACAACAGCAACGAAGACACCACTGTAGTCTCATTGGAGAAAAATGGTGTCTAACTTTTCTTAGCCAAGTGACACAAGCTTATAATAGAAAAAAGTGTAACTGAAATAAAAACAGTAAAACCATTGATAATCCCACCTTTCAGAGAGAGCTACTCTTAACTAATTGTCTTGTTTTTTAAAAAATTATTTATTTATTTGCTTTTGGCTGCATTGAGTCTTTGTTGCTGCACGCGGGCTTTTCTCTAGTTGCGGCGAGCGGGGGCTACTCTTCGTTGCGGTGCGTGGGCTTCTCATCGCGGTGGCCTCTCTTGTTGCGGAGCATGGGGTCTAGGCGTGCGGGCTGCAGTAGTTGTGGCACGCGGGCTCAGTAGTTGTGGCTCGCGGGCTCTAAAGCACAGGCTCAGTAATTGTGGTGCACGGGCTTAGTTGCTCCATGGCTTGTGGGATCTTCCCGGACCAGGGATAGAACCCATTTTCCCCTGCATTGGCAGGCGGATTCTTAACCACTGTGCAACCAGGGAAGTCCCTGTCTAATTGTTTTAGTTTGATTTTTTAAAAAATAATTGGAATGGTTGAACGTTTATTAGCCATTTAATTTCCTTTCTTGTGAGATATAGTCTTTATCTTTTTGTTTATTGGGTTTGTATGGCTTTTTCTGTTTTTTTTTGTGGTGCGCAGGCCTCTCACTGTTGTGGCCCCTCCCGTTGCGGAGCACAGGCTCCGGACGCGCAGGCTCAGCGGCCATGGCTCACGGGCCCAGCTGCTCCGCGGCATGTGGGATCTTCCCGGACCGGGGCACGAACCCGTGTCCCCCGCATCGGCAGGCAGACTCTCAACCACTGCGCCACCAGGGAAGCCCCGGCTTTTTCTTTTTTTACATTAAGGATATTAGTCTTTGCTGTTTATCTTTTAATTTTGTTTAATATAACCCTTCCCCCCCAAATTTGTGATACTTTTTGGTACACAGATGTTTAAAATTTTTATATTGTAAATCTGTTGATATTTTTCTGTTTTGATTTATTCTATTGCTTTTACATTTGGAAAGTTATGTTCTATCCTGGGATGAAGTAAATAGTAGTCTATATTTTCCCACCTTTTTAATATTTAGAAATAAAACTTAACTCTTTGATTCACATGGTGTTTGTTTTGCAGCATAGTGTGAAGGAACATCTTACTTGACACCCTTTCCATATAGCTAAGCAGTGTTTATTTAGTTAGAGAGATAGACTATCCCGGGTGAATTTTATTCATCAGTATTCAATTACAGTATATTCTGGAGAACACAGAGTAGTAGATTGCCCACCTTGTTGAAAATAGGGCATATGAAGGAGGATTTAAGATTGGGAAGACAGACTGAAGTGTACGTGGGGACTGCCTTTGATGCCATGTTAAAAGTTGAATTTGTAGGCAGTGAGAATTTTGAGTGGCTGAATATCCTTGAAATGAACTTTTAGTTAGGAGTCCTTCAGCTGCAAGCAATAAAAATAAAAAGCCTGAGTCAAACTGATTTAATTTAAGCAAAAAATTGAAAAGATATTTTATGGGCTTGTGCAGTTGAAAAATCCAGAGGTAGTACCAGCTTCAAGCTTGCCTTGATCCAAGTTCAGTTGATGTCGTTGGGTGGCTTCTTTCCGTCTCTTGACCTTGCCCTCCTCCCCACTGGCCTCTTTTTTAGATTGCTAGAGGTGGTCCTTCATATCTCCAGATTTATATCCTCTTAGGTCCATGTTTGGAAGAAACGAATGTCTCTTTCTTGAAATTCCCTTATAAATCCAGAAATTTCCTTGATTGGCCTCATTGGTTCTCTGTGGCTACAGGGGACATATGAGGATAATTGGCTGGAGGTACCTGCCCCAGATGAATCGTGTTGGTGAGGGAATTCAGGGGTTCTCGTTGGCCAGGTTTGGGTCACATGATCTCCTCCCAGAGTCAGGAACAGAACCTCGCCAGGACCACATAGTCCGAATGTTAGGGAGGGGCGGTTTCCCAGAGCAGTTGAGCATACTGGAGAAACAGAAGGTGTGTCAGTCAGGTTAGGCTAGCTTATGCTGCAGTGACAAGCGACACCCAAAATCTCAGCGGTTTAGGATTAGCAGCTATAACCACAGTTTATTTCTCACTCCTGCAGTTTCCTGGGGCCTCAGGCACTTCTCCAGGGCAGCTGCCCTCAATGTGGTGGCCTAGCCTTCCAGGCTTCTCCATCTTGTGGTGTCTCCATAGCACATGTGTCCATGATTGAAACAGCAGGGGAGGGAGTGTGCTCTGGTCTGGAAGTGACTCGTGTCACTTCTGCCCACAATCTGTTGGCCAGAGCTGGCCAGAGTGGGACTGGGGGTGGTTAGGGGTGAAGGGGGGGGTTGTAATCTTCCCCATGTGCCTGGAAGGAGAGAATGTGAGTCAGCACGAGGTGGCCCAGCCACACTGGGTAGCACACACGCCCAGGGCCCACAGTCACTGCCTACCACAGGCTCCCTCGAGGACCTCAGTTGGTCTGACTCACCCCTTATGCCTCTCCTCCTGACTTTATCTGACCTGTTCCTGGGACGGTACTGAGAGTAGGGCATGTATCCCTTTAGAGCTCCCCAGTGTGGTGTCCCCAAGGGCCGAGGGACAGTCACGTTGCCTTTCTGAGGACATTAGGAGTATTTCTTGACATGACTCAGGCCATGGATTTCTACTCGGCACTGTCCCCACACACTGCTCCATTAGTCTGGGGGCCTTTATTAAGGGAGAGTCATTGTGCATTTCTGAACATTACGGGGAACACAGTACTTATCAAAAATTGTATTTCCCAAACTCAGATCTTTACACGGTTTAAAAATCTTTCCTTGAATAGGTGGAAAAATGTCTGACTTCTATACCTAAGTTCTGATTTCATTCATACTCAGAAGTAAAGATAAAGTTAAGGCAAGGAAGGAATTCTTCTGTGGTGACCTTACAAAAACAAAAACAAACTCACCGAAAAACCAACATAACAGAAAATGGTGTAGTGGCCATGGAAAACAGTATGGTGGGTCCTCAAAAAATTAAAAATCAGGGGCTTCCCTGGTGGCGCAGTGGTTGAGAGTCCGCCTGCCGATGCAGGGGACACGGGTTCGTGCCCCGGTCCAGGAAGATCCCACATGCGGTGGAGCGGCTGGGCCCCTGAGCCATGGCTGCTGAGCCTGCGCGTCTGGAGCCTGTGCTCCTCAACGGGAGAGGCCACGACAGTGAGAGGCCCGTGTACTGCAAAAAAAAAAAAAAAAATTAAAAATCAGGTTACTATATGATCTAGCAAGTCCACTTCTGGGTATATACCCTGAAGAAGTGAAGCAGGGGCTCAAAGAGGTATTTGTCCATCCACGTGCATAGCAGTTTTATTCACAATAGCCAACAAGTGAGAGCAACCCAAGTGTCCATGTGTCATCACAGATGAATGGATAAACAAAATGTGGATATACATGCAGTGGAATATTCTTTAGCCTTTAGAAGGAGTGAGCGTCTGACACATGCTCCAACATGAATGAATGTTGAAGATGCTATGCTACATAAAATGAGCCACTCACAGAAGACCAATACTGTGTGATTCTCCTTATATGAGGCACCTAGAGGAGTCCCATTCCTAGAGACGGAACATAGAAGGGTGGTTGCCAGGGCCTGGGGGAGGAGGAGTGGGGAGCTGGTGTTTAATGGAATGGGTGTGGAGTTGCACTTTCGCAGGATGGAAAGAGTTCTGAAGCTGGACGGTGGGGGTGGTCGCACAGCAGTGTGAATCACCTTAATACCACTGCACCGTACACTTAAAATGGTTAAGATGGTAAATTTTGTGTTATGCGTATTTTCCCACAATAAAAATAAGCAAGCACAGAACCCCAGGAAGCTTACAGATGTTTCCTGTAAGGGGTCCACTGCGTGTCCTAGTGCTCTGTGGGATGAGCAGGTAACCGGAAGCTGGTGCGAGTGCAGGGGGCGCCCAGTCTGCTGCCTGATCCCGGGAAAGGCGCTCACCTCCCAGCTCAGGGTGGCTGCCGTGGAACCCAGCTCTGGTCGGAGCTTTGGGCAGAGCGGCAGAGCTGTCTCTCCATGTCTTTGTCCTCGTTGTGTAGTCTTGCTGTCATCATCCGTTAGGAGCAAAAGGAATTCGCTCTCTAAATTTGTACCCACTCTTGTGTCTGCTTTGGGGAAGTACATAACTGACTAGTCAAGGGCCCTTCTGTTTATACTTGGAGTCCTCAGTTTAGACAGACCGTATTTCCCTGAATGGTTGGCGTTCTTTCCTTTTGCCTTGTAATGACTCGCGTTTATCCTTAGCACTTTTTTGAAGTGATTGCGTAGGATGTTGAGATCCTTTTAAGCTGCTGGTGTTCCTTGTGTTTATTTCGAGTGGTGACAAATTAAACGTGCAAGCTTTCCGGTGATGATGTTCACGTGATTGATACACCTTGAGCTTTCCCTCCAGTGGGGAGTACGCTCCTGGGCAGCTTCTGGAGATGTGCTGACTGTCAGCACCATGTTCCAGCACAGCCGTGTTTCTTGAGGGCTTCACAACTTCTTCTCAGGTAGCAGAAAGGGACGTAGACTTCACTGTCAGCACCTTTCTAAATAGAAACTTCTAAGGTCAACAGGCCATGAGAGCTTCCTTGGAAAGGTCATTTGTGAAAGAAGAGCTTTTGGTCACTCTGTAAGCGATCCCGCTTCACTTCGTACAGACAATGCCATGTGGTCCTATTCGGAAAATGACATCCTCTGCGGTGGCCCGTTGATGATGTAAGGCCAGATGGTCTTCAGTGTTGGATGCTGAAGAGCTTAGGACCACTGGCTTCTCCCTTCCTGAGGACTGGTTCTTGTGAACTGTCTGCCTTCAAGTTTCTTGAAATGTTACTGTCTTTCTTATCCTCAGATGGATCTTAGTTGCAAAAAAAAAAAAAAGAAAGGCCAAGGTTACCATCTCATTGATTTTGACAAAGGGAACTAAGAAGAAATGGAATTGTTGGTGAATCTTGGCTATTTGGATTTTCAGTAGACTTGGTCATATCTAGGTTGTCAGTGGGAGAGAAACTTGGCATCTTACCTGGTGACCATGAATAGGCTTCAGGGGTCAACCTTCCTGAAGTTTTCCACAAAATTTTGTTTGTGTTTTTCTGTGGGGAGAGGATTCTATGGCTTCTGTTAGGTTCTCAAAGGGATCCAAGCCCCACAGCTATAAGGAGCCTTCTGAAAGGCTCAGAATACGTCATTGTGGCTGGCACGGTGCCCCGATTGGAGTTGTCACCCTGTGAAAGTAGTACTTTTTGGGTATTTCAGGTGGCCCCTGAGAAGTGAATAATGTGAGAAAGAAGTGAGCAGAAGGGAAGGAGGAAGCGTTGTAGACTCTATGGTAAGCATTGAAATGAGGAAGGATTGACTCCATTTTATTGCGAAAATAAGTGCACCCTTCTCAAATGCTTGTTGATTCCCATAGTCCTGGAGAAGAGCATTAAGAGCGCAGATTCTGAAGCCAGACTTACCAGGTTCAGATCCCAGCTCTGCTGTTTCGTGGTTGTGTGTCCTTCAGCCAATTGTGTAATTTCTGTGTGCTTCTAGTGTCCTCATACATCACGTGGGGATAGTAGAGCCTTCGCCTCATGAGGTTGTCGTAAGGATTAAATGAGGTGATAGAAAGCGCTTCCGAGCATATAGTACGTGGTAAGTGCTTAATAAATATTAGCTCTTACCACAGAGCCAGGAGGTGGCCCTTAGTAACGTGAAGAGTAGTAAAATATAGATAGTTCAATTTTAGTAGTAAGATGTGGACAGTTCACTTCTCGTGTGTGTGCGTTACAGGTGGTTTTGTACCTATATCTCCAGGAAGTCACCTGCCTTCAGCATTCGTTTACTGATGAGTTGTTTCAGGTAAATTTTGGTGCACAAACATCATAAAAGGTGAGAGAATGCTGTTACATACCCTCTTAGCAAAATGGGACGGTCTGTGTTCTTGTTGCAAAATGTTGCACGATGAGATTCTTTGTGTTAAATGACTACCTGTGAAATGACTGGATGAGAATATCGTACTTCCTTTTTGTCTTTAGAAATATATTGTGCAATCTCTGTCATTACCTGACTCTAGAGAGCTGCTTTCTGTCCCTTTGCATTTATCTTCTGACTCATCTAATAATTGTGAAATGTCTTCTTCTGTCAGTTTTATGCTGGAAAATAGAACATTATGAATTCTCAACTGTGTTCCATGAAAGCTAAAAAAATGACTGCAGAGATGGTATCTTCAGACTTCTTTGATATACCTTCCTGAAAATGATGTGATAGTTCGGGCAGGGCAATGAGGAAGCTGAAGGATGACGTAGCGATGATTTGCTTCACTATTGCAACATCTTGGGCAATCTCCTGTCATACCCTGCTTTCTTTATTTAGTCTTTTTTTAAAATCATAGGTGAGAATAATTGCTAGATAATGATGAAATAATGCCTGCAATGATAAAATAGCAAAATGTTTCAAGATGTTGGAAACTAAGGTCACTAACCTCCCATACTGCATCTTAGATTTTTAAAAGGATCCAGTGGGCTCATGGAAGTTGTAAGGTAGGATGAGTTTTTGGAAAACCTCCAAGAAAGAATAAAGATCATGAAAATAGCAATCCTCACAAATAGTTAGAACTGCTCAAAAAAGAAGCTCAAAACTAACATAGGATCCAGGGGACCCTGATGGTATCCTGGGGAAATCACATTTCTAACAAACCATCTGAAGGAAATCATCTGAAAGGCAAAGATGAACATCTGAAGGTACTTAATGCTGTTTTTTTTAAACAGGAAAAATACCTAAGTGTGTAACATAGAGTAAAAGGTTGATGTGGCACAATATACCAGAATCTTGTGTAATGGGTTTTTTAAAAAAATTAGTTTATTTATTCATTTTTGGCGGCGTCGGGTCTTCGTTGCTGTGCGTGGGCTTTCTCTAGTTGCGGCGAGCGGGGGCTACTCTTCGTTGCGGTGCGCGGGCTTCCCATTGCGGTGGCTTCTCTTGTGGAACACGGGCTCTAGGCACGCGGGCTCAGTAGTTGTGGCTTGCGGGCTCTAGAGTGCAGGCTCGGTAGTTGTGGCGCACGGGCTCAGTTGCTCCACGGCGTGTGGGATCTTCCCGGACCATGGCTCAAACCCACGTCCCCTGCATTGGCAGGTGGATTCTTAACCACGGTGCCACCAGGGAAGCCCTATATAATGATTTAAATTTATATTCTTAGAAAGTCTGTAATGATAGAACACATATGATAGGATATTAAATTTAGAGTGGAGCACAAAGCTGTGTATATCGTGTGAGGTCAACTATGTAGACTACATACACAGAACAATATGGGCGGCAAATACAGGAAATGTTAATAGTTTTTTTCTGGGTGATGTTACAGTGGGTGATATTTAATTATCTACATGTTTCTCTATCTTCTAAAATCTCTAACTGGCATGTATTCTTTTTGAAACAAAAACAAATCTTTTCGTGATGTCGAAGCAAATATTTTTTTTATAACAGTCTTATTAGGATGTTATGTACATACCATACAATTCACCCACTTAAAGTTTCCCATTCGGTGGGTTTTAGTGTAATCAAAACAGCCGTTCAGCCATCACCACAATCAATTTTAGAACATTTTCATCACCCCCAAAAGAAATTCTATGCCCATTAGCAGTCATTCCCTTTCTCCCCATCCGCCAGTTCTAGGCAACCACCAGTCTATTGATACTTTCTGACTCTGGATTTGCCTAGTCTAGACACATCATATAAATTGAATCATACAATATGTGGTCCTTTGTGACTGGCTTCTTTCACTTAGCATAATGTTTTCAAGGGAAGGCTAATCACACTTGCACTTTAATTTACTCATTTTGTTTCGAAATCATACTAACCTTTATTTATCGTAGGGTATAATGTATTTTTTCCCTTTACTTCTAGAATTGGTTCCTTCAATTATGAGCAACTTGTTGAATCCAGATGCCATCTTCTCAAACAATGAGATGAGCCTGTCGGACATTGAAATCTATGGCTTTGATTATGATTACACCTTGGTGTTTTATTCCAAGCACCTCCACACACTGATATTTAATGCCGCTCGGGACCTTCTCATCAACGAACACAGGGTAAGAGCATGGGGACATCACAGACCTCCTCCCCTTCCCCTTTGGCGTTTGAAGACTAGCAGTGAGCTGACCTGGCCTCGTGCATGGCACAATAGACATCCCTTAGTAAATTGTTGCTGAATGAATGAGTAGATCTGATTCCGTTCCAAATGACTCCATCTGGAAGATAGTTTTTTTAAAAAACCACTTTATTGAGGTATGATTGACACGTGAAAGGCTATATGTATTTAATGTGTATAACTCACTGAGGTTCAGGTTAAGTGTGTGAAACCATCATCAAGGTCATAAACTATCCATCGCCTCCCAAAGTTTCCTCCTGCCCCCTTTATTATCATTATTGTTATTTGTGTGTGTGTGTGTGTGTGTGTGTGTGTGTGTGTGTGTGTGTGTGTGTGGTAAGAACGCTTAACATAAGACCTACCCACTTAGCAAATTTTGAGTATACAGTATTGTTAGCTATAGGTACTATGCTATATAATAGATCTCCAGAACTCATTTATCTTGCCTAACTGAAACTTTGTACCTGGAAGATAGTTGTTTGTTTAATAAAGAATCCTTAGATGTCTCTGACAAAGAGACTGTCCCAAGTTACTCATTAGTGGAGATTCAGCCGCGGACGTTTGCCCTCTCCTTTCTCATGGAGCAGTGACATAGGTTCTCCCAAAGCCTGATGCAGTGGCAGACTGTTGAGTTCTGGTTGGAAGGAATTCTTGAAATCATGGGCAATGTTTTCCTCTCATCACTGAACGGAATCGCGTTCTTAAAGAATATTTGACTGTCTTTTGATGTGTAGTGTTGTTGAAAGCTTATCATAAGGAAGGAAGAAAAACACTCAAAACCAAACGTGGTTTTCTCTAGTCTAGTTTGAGTCCATGTTTCAGGAACCAGGATGAGAAGCATCCTCAGAGGTCGTCTGGACCAGTCCCCTTTGAGAACCCCGACAGCATCCCGAGGAGTGTGCCTGGGGTGCAGGTGTTCTGAATTTGGGGAGATTCTTCCATGGGTTGAACAGTTCTGCCTTCATGCAGCTTTTACCACTGATCCCTCCTCTTCATTCATCCCTTCACACGTTCATTCTCCCTTTACTCAGTCCTCTTCTGTGCTAAGCTCTGTCATAGAAGCAGGGAGGATGCAGGTGAGTAGGATACAGGTGCTGCCCTTGGAGAACCAACAGTCTAGTGGGGGAGTCCATCCTGTAGGCAGGTAAATTAGGAAGCCTCTGCCTGGTGGAGCCCTACAGACATCTGAACAGAGAGCTAGGTGTGTGCAGAGGATGGTTGGAACGACTTTCTCTGCCCGAGGGAATTGGGGAAACAACGAAGGAGGTGATATTTCAGTGGAATCTGGAAGGCGTTTATCCACAGAGGTGGGCTGGGGGTGGGGGAGGTTGGGTGTGAGTAACCTAGAAACCTAAATTATGAAAACTGATGCTTTATACTTGACTATTTGAGTAATGGGCTGGGTGTAATAGGGACCATTATGCCCTCTAAGACTTCTTTTACCTGTTGGATCATTCTTAGTTTTTCCAACCATTCTCATTTGGCGTCTTTTCTCATCTTTTCGTCGTCTTGGTCACCGTCCTTTGTGTGTGCTCTGGTTTATCCCTCTCAAACGTGAGGCTCTGAACTGAAGGTGTTACTGCAGGTGGGGTCTGACCAGTGTGGAGCAGAGGGAGCCCATCACCTTCCTGGTTCTGCGTGTCGTACCTTTATAAATGCTGTTTGGATCCTCACCGTTTGGTGCAGTGTATTTCCTGATCCCCTCAGCTTTTGGTTATCAGTGGATTTAATAAGGAACTCATTTGTCCTTATTCAAAATGCAGAAATGGTACTTGCCAAAAATAACATTCCCTTCAGCCACCGAGCTTTCTTTAGTTATGGCCACTTGATCAGATGCAAACCCATCTAGCCACTTGCCATCCAGCTGCATTTCTCCATTTGTTCAAGAGACTCTTCTCTTCGGTCTAACCCACGGTCCTTTCCCTTCACTTTGAGGATGGAAGCAGGATAAGGGCAAGGTGGTCCTGCTCTTGCCCTCCTGTATGTCGGCTTATCCCATCTCCCCACCACCCCATTGGAGAGCGAGCGGAAGGGCTCTTGCACTGGTGCTGGCATTCTAATCCCAGGTCATCTGCAACGTTTGCTGTGACTGATGCCACTTACAAAGCGAAGGTCATTATACTAACACACCAACTGTTGGTGGTCTGCTTAGTGCCGAAAGCACGGGTTCTGGAGCCTGACTGCTGGAGTTTGAATCCTGGCTTTTACCACTTATTTCTTAGGTAATCTCGAGTAACTGACCTAATGTCTCTGAGCCTCAGTTGCCTCCTCTATGAAATGGGCACAGTACTTTTCTCACATGTTACTGTGATAATTAAAGGAGTTAATTTCTGTAAAATGCCTGGCACATAGAATACACTCAGTACAGGTTAGCTATTACTACTATTATTTCTGATCTGCGTGACAGCCCTGCAAATGGATATTCACTCTGTATTACAGAGGCTTACGGAGTTCAGCTAGTAGTTCAAGGCCACAAGACCACTGGAGGCAGAACCAGAATTTGAACTTAGATTTGTGTATTTCCAAGGCAGAGATGCTCTCTTGTTTGTTCACGTTGCCTTTTGTGGGATTAATAACACCTTTTCTTTTACCCTGTGGGTTTGTTGTTCATATGAAAATAAAATATTCATGAAGATTAAAAATTTATGAACTTTGGAGAGAAAAGGGAGATGAAATAGATGGGAAAAAGGGACAATCATTATGATTAGAAAAGCTTCTAGATTTAAGATATTTCATTCCCATTATGTCTGTTTGTTGCTTTGATAAAAGAACTATGTCCTAACACTAATTATGTCAAGCATATTAATAGAGGCAGTTATGCTAATGCAGGTTTTTCTCTTGTTTTGGATTGGAAAATAATTCTTCCAAGATGCTGTTGGAAGCATTGAGTTTGGTGCCATTTTTTCCTGCCAAAGGCTAAAAGTACTTGTGGAGATGAAAGACATCTGCTTTCGAGACGCATAGTAATAGAGCAGTGAGTTTGCAATTTAGCGTCTCCCCAAAAGCAAATATAAATGTTCCATCCCTTTCGTAATTACCCTTACTCTTTTTTTTTCACGAGAATAAGTTTTTACAAAAATTGAAATAAATATTGGGTAATAACCGTATCTATATTTTCATTCGGTACGTCTGCCCCAAGGGATAGAAGGACAGTGTTAGAAGAGTTCTTAATTTCACCTCCCAGATTTGCACCCTCATCAGTGTTCCTGATTATTAATGGTTACCGGCGTTCACCCGGTTTTTCAGATCCAAAGCCTAACGCCACCCTCTGCTCCTCAGTTCGCCTCTGCTCCACCTCTGATCTCTCAGCACATCTGTCTCTTTTTTATAATAAACTTTTCCTTTTAGAAGAGCATTAGGGTTACAGAAAAGTTGCAGAGGTAATACAGAGAGTACACCCCACGACTGGTTTCCCCTAATGTTAACATTTTACATTACTCGGTGCATTTATCACAGCTGAGGAACTGATATTAATGAGTTGTTATTGCTGAAAGTCTGTACTTGCTTCAGGTTTCCTTAGTTTTTACCTCACGTCCTTTTCCTGGTCTAGGATCCCATCCAGGACACCACATTGCATTTAGGTGTCACGTCTCCTTAGGCTTCTCTTGGCTCTGACAGTTTCTTACAAGTTCCTTATTTTTGGTGACCCGTCGATGACTTTGATGGTTGTGAAGAGTCCTGGTCAGTACATTTTAGCATGCCCTTCTCTTGGGCGTTGTCCCCTGTTTCCTCATGGTTAGACTGGGCTTGTGGATTTGGGGAGGAAGACCATGGAGGTAGAGTTCCATTCTCATCACATCCTGTCAACGTGACTCACCACCGACGACGCTGGCCTGACCATCTGGCTGAGGCAGTGTTTACCAGGTCTCTCCACTACAAAATTACTCTTATCTCCCTTCGCATACTGTACCGTTTGGGAGGAAGTCAGTCTCTACAGCCGTGAGCTCTCTTTTCACTCCTTCAGAATATGTCCTGCCTGCCTCTATCCACTTCTCCCCTCCCCCACTGCCTACACCCTGATCCAAGCCGCCATCACCTCCCGCCCGATGGTGCGGTAGCCCCCTGACTGGTCCCCTGGCTTCTGTTCTTGCCCCTTAGTCTGTTCTCCATTCGGCAGCGAGAGTGAACCTTCAGACGTTAGTCATCTCGGTCCTGGACTCAAGGCCCCCTCGAGCCTTCCCATCACACTTGGAGTGACAGCAGAGGCCTCTAGTGCTCCTGGGCTCCAGGCTTCCTCACCAGCCTCCTCTCCTCCCCGCCTGCCCTCGCTCTGCTCCAGCTGCCTCGCTGCTCCTTGAACCGCCAAACACGCTCCTACCTTTGGGCCTTTGCACCTGCCAGTTCCTCTGGTGGGACCTCCTGCCTGACTCCGGGCAACCCGAAGCCTTGCTTCTCATTTTTTTTTTTTTCTAGATCTCTGAACCCTTGTACTGCATTCTTTCTGTAGTACTTATCACTATGAGGCACTGTACCATGTGTTGGTATGTTTATGGTTCGCCTGCCCACCACAGAATGGAAACTTCTTAGGGGCAGAGGTGGTGTCAGTTGTTTTTTTGGTTTTTTCAGCTGCGCCCCGTGGCATGCGGGATCTTAGTTCCCCAACCAGGGATCGAACCCGGGCCCCCTGCAGTGGAAACGTGGAGTCTTAACCACTGGTCCGCCAGGGAAGTCCTGACAGTGTCAGTTTTGTTCACTGCCACACTCCTAGGCCCTGGCACAAAGTACGCGCTCAGTAAATACTTGACGTGTTCATTGGATTCCACCGTTAAGTGAGAGTGTATAGTGCTCGGTGTAGAGTCGCCTGATGCAGGTCCTTTTGCCTTGGCTTCATGTTTCGTGTGGATTTTGGAGAACTTTGTTTCTATACCCTTCTGCGCAGGAGGGAAATAGCACTGAGTGATTCCTTGGTACACGTGGCAGGTGTTAGATAAATGAGCCCGAATGTGACATTTGACTCAGCGCTTTGTGTAGCTTGGCCGGGAAACTTGCCGCATGAGGGTCAGCCTGGTGGTTCCAGGAGATGTTCTTGCACACGCGTGACCCTGGCCGTGCACTGGGAGGTAGCTGTGCAGCCATGTAGAGGGGTTTCCTGTGCCCGTTGACAGTTGTGTAGGTTTTTTACGTAAGCAGTTCACATCGTGATTGGGAGATCCTGGGGACACAGCCTCCCTAGTCTCAGAAGTCGATATTCTGGCCCGCAGGTGCACGCTCTGAGGGCAGGGGCAGTGGGGAGAGCCTGACCCCCCGCCTCACCACGCTCCGTGCTGTGTGGCCCAGGCCAGGTTGTTTCATCCGGAGCCTCTGAGGTCCCATCTGTCAAATGGGCATGGTGGGGCCAGCTGTGCAGAGCAGCAGACAGTGTGCTCGGTACGTCGGTGCTACCAGCGAGGTAACTGGTGTTCCAATTCTGAGATCTCGGGAGAGAGGGAAGGACTTGGATGCCGGGTGCAGTGGATAAGGAGGGGATTGGGACTTTTGTGTAGTAGGAGGGACAGGTTAATGATTAGGAAATAGCAGGGGAGCCAGGCCGTGTGTTCTGAACCAAAGTTGGAGCTGTACCCGGGAGCCGGGTGCTGAGAGAGGGTGTCTCTGGCCCGAGTGGGAGGAAGGCTGTACCGACGGCTGAGGGGTCCCTGCAGCTGAGGACAGGGGAGAGTTAAGGCCAGAGAAGCCGGGGGGCTGAAGAAGCTGGGGGGCTGAGGCCTCTCCTGTGTGTGGACAGATAAACACGGAGTAGGGCGGAAGGGGTGCTCTGTGGCCTGGCAGCGCTTGGTCTGGAAGCAGAGGGCAAGCTGTGGCCTGTCCTTTCTGACCCCAGCTTCCCACCCAAGTGCACGAGCCGTCTCAGCCTTCGTACAGGGGCCACGTGTGGATGCTGTCTTGAACTTAGTACGTTGCTAGCTAAAACCGGTTCCTTTCTTCCTTCTTAGTATCCCGTGGAAATCAGGAAGTATGAATATGACCCAAACTTTGCAATCCGTGGACTGCATTATGACGTGCAGCGGGTAGGTTGAATTCTCATCCTTGTTTACAGTTACACATGCTCGGGAGTCAAATGTACTCTTGATGCTTTTCTTTGCTGAATGTGTAAATTGATTTTAAATTTTGTTCTTTGGGGCTGAAGAACTAAATTATCCAAAACATCTTTGGATGAAGTCTTTTTCCAGAGACTGTATTGGAAGAGCGTGAATGCATTTAGCCACTGGGAGATACTTGCTTATTTCCAATAGTCATTCATTTTCAACATAATGAGGACAAGGTGGTTGTCGTATCTTTTTTTGCAGACAGGCCGTTTCCTTAATGAGGAACTCGGCAAGCAAAGCTTTCAGAAACATACAGGATGCTTCTTTGTTTAAGACAACTTGATGTTGATAGGCTTTATCATGACACCTGGCATTTTCATTAAATATGCAAATTCTTCTGCATCATTCACCTGTGTGTGTGCTTGTGTTTTTGAAGGCAGTCTTGATGAAGATCGATGCTTTTCATTACATACAGCTGGGAACTGTCTACAGGTAAGAGTGAGAGGAAGTAAATTTAATTTACCCGAAGGAACCATGTGGCTTTGGGTTTCAAGACCCCCTGAGTGTTTAGTGATGGGAGGGCTGCAGTGTGTGTATCTGGGAACCATTCACTCATTCCCCCACTCCCTCCCTCATTCAGGAACATTGATCAGGCCACTACCATGTTAGATGCTAATGGTTTGGCTTGCGAGGATATCTTCAAGGAGCTCGGTACGTAGGTTGGAAGCCACACAGGTAGACCAATGAGTGCAGTCCACGGTGACCCAGGTGATGATGGACGTGTGCTCAGCCATTATGGAGCACTTTGGAGGACTCTGGGGAGGACGGGCTCTCCAAAGGCGATGGTGGCCACCTGCGTGAGGGTCCTGCAGAGGAGGTGTGGATGGGGAGGGATGGTGGGGGCAGGTTGTTGTTCCCACCATGGTAATTGAGTAGTTTGGATATTAAGACTCTTTTCCTCCTGTTTATTTATTTATTTATTTATTTATTTGCGGTACGCAGGCCTCTCACTGTTGTGGCCTCTCCCGTTGCGGAGCACAGGCTCCGGACGCGCAGGCCCAGCGGCCATGGCTCACGGGCCCAGCCGCTCCGCGGCATGCGGGATCTTCCCAAACCGGGGCATGAACCCATGTCCCCTGCATCGGCAGGCGGACTCTCAACCGCTGCGCCACCAGGGAAGCCCTCTTGTTTATTATTGATAGAATTAGTAGAAGTACTGAGCTCAGTGAGAAATCTTTGTAACTTTGAAATGAAGGGTTTTGCCTTTTCTAATTCTTAAATTTGTGGGTGGGATTTAGGAGTGTGGTTTGTATTTATGTATATATTTGGTATTTGTCTTTCTGTTTCTAAATGTGCTTACGCTTCTGTTTCCTAATTTATTAGTTCTGGACATTGTCCCTGCTGCGAGGGCTGAGGGTTTGGCTCTCCTGCGCACGCACCCCCTTCTCCAGCCTCATCCTCCTAACCCTGTTGAGATCGCTCTCGGATTGTTTCACCGTTTGCGTTATGACTCTGTAGGTCTTGTTCGTTCTTAAGGCAAGTAGTGCACTGAGATCGTTTTCTTTTACAGTGCTTGCTTTTTAGGTTTAATAATAACCTCATTTTTTATTTGCTTAGTTTTCTAGTTAGGTATCTCTAGTTTTTTCCTTAATGTTCCATCACAGATATCCAGCATCTATTTATTTCCTCACAATTCAAGTGTGTTACATAATGTCTCAGTTACTTTTTATTTTGACTACCTCCTCCTGCTCTCATCTACTCTGATTGTTCATTCTGGGACTTCCATTTGCTACTTTCCCTGTTTCCTGGTTCCCATCTCTTCCTCTTTCTGGCTTTACTCCCTCATTTTGCTGGAGCACATCCTCCAGTAGCTTCTTGGCGCTGGATATGGCTGATTCTGGGGATCTGTGGTCGTTCATCAGTTCCTCTCGTTGGTGTCCCCTTGCAGGCCCCGTTCTCAATGTTGCTCAGTCAGGTGCCTCCTTCTCACCAACTGTTTGTTTTCCAAAACCATGTTGAAATGTCTTATCTGCTGATGTCTTTGCACTCATTTCCTTTGATTTTGAGCAGTTTGTCCTTTTGCTGTCACTTTAATGGTGTTTCAAGAGGGAGAAGAGGTGGTGGTGGTGACGAGAATAATAATATTAGTGATAATAAATAGCAACTAACAAATATTGAGTTTTGCAGTGAGACAGATACTGCCATAAAGGTTTTGAGTTAACTCATATGATCTTCCAAATAATCTTATAAGGTAGGTACTAGTATTGGTCCCAGAGATGTTAATAGGTAACTTGCCCAAGGCCACACAGAAGTAGAATTCAGACCCAGACAGTCTGGCTCCAGAGTCTGTGCTCTTGGCCTGTGCACAGCAGGCATTTCTGAATGTATGAGGGTTAACTGGAAGTCCCCGGCAGATCTTTCAAATCTGTCCCTCCAATTATGTTTCTACCCTCTGCTCCTGGACTCAGTCGCTTATCCCATCTCTCCTGGGCTCTGGTGTTCTGCAGCGCAGTCCATCCTGGACGTAGTTGCTAGACTGATCTACCTAAAGCATTGCCTTCAACAACCCCACTGTCTTCTGAAATCCTGGATGGCTCCCCACTGTCTGAAGGATAGAGCCCAGAGCTCTTAAATTTTCCATCAGCCTTCTCTAAAACCCTTCGCTTCCTCTTCTGCTGTACACACCTCCTTTACTTCCCGGATTGGTTAAGACTCTTGGTTGCAGGTGACTGAGACCCAACTCACACTGGCTTTAAAAAAACCCCCGTTTGGGCTCACTAGTTGTGTAGTCTAGGGACAGAGCTTGTTGCAGGTGTAGCTGGCTCCAGGGGGCCAGGTAGTTGTTGTCAGTCCTCTTTCCGTCTCTTGGCGTTCCTTCTCTCCGGCTTAGCTCACAGCAGGCCCCTCCGCGTGGTAACCCCTGGCAGTACCAGGCTTCCAGCCCCAGCTCCAGGTCAAGGGGAGAAGGGGCGTTTCTCTTCCCAGCAGTTTCAGCCAGTCTCAGGGAGCGGGTGCTGGGCAGGTGCAACAACACAAATCTTCCTTTCCTCCGAGTTCTCCTTTCGCACTGCTCGGCATCTGTTCAGGCTGGTGTTCTCCCAGGATGTGGTTTTCCTTCTCCTCTGCTTCTTGAAATCTCACCCGTCCTTCTGCCTGGCTGACTGGCGTTGAGGCCTCTCCTCGCCCTCTCAGCCTGACAGGCCCTTCCTCTCCTGTGGTCCGTCCCATCCTGTGGCTCCTAATTATCTCGTTCCTTCTTCTGTGGATAAATCGTCCATCGTATTAGGGGTGTGGACAGGGCTAGGCTGGAGGAGCTGCTGAGACATTTAAAGGGGAAGGAGTGCTCAGGCTGAGGTCCTGGGAAGGTCGCTGGGGCCTCGGGGCTGTGGTAGGCAAAGCAGCAGGGGTGCGTGTGTGGCTCTGGAGTCCCACTTCCTGAGTGTGAACCCCAGCCCCGCTGCTCACGTGTGTGCGGCCTCGAGCCAGTTATCGACCTGCTCAAAGCCTTGGTGTTTACTCCTCTGTAAAATGGGCATGATTCCAGCACCCGCCGCCAGGGCGGCTGGTCATTTGGACTAGAGCATGCTTGGGACAGCCTAGGCAGGCAGAAATGTCACTTGTCTCCTCTCTCCCCTCCAAAGGGGTAACGAATGAGCAGATGGCGGGGAAGAATGCTTGTGTCTCAGCCTCGTCCCTCTCTGATCCCTGCAGGGTCACTGTGTGTGGGCTGTGTGCCTGAGCACCGCTGGGCCGAGGGGCGGGCTGGCTCCCCGCCGCAGTCCTGTTTCATACCCATGTTTTCAGATCTTAACTGGGAACCTTGTGAAAAGCTAGGATTGTTCCCATCGTAGTCACAGCAGCGGAACTTGGAGAGTACTCACCGTATACCGGGTGCCGTTCTGTTTATAGCAACTCATTTAATCTCAGTAGGTACCACCAGGAGGTGGGTACTGCTATTGCCCCCGCCCCCCATTTAAAAAATGACACTGACACCCAAAGAGGTTAAATTACTTGTTGCTGCTCTAGGTCATCCCCCCAGCAGGTGAGGGAGCTGGGACTTGAACCCAGGGCAGGCTCTTTCAGGTCTGTGCTCCTACCCTTTCTATCTCTCTGACGCACACAGGGCCACGTAAAGTTTTATTCTGATTTCAGTGCTGGTTTAGGCCGCATTCGGGTGCGGCAGGTCTGTGTGCTGCTCTGTCTGCATGTTTTGAGCTGGCATTTGGCTACGTGGGCCTTAAAGATGCAGCTTTTGTGGCCACGGCCCGTGAACGTGTCTTAGAGGTGGCAGTGGCTTCCGAAGGACCAGGCAGCCCCTAGGGTGGGGACAGAAAAATAACTCCCCCGGCAGAATCCCTTTACTTTGTCTATTCCCTCTCTAGGTGTCAGAGCCTTAGGGGTGTTCACTGCTGACTGCCGCTGCGGTAGCCAGAGCTGTCTTCCAAGGTCACTGTCTAGAACGATCTGGTTTAGTCCCAGTGTCTTATCTGATTTCTGGAGCAAAGATAAAGGGAAGTCCAGTGCTCTTTTGTTTTCAAAGGCCAGTCGTTGTTTCAAGTTAATCAAGATCAGAGGCAAAATATCAATGAATCCCCTTGGCTAGTTTTAAAATTAAGATAAGGGTAGAGAATGGAGGAAAGAGGCTGAAGTGATATTTTCATTAAAGTTACACGTCACATGTAAATTATGTTTTATACGCAGTTTAGTATCGGCCAAGTGTGATAAGCAACCTGTTCGTATTAGTAACCGGTGTTTCCATCATTCACTCTGTGGTTTCCTCACCATTGGTGTCTGTTTCTCAGGTGCCTTCTCCTCTAGAGCAGGGGGTGGGGACAGATATTTCCCTTCACAGTTCTCTAGAGGGGCTATTCCGGGGGAGGAAGTCTGAGACCATTAAATCCCACGTGAAACCACCTGCTCACAGCATGGGCACCAGAGACAGGGGTGGAATCCCGGCCAGTCAGACTCCACAATCCTTTTTTCCCTCTCTTTGGAGGAGTTGGATTCATTTACAGATTCTGTTGCAGCTCCTGGAAGCAGGCAGATGGGGGACATTACCTTGACTTTTTACACATGGGGAAACTGGCCTTCAGTGTGTTGCAGCATTTGGGGTCATTCCTCCCAGAGGTGGCGTCAGGCATCCTGACGTGGCGTATAGTCCACTGGAGCCTGGTGTATGACTTTTTCTGCCTCAGCGCTCACCTTCTTAAGGTAGAGTATCAGAGGGCAGGAGGATGATGGGGACAGACCAGCCTCTCTCTCCCTAATGTATTAAAAACATTAAAAAAAAAAAACCCAAAACTCACCCCAAAGCAGGTCATTAGGAGGCCATGTACCTTGTTGAGGGAAGCCGTGTGATGTGGTGGTTGAAGAGCCTGGGACCCAGTCCTGACCCACCACTTTCTACTTTGGTGACCTTGGGCAAGGTCTGTGACCTTTCTGCGCCTTGGTGGCTTCTGCTGGAAAATGGGAAGAATAATAGTGCCTCCCTCCTAAGATGGCTGAGAATTAAGTGAATGACTACGTGGAATTCATTTCTGGCCTTCAGCAGGGGCCATGTGGTATTAGCTATTATTTTTCCTGCTCTCATCACCAGTAGAATGGTAGTAGTAACAGTAGCAGCATCATGCCTGGTACTTACAGCAGCTAGCGGTGGGACCTCCTGCCTCTTTGTGACAGCAGCGTCTTGCATCCCAGTTCAAAAATGCCAGCAGTTGTCAGAGGTCTGAAAACTGTTGCTGTCTCTAGCTGATGCTAACTGCCTGTGTTACAGTCAGTTAAATGTGTGTGTAAATGTGTGACAGTTTTTTCTGAACACAGGTTCCATAATCTTTTGTGTTAACTCCCTAGTCTTAATGCCACAAAGTCATCTGTTTTACCATGGCTGTATTTTTATTTTTGAGAGTGCTATATGCTTACTGAGCCAGTTATTCTCCAGTAACTTTGTGAATGCAAAAACATTGAGAGAATTAAGAACAAATAATGGAGTCATTATTTCACTGATCAAAATCACTGCCGCCTGTGATTTTCCCAGAGGCCTCAGCGTGGTCCCTGACGAGGAAGTCATTGAAATGTACGAGGGCTCCCACGTGCCTTTGGAACAGATGAGCGACTTTTATGGGAAGGTAACGAGAAATTATTTATTTAACTCAAGCAGCCTGTCTTTTTCCTTTTCGAAACATGGCCTGGTGACGTTAGGATCTTGACCTACTAGACTCTCTGCTTATAGGGAATCAGCAAGGACATTTGGGGTTGTGTTTTGAGAGACCCTCGATTTGAGAGAGATGGGTATGTTAGGGTCTCTCCTGGGTTCTTCCATGCTTCTCCTTTCTCAGCCCTTTCCCCCCTACCTGGCGAAGGCTCTGTATACCTTCCTTGTACCCCCTCGCTTGCCACTATCTCCTCGTGTGTGTCCCCACTTTCTGGATTAAGTCACTGGGGGCTATTGTACAGCAGCTGTTGCCTCCCCTGAGATTAAGGGCAGCACGTCACTTTGTGCCAAAGGGAAACCTCTGCTTTTCTAACTTTTGTGGTCCTCTTTGCTCTCCGAATTTCTGCTTCTTGTACTATTAGATGCTTTCTTATTTGCATGATCAAAATGCAGTGAAGATGCCCAATCAGCTGGTAAACTTAGTCTTATAAATCACAGGTGTTCAGAGAAAGGCTCTTTTCCAAACTCCCATGTGGGCTGTGGGTGCTCAAATTTAGGAGAGTTAGTGGCTTTTTATGCCATTCCATGGGTAAGAATCAATTTGCTGGCTTGCCTCTGTGTGTGATGAAAGCGTGTGAGCTTTAAGATGGATGGAGCCAAAGGAGAGGAAAGGGAAGGGTGGTTAGACTTTTGGGGGGAAATCAGGGCATTTCCTTGGAGATCCCACTTACACTTAGACGTCGGCTCTGCCGTGAATGACAAGAAACAAGGTGAATGTTTTTACTTTTTCATTATTAGAATTTTCGTTTCCTTGTGGGGAGGGAGCCAGATGTTGACGACCAGAATCCCGTGGGTGAGTGTAAAGTCTACTGTGGTGTTGGCTCCCTTGCTGAAGCCTTCCTCCCTGCCTGCAGAGTTCCCACGGAAACACCATGAAGCAGTTCATGGACATCTTCTCCCTGCCTGAGATGACCCTGCTGTCCTGTGTGAACGAGTACTTTCTGAAGAACAACATTGACTATGAGCCTGTGCACCTGTACAAAGACGTCAAGGTGGTGTGGACGTGGGTTGCCATGACGCCGCACCTCTTCTAGCTGCTCAGCAGAAGTAACAGAATCCCTGGCCTCCCTTGTCGGCTGGGTCTTTGAAATCATCCTTTGCTTGGGATCTCTTTTATTTGTGGTTTAACCCTGAAAAATCCTAAGAAAGATGTTACGTTAGGAGAATTGGAAGTGAGTCAAATTGGTTGTTAAAAGAAGAGGGTACTTGCTATCTGGATTTCCATGTGTGTACATACACACATCATTTACATGACTTTGTGTTTATGTATTTTAATTTACATCCATATTCACATGTGTCTATAGATATATTCTTTAAGCTGTCGGAACTTTTTTCAGTACTTAAAAATATGTTTATATATTGCTTATTTAATATATATTTTTAATACATATTTCTAAGCATCTATTATTTAAATATCTGTATTTTTAAAAGATCCATATGTACATACCACAGTGTTTTTATTATGTGTTCATGACTAATTTTAAGTATTGACTGCCCTGAATCATGGGTTTTAAGAAGATATAGGATGAATGAACAGTTTCTCAATATCAGTCTGGTGTTATTTGAACTAAATTTAAATATTTAGTTTTGGTTCTCTGTTTTGCTCACACAATTACTTCATCTTTAAGAATCACTGGTAGTTATGCAACCCTTAGCATTCATGAGGAAAGATGTTTACTAGAAAGTTCAGTTTTTACTATGAAGTATTACTACCACTAATAGTGAACACACAGGTAGAGTTTACTGTGTTCCAGGCACTATTTTTCTGAATGCTTTATGCATATTAACTAATTAAATCCTCAGAAGAATGTCCTGAGCTCTTATCACCTCCCTTTTACAGAGAGAGAAATTGAGGCACAGAGAGGTTGAGTAACTTGCCCAAGGACATCCAGCTAGTAAGTAGCAGAGCCTGCATTTCAGGCCAGGAGGTTGGGCTCCGGCTTGCTCTTAACCACTGCCTTCTGCTGATGCGCAGTTGAAACAGGCCTGTGGTGGAAGATAAGTGAGGTTGAGTTTACAGTCCAGAGGTGCTCATTCCCGACGATAAGTACCTACCAATTTTCTAAGGCTTTTGGCCCAGTTTTTCTGCAGCCCAGTCCCCTGCTACAGACTCCAGAAAGTTTCCATGTGCCTCCAGGAGTGCCCATCTATGTAGTAGACCTGCTTAGAGCTACCTGAGAGCGGGGCTGTGCTCTGAGACCTGCCAGGCATGACACCTGCCAGTGGCTTTTCCTCACGTCTGCCGGCTGGACCACATCTCTGCCCGAGTTCCGAGATCCTTGACAGTTCCTTGCCTCTTTGGTAGCACTGAAGAGAGGAGGATCCTATCATTGTTCTCTGCCCAACAGAACCTGCTGCTGGGGTCCAGGGAAGGGTGCAAAGATGAAAAGAGCAATAATTCCCTTTTGTTCAGATGACCTGGAATTATTTGATCATGATACGGCATATAAATGACTGTTTATCCTGTGGGACTTTATTCAGAATTGTTCATACAAATTACCTCCTCCAAGTGGCTTTTTTGAAAATTGCACTGGAAACTGCTGCTATCACCATGGCAACTTAAGTTTCTTCCCAGGGGCCACCTGTGATAAATGGACCAGAATTTAGATTTCATTTAGTGCTTGGGTTGCCAGGCTTCTGCAGACAGACATTATCCTGAAGGCCATTTCGCTTGTCCTCTTACTCAGACTGTCTCAGTTATACTCTGACTGATTAAAAACGTATCTTTTGACAGGATTCAATTCGGGACGTGCACACCAAAGGAATCATGTACAGAGCAATTGAAGCAGATATTGGTATGTACTGGATGTTATCGTGAAGATCAGCCTTTCCCTTTGCTATGTAATTACGCAGGTATTTTACTCTCACTCCGGGTGCTGAGCAGGGGCTGTGGTACCTCTTCTGAGTGCAGCGCAGGGACCTTGCATCCTGGCGCCTTAGATGTCTCCCTCCCTTTTGTCTCAGAACTTGACATAATCCTGACTGGAAAGGAGAGGAGCTGGTAGCTGCAGCCACTTAGGTTTTTCCACTTAGACTGAAGAGGCAGGGTGTTGGTTACTGATGCACCGGGTACCGATATACTGCCTCGAACCAAGCTTCCTGAAGGCTTTTCTCCCCTCAAGTGCCCTAGACAGTGCTGGACCCCATTTAGGAAGTGCTTGCAGATTGACTGACTTCACCCTGAAACTCTGTGTGCATTTTTCTCTTGCTCTTTAGAAAAGTACATCTGCTACCCTGAGCAGACCCGTGCAGTGTTGGCCAAACTGGCTGATCACGGCAAGAAGATGTTTCTCATCACCAATAGCCCCAGTAGCTTTGTGTAAGTTCTTCTGTGATTCCTGGCTACTTTCTGGCTCACTTCCTGTATTCCATGTATTTTGATAGTTGGAAATTCGAAAGAAAAAGTTGCAAGAATAGTTAATCCCTGCAGTGTTAGACTAACCTGGCTGAAATATTGTTCTAGGGACAAAGGGATGAGGTATATTGTTGGAAAAGATTGGAGGGACCTGTTTGATGTGGTCATTGTTCAGGCGGAGAAGCCAAACTTCTTTAATGATAAGCGGAGGTAAGTGTCTGTCTTTTTAGGGACTAGATTTTATTCATTTGCTGCTGCGAATACTTACGTAATGTGTCTTGGTGAAATCCAGTTGGAAAATCACAAGCATCTAACATCATAGCTTTTGATTTTTAACCCTCTAGCAAGTAATTGCAAGGAAGGTGGGATGAGTACATAGCAGACAGCTGACACCTCTTGAAACGGTTCTCAGTTCAGTTCGGGCTACTTCAGTCCCATGAGTCAGGCTTTAAGAGAACAATTGACAACAATGAAAATTCCAAACTTAGCATCACCTAGTAAATTAGATCTCTCGATGCAGATGCCTTGTGAAGCGTAACAAAACAGCAACAGCAAACCACCTGGTGGGTATCTCTTTAAATAGAGCTCTAAATGGTTCACTGACAATTGCACTTAGATTTTGCAGAACTTCTCTGCAATACAGGTTTTGCATCAAGTGGAGTAAATCTAGACCAAAACTTAAAGTCTTTCTGCCGCAGTATCCTTGAGCAATAGAGGAATGGGAAAGTTTGGGTTGTGAAGGTGACAGGGGTGTGCTCTTTGCGTTTTGTGACAGAGGGTCGGGGGTCCTAAAAGGTGATTTAACGTGCGGGGCAGACCGGTTCACCAAGAGTCATCCCCCACAAATGTCAGTAGTGTTGAGAGTAACTGCACTAGGATTATAAAAATAATTCGTATTTGTATAACAGTGACCTATTTTTGAAACACTTGTACCCACATTTCTCTGTTCTGCAGTGGGTAACCATGCAGCCTTTCCCTCTCTGCTAGGTGCTTTAAAGCATAATAATTCAGTGCCCTGTAGTTAGTGTTGAGTGGATTAAATTCCTCTTATGATGCTAAATTCCAGTCTTCCAAGTGTCACTGTGACTCCTGGAAGAAGAGGCACACCCAAGAACCATGTGCAGAGACTGAGAAATCAAGAGAATGTAGGAAAAACAAGAGTGTTGATCAAAAACAGCTGTAGGGCTTCCCTGATGGCACAGTGGTTGGGAGTCCATCTGCCAATGCAGGGGACACGGGTTCGTGCCCAGGTCCGGGAAGATCCCACATGCCGCGGAGCGGCTGGGCCCGTGAGCCATGGCTGCTGAGCCTGCGCCTCCAGGAGAGGCCGCACCAGTAAGAGGCCCGTGCACAAAACAAAAACAAAAACAAAAAACAAAAAAAACCCAGCTGTAAACACTGCCTTGCTGTTTGGTCAGTGATAAAACGCTCTCCTGCATTTTCTTATTAGATCCCAGCAGGGTGGAGTGGTCAGGGGAAGGGCGCCATATCTCCTTTCACCTCCCTCCTTTGTCATGTTTATACTCAGTGGCAGGACCCTGTCTTGGATTAGATTTTCCCAGCACAGCGCTCTTCCTTACTCTGGGTGCCTGGGTTAAGAATTCTCTACCCCTGTTCATCCCCATGTTATTTACAATGTTGAAGGTTAGAAACAACCTAAAGGAACGTCCATATGAGGGGATATTATGCAGCCATTAAAAATGAGTTTTTTTTTTTTTTTAAATGGCAGTGAACATGTTTTACAACTGAAAAAAATGATGTATGAAGGTTACATAATCACATGGGAGATTGCTCACAGCCTTGGAGAGAAAAAGATACGTATTAGTATCCGCAAATGATGCTCATTTTATGTTCATAAAAAAGAGAAAGATAACAGATACGTAAAGACTGAAAGATATCCACTGAAATGGTGTGTTTCTACCTGGGTACTGGCATTATGATTTTCCTTTTCTTCATTGTATTTTTCTGCATTTTTCCAGATTTTTTTGCAGTGAGTTTGTACTTTTATAACCAGGAAAGCAATCCAAATAAGTGTTACCTAAAAAAAAAGAAAAAGGACAAACAAACCTTGTGTTTTTTGGACTAGCACCCCCAGGGTGCTAGAGGAATGAGGCCTTTATTCTTTTTTTCCTATTTTCCATCATAAAATAGTATGCCCAGTTCTCTGATCTCTGATGTATTTTGTATCTAGAGTGGTTGCATTTCAAGTACAAAGCTGGATAAATATACTAAGCAGTATTTCTATAAGCTTTTTTTGTGTGTGAAAAGTTTTCTACACAGTTGAATACGTTTAGAAAATCTGGTCTAAAGAGAGTTTCTTTATAGGAGGGCTTTCAGAGCCATCGGTAACTTTTAAGGAGGAACGGGGATAGTGGATAGTGGATAGTGTGTTCCAAATATATTTGACCCTGGAGTTCTTTTTTTTCACTAACCTTTGGATACCGGTGTCCGAAGTTTGGGGTGTATTGCACGAGGCCTGGGAACGTGATGGTGGGGTCTTGGTTTCGGCTGGCCCCTTTCTGTTCTCAGGGGCTAACCGTGGAGTTTCTCATATAGCACACAGCCTGCACTGCTACCACACGTCATCATGTTTCCTGTTTCTGTTGTTAGACCTTTCCGGAAGGTGAATGAGAAAGGCGTCTTACTCTGGGATAAAATCTACAAGTTGCAGAAAGGCCAGATTTATAAACAGGTATCTCGTGACCCATCTGTCCTTTTTGTTGCTGTGCTTTGTGATCGGTTATAATGATAACAGCTGACATTTGCTGAGGCTTGCCATGTGCCAGGCACAGTCCCAAGGGCTCTGCTTCAATGGACTGTTTATAACTTAGTGGCAGAATTTAATCTTAAGTCCATACATTTTCAATGTGCTGTGTGTAAATTAGCTCAGAATTGAACAGTTTTTGAAAAAAAAATTTTAAAGCATTTTTTCCATAGGATATAAAATTTAAGATGCCAAGTAGTAAACATTGGAAATTTCTCTTTAGTAAGTGTTTAATCACATGACATCGCACCCAAATTGGTAATTATTTCCTGATGAACTGTGTTTTATGTACAGTTTTGATGTATTTCAGTATCATATAAAGCTCTCTCGTGTTTGAGTAAATGATTGAATTGCTGTCCAGTTTTGTGTTACTGAAATTAGGTTTTTTTATCTTATCTTTAAACGTTTTTATATGTGTGTAATATTTATAACATAAAATTACAGAACAGTACTATACAGTACTATACAGGTTTTTTTTTTTTGAAGTACTGATACATTCCTGTTGGATATGTAACAAACTGCTGTATGTGGCCCTAAGTATATTTTTTAGGCCTGAAAGATCAGCTTTGAACAGCCCTCCAAGTCTAGGAAGTGAGCCTAAGAAAATCATTAAGATGTAGCTAAAGCTTTGCTACAAGCAAAGTATCATGAAGTTACTTACAAAATAGATAACAAGGTAAATGTCCAGCCTCAGATAATTGGTAAAACGAATCATGGTAGGTCTCAGCTGCTAAAACTACATGGCAGGCAAATATTTATTGACATGGTCACAGAACGTTAAGCGTGAAAAAAAAAAGATCATTACAAAGATATTTAGTATGAAGCCCTTCTGAAAAGTACATTTGACTTAGAAGAAAGGTCTAATAGATTTCACATAAAAATGTT
Source organism: Delphinus delphis (assembly GCF_949987515.2). Classification (NCBI taxonomy): domain Eukaryota; kingdom Metazoa; phylum Chordata; class Mammalia; order Artiodactyla; family Delphinidae; genus Delphinus; species Delphinus delphis. Next base: position 84,269,703 of record NC_082693.1, on the reverse strand, counting down.
TTTTATCTTTATATTTTGATATTTAAAATAAATTGTAAAAGCGAAAACATTTTTTTAAGTTTTAAAAGGTAGATATCGGGACTTTCCCTAGCAGTCCAGTGGTTAAGACGCCGTGCTCCCAATGCTGAGGGCACGTGTTTGATCCCTGGTTGGGGAACTAAGATCCTGCATGCCGCATGGCGCGGCCTAAAAAATAAATAAATAAATAAATAAATAAATAAATAAATAAATAAATACTATAAATAGAAATTAAAAAACAAAAGTAGGTATATTGGGCCATGGGTTATACAGGTCTCTTATTTGTCATACAATATAACACCTATATTTTTCTCTTATTGCAGGGTAATTTATATGAATTTTTGAAGCTTACTGGATGGAGGGGATCCAAAGTGTTGTATTTTGGTGACCATATATACAGTGACCTGGCGGTGAGGAACCTTTTTTCCTGTTTCTTTGTTGGGGACAGTGTTAGGCCCACTTATTGAGGAATTTATCTTTTGTTTAAGACCATTTTCATACTTTCATAAAAGTGAGGAGTGGGCCACATTTTCTTTTTTTTTAAAAGTCCCATATTTTATGCAACAGGGTGGATCAGAGTCATGAAATAGATTATTTTTTTTGGAAAATGATGGAAATTAGCAATTTACTCAGTTTATCAGAAAAACATCTTTCCATTTAGGTAATGGTAAGAAATAAATGTCCGTGTTCTTTCCTTTCCCTTTTATTATTAAGCATCAGAAACATACAAATGCTTCGTAAAATCGCATAAACATCAGTCAGGGTTTCTTTTTTGGTGGGGGGAGCTCACGGGCCCAGCCGCTCTGCGGCATGTGGGATCTTCCCGGACCGGGGCACGAACCCGTGTCCCCTGCCTCGGCAGGCAGACTCTCAACCACTGCGCCACCAGGGAAGCCCAGTCAGGGTTTCTTTTGCCAGCCAGTCATTTTGAAAGAGTACAAAACTGGCATTTCCAGGAAATAGCTATTATGTGAAAATGAGGCTTTTCGTGCCCCTCGAATGACTAGAGTGTCTCAGGACTTGAATTATGATTTAATGTATAATTAGCGCAGGATTGAGTGAATCACATCTGTTACCACACTTGGTTCCTTGTGGAATGAATTTATGTTTGTTAAGTGATTCCAGGCGAGGTTGCACAGCGCACATTTTGCAAAGTCTGAATGAAGGAGGTCCAGGAGGTAACAAGAGTAGGTCATGGCCGGCTGTCAAACTCCTCTGATATTTCTGAGTATTTTGATATTTCTGAGTATTTTGGCCCACACTGGATTGGCCTCACATGTGTGCATGTCTGTGTCGCTCTTGTACTATCGAAACGGTGACCTTTAATGGCTGAGCAGTAGGACCATCTGGGAAGCATTTCAGAGCACACGTGCCTGAGCCCCACTGAGGTGTATGGAGTCAAACTTCCTAGAGGTGGTGGAGGTAGAGGGTTGATTCCAGTGTCTGTGTGTAGTGACACCCTTCCCAGGTGACTCCAGTACACGTGCTGCATAATCATGTCTGTCCAGTGGGTTGAGGTCTAGTGGCAGGAATCGTGGGAGAATTGGAAAACTGAGGTTTTCATCCCATCTCTGCTCTTTATTAGCTGTGTGACCATGGGCACATCCCTCAAGCCTGGATGTCTCCATTTGTAAGAAGAGTGAGATAAGCTAATATATACAAAAGTGCTTAGTAAAGTAGAAACAAAGTGCTCCCTTCAGGATGTTGGCACTCCCAGAATGTCCGGCCAGGTGACGTGGCATCACAGCATGTACCTCTTGCCGTGTGGCCTGTGGGCCTTGAGGATATAACTAACTGTGTGCTACCCCGGAGGCATGTAGGTACATGGCCCCATGAGGTGACACACACACAGACAGGCCTTCGCACTGTGAGAAGTAGTTTGTCAGGAATGCAGTAGTTTGTCAAATGTGGTCCCCATGACATTGGCATCACCTGGAACTTGCTGGAACTGCAGATTCTCAGCTTCACCCCAGACCTCCTGAGTTAAAAACTCTTGGGGTGGGGCCCAGCCATCTGTGTTCTACACAGCTTCCCACACTCAAATTTGATATCAAGATAATGCTGGCCCATAGAATGAGTTAGGCAGTGTTTCCTCTTCTTCAGTTTCTGGAAGAGTTTGAGAAGGATTGGTGTTAATTCTTCTTTACATGTTTGGTAGTGGAGCCATCTGGTCCTGGGCTTTTCACTGTTGGAAGGTTTTTGATTCTCGATTCAATCTCCTTCCTAGTTAGAGGTCTATTCAGATTTACTGTTTCTTCATAATTCAGTCTTGGTAGGTTGTGTGTTTCTAGGAGTTTGTCGGTTTCATCTAGGTTGTCCAGGTTGTTGGCATACAGTACTCAGTTCGCAGTACTCTTTTATAGTCCTTCCCCCGCCCCCCCCCCCGTAGAATTGCTGCTAATGTCACCACTTACATTTCTGATTTTAGTAATTTGAGTCCTCTTTTTATCTTATTAAAGGTTTGGCAATTTTGTTTTTTTTTGCTTTTTTTTTGAAGAACCAATTCTTGGTTTTGTTGATTTTTCTCTGTTGTTTTTCTATTCTATTTATCTCTGCTCTCATCTTTATTATTTCCTTTGTCCTGCTAGCTTTCAGTTTAGTTTGTTCTTTTTCTAGTTCCTTTAAGGTATACAGTTAAGTTGTTTTGACATCTTTTTTTAATGTAAATGGCATTGCTATTAATTTTCCTTTTTAGTATTGCATTTGTTGCATCCCATAAATTTGAGTATGTTGTGCTTGTATTTTAATTTGTTTCAAGGTATTTTCTAATTTCCCTTGTGACTTCTTTGACCCATTGGTTGTTGAAGAATGTGTTGTTTAATTTCCACGTATTTCGGAATTTTTCACTTTTTCCTTTTGCTGTTGATGTCTGGTTTCATTCCTAGTGATCAGAAAAGATACTTTGTATGATTTCAGTCTTTTAAAATTAATTAAGACTTGTTTTGTGGTCTAAAATACAGTTGCTCCTGGAGAATTCTCCATGTACACTTGAGAAAAATGTGTATTCTGCTTTTGTTGGGTGGAGTGTTCTGTATTTGTCTATTAGGTCTAATCGATCTCTAGTGTTGTTCAGGTCCTCTGTTTCCTGTTTGATCTTCTGTCTGCTTATTTTATCCATTGTAGAAAGTGAGCTATTGAGTTTCCTGCTATTATCGTAAAGCTGTCTTTTGTTCCCTTCAGTTCTGTTAATGTTTCCTTCATATATTTTGGACCTCTGATGTTTGGTTGATATGTACTTAGAATTGTTATATATTTTTGGTGAATTGACCCTTTTATCATGACATAATGTCATTCTTTGTGTCTTGTAACAGTTTTTGATCTAAAGTCTATTTTGCCTGATATGAGGATAGCCACTCCTGTTTCCTTTTGGTTACTATTTGCTTGGAATATCTTTTTTAATCTTTTCACTTTCAACCTATGTGTGTCCTTAGATCAAAAATAAATGTCTTGTAGACAACATATAGTTGGATTCATGCTAAAGTTGGAAAACCACTGTTTTAACGTGATCAGACCAATTCATTAACATGTCAGAAGTTATGTGGGCAATGAACATTACCCTTCAAAGGAATCTCTTGAGAATGTAGATCCTTTAATATTGCTGCCGTTTTTCAAAATACATTTAGATGCCCCTTCTGGATTATATTTGAGAGCCAATTTGAGGCATAGGAGAAAATTAGTTTCATTATTATTAATTTATTTTCATGTACTTTAATCTTAGGAATGTTCCAAATGATTTTTTTGCCTATTTTCAGAAATAAGATCCACCTTCAAAAGTTTGTCACCACTGGGAATATTTAAAAGAATGTGATGTATGTAGGGTCTCATATAGGAGAAAGAGAACTATTGAAAGGTTTAAAGAAATTCAACCATTGAAGAAGGTAGGCATCCTTAGGACATACAGAGCAGAGATTCTAGCTTTAGGTGAATCGCAGAGTGAATTTTCAAAACAGTAAGCCATATACCACTTCTCTCCTTAAAACCCTTAAAAGCTCTCTCCTTAAAAGCACCCCTTTCTTCCTCAGAGTAAAAGCCTGATTTCCTATAATTGCCCTCAAGGCCCTGCTTGATCTCTCCTTCCCCAGCCTCCCTCTATGAAGGCATCTCCTGCCTCTGCCCTCTCTCCTACTCTGCTCTAGGCTACCTGCCTTGCTGTTTCTTAACACACCTTGCTCCCAGCATGTTCCTGCCCCAGAGCCTTTGCACTTGCTCTTTTTCTAGGCAGAATTTTTCTTCTCCCACATATTTACATACTTTGACTCTCCTTACCTTCAGATATATTAGCCTTGTCTTCCTAATCACTCTATATAAAATGGTAACTCCTTTTCCCTCTTATTCTGCTTGATTTTTGTCCATTGTATTTCTCACCAGCTGCCACTGTGTATTTACTTGCTTATTTTTTGTCTCTATTTCCCATGAGAGCAGGGAATTGTTAGTTTTGTTCATTACTTTATTGTCAGTATCTAGAACAGGGCCTGGCAAACTGTAATATTTAGTAACTGTCAAATGAGAAAATTAACAGCCAGGCATTATGGTGATTGTGTATCTTAGATTTTCCAGGACATAACTTAGATATTCTGGCTTATTAATGTCGTATCATGGGATTACAATATTTGGAATGAAAACGTGATCATATATGTTGGTATTGTGTGATCATTCCAAGTCTGAGATTCTCCATAACCCAGGAGGCTTGGCATGCGGTGGGTGTTCCCCAGTGGTCTGTGGATGAATTGAACGAAGACCTTCAGTAGCATTTCAGTTGACCCTCTTTCTGCCCCTGACCTAAATGTGGTTTTATAGACCATGGTTAATGATTCCAGATCCTGTGTTTCTGTGGGGTCTGTGATTCGCCGCAATTATTTCCGGAACAGAAACTTTCTTGGGGTGAAATGGTCAAAGCCTGAGGCTAAATTTGTTTTAATTAAGTGTAATTCATTGAATTTAGCTTGGTTAATAACTAACATTACACAATTTCTCCTGGCGGTACAGTGACTTCAAGTATGAGGTCCTAGAAATAATGCAAAGCAGAGGGATTTTCTCAGTACAGCTCAGACAAGGGCAGTGAGGCAGAAAGAAGTCCATGGCATGCTGCATTGGCCAGAACTGTGTTCCGGAAGCTGCTGGAGAGCTGCAAGCTCTCCCAAATTAAAACGTAATTCAATGAATGTCTGTTGCGTCGGGGAAAGGTCATGAAATGGTTTAAATTCTGTTGAGATTAATGTTGACTTCTTGTGATCTTTGCATTCAGGACTTGACCCTGAAGCATGGCTGGCGAACGGGTGCAATTATCCCAGAGTTACGATCTGAGCTCAGAATTATGAACACGGAGCAGTACATTCAAACTATGACCTGGCTACAGACCTTGACTGGGTTATTGGAGCAGATGCAGGTTTGGGATTTTTTTTCTCTCCTACTTTTTATTTAAGGCTGAGGTTAGTCCACTGGTCAAAGTTATTTTCAGGTATTTTTATATTGAATTGTGGTCCTGAAGTATGAGGCATAAATTATCCTGCAGAATAACCACTGGGGTGATTTTGCCCCTAAAAGAGTCTTGCCATTTTCCCTAAAGAGAATTTTTAAGATGGCTCCCAAAGCCATTTGGAGAAAAGTTTTGTGGGGCCCGTGTGGGAAATCTGGTGTCCTTACTTCCCCACTAAAGCCCCACTGGGAGACCAGTGGGATTCAGGAACCTCTGCCAGTGTTTGGGTCCAGTCCTGCTTCTGTCTTTAGCCTGCGGTGGGACTTCTCCGTTCGGGGCCTCCATTTCCCCATCTGTAAAATGGAATGAACGCTTCAGGCTGGGCACCACGGCTTGCTGGGAAGAGTCTCAAAGCAAGAGTCGAGATCCCTGTGTGCAGCCTCCCTCTGATTTTGAAGATAACACCTACAGTTGGCTGGCTCACTGGAGTTCAGTGGTGTGTTTTTCTTTCTGTAAGTTACATAGCCAGTTTGGGGCAGTTAGTGAGGAAAGTTGTTTCAGCAGTGATTTCCTGGCCGGTGGAAGCTGCCCTGTGTTGCAGCTGCGACCCCTCCCCAGTCTCACGACGCACTTTGCTTTCCCCCCTGGTTCAGCTGGCCTGGCCCGCAGCTTCTCGGGGTGAGTGAGTGCCGACTCCTGTAGGTTAAGGGGCATGGATGCTTGCTCTCTTGGCTGCGGGCTCCAGCCATGGCCTGGTGCCCACGGCCTGCCGGCCTGCTTTGTAAATGGGCCGGGAGCCGCCTTGCCTGGCCCAGCTGGCAGCAGACCCGGGCAGGGCTGCGGGGAGTGGCAGGTCCTCACTCCAGGGTGCACCCTTGCAGGGCGTGGGGCCTCACACGTCGCCCAGGCCTCACTTCCAGCGCGCTCTGGCTGCGTTGCTCCTTGGCTCGTCTCTCATGAGGACCGGTTCTGTTTTCCTTCCTGTGCTTGTCTGTGAGGTGACCGTCCAAAAATAAAAGGCATCAGTTCTGGGTTAACGTAGCTTTAAGTCTGCGCATAGGTCATACGGTAATAATAGCTGCTCTTCAGATGCCGGGCATTGTGCTGAATGCTTGCTCTGCAACATTACTTATAGCTCGTCCCAGCTGTCCAGCGTACGCTTTTCCACCTTAGAATAAGGAAACTGAGTGTTTGAGAGGTTGGGTAATATGTCAAAGGTCATAAAATGACAGAGCAAGAACTTGAACCTAGGCTGCGTAGTGCCCAAGTCCCTGCTTTCAAGCGCTGCACTGAAGTGCTTCTTTGCTGTGCGGTTTAGAGCTCTTGGGTGTAGCCAGACCCCTTGCCTTAGGTGCGGTCTCTCTGTGATGCAGGTAGCTGGTCAGCTACACAGATGCAGCCTGCAGGTAGATGTGTCGCTGCATTTTAGCTTTGAGGACAAATTTATTTCTTGTTTTCCTGTCTCTGACCTGTATAAAAAGTTTGATGAATAAGGAGTGTGTGTTTTAGAGAACGGAAGTGCTGGGAAGATTTCTGTGATTTATAGAATTAATTGTATAAGGCGTGGGGTTAGGGAAGGAAGAAAAGGGAATTGACATTTATGCTGCCGCCCCATTCTACAGGTGAGGAAGCAGGCTGAGAGATAAGTAACTTTTCCAGAATCTCAAAGTTAGTGACAGCAGAATGAAGCGATTTAGAAGCAAGGACTTACTATGCTCCAGACTCCAAGGGCTTTACGGGCATTTCATTCAACAACAGCTCTCGGAAGCGGGCACTGACATCACCCCCATTTTACAGATGAAGAACCGGAGGCAGAGAGGAGAAACTAACTCGCTGGGCTTAGACCGGGCTGTCTGGCCCCAGAGCCCTCATCTCTGTGCTGTGTCACCTCGGTGTCTGGAACACTTCCATCAGGGTGGATTCACTAGGACGTAGAGGAGGGTGGCTGATAATTAAAACACTATCCAAACGAGCATCACTTCTCCCTGTTCCCTATCTACTCTCTCCTCTGCCTCTGTGTTCACCTGGAAAACTATACATTATTCCAGTGATCCCGTGTCAAATGTTTCTGTAGCTCCCCTTTTTCCGATGGTACGCACATAGCATATTATCTGGACTGTTTTCTGAGGAGAGAAATTTGTCCTCTGAGGTTGGCTGTGATTTTTTTTTTTTTTTTGAAGCCAGCAGTGTTGTTTGGAGCCCAGTCTGATGAATTCGATGCCAGTGTTGAAATTTTGGTTTTAAAAAAGTAGCTATGAAGAATAATTTTTGTTCGCTAGCCTTGAAGTGCCCTCTCCGGTGGTATGGCTCGTGGCGATAGTGCCGGTGGATGGTGTGGTGTATAGTGTAGGGGCTTCCCAGGTAACCCCGTCGGAGCCACGATTCACCCCGGGTGGACAGGCTTCTGCGAAGAGCCAGCCAGTCACCGTGTTAGGCTGTGCGGGTCCTCCGGTCTCTGTCGCAGCTACTCAGCTGTGCTGGTAGCACCGAAGCAGCCTTGGGCAGTATGTAAACCACCGGTTGTAGCTGTATCCCTGTAACTGTATTGGTGGACACTGAAATTTGAATTTCATATCATTTTCACGCATCATGAAATTATTTTTCTTTTGATTTTTTTCCAACAGTTTCAAGAGGAAAATCCTTTCTTAAGCTCATTAGGCCAATAGAAGAGTGGGTGCTGGGCTGGGTTTGGCCTCCCCTGGCACAGGCTGTAAGGCTGCTGGCTAGACTGCGATGTCCTGCTCTCACAGGGCTGGGCCGGCCTGTACAGCACATTTGTGTAGATTGAAGTCATGAAGGGCTGAGATGCTAACTAACGAGTGAGGCTAAGATGGCTGAGGTGACTGTAGGATGAGCCTCTGGTGTGGGCTTCTGCTGAGTCTTTTCCCATGCTAACTACCCCCCCTTGAGTACAGGGTATCTCTTAAGGGTTAATTATAACTAATGAATACCCAGTCTTTGAAGTCTTTTCAAGTAGATTTCAGACACCTGAGATTACTGTTTTACAGAGTTTGGCCTTGTAGGGGGATCAGAGCTGGAGAAAGGTGTGGCTCAGGAGAAATTGTTTTCTCTTAATGGGAGAGCCTTGGGCGTGATGGGAAGGCGCTGATGGGAAGGATCCGGTGCTGATGGATCCATCCAAGGAGGTGGATCACGTGGGAGAGACGATAAATGCTAGAGAAAGGGCAGGTGGGAGGGGGGTGCGGGGAGGCCTTGGATGGGAGGGTGCGAGGGGAGGCTGGGTTAAGCTGCACACCCCCGGGGCTCATATGCCCTCTCCTCTGGGGATGCTCCTGGCTCCGATCTCTGGGGCGTTCCTCCTTAGCATGTCCCTCTGGCAACCTTGGGCTTCGCTGGAGATGATCTGTCATCCTTGGCTGCCCCCCATTCTGGAAAAGCTGTGCTGCAGAAAGTGCCTTGGACTTGGAGACTCTTCATGTCTGCGGGGGCGCCCACCTGAGGGGAGAGTGGAGAGAAGCGTTCACATGGCCTGTGGCAGCTGGTTTCCAAAAGGAGGGAGCAAGTAGATTCACTCTGGTCATTTTTCTTCTGGTCACTAGTCAGAGAATTCTCCCGTCCTGCAAGTACGGGAGAAGCTTCTCCTTCATACTGGACACAAGTGCCGTTCGTGGGCCAAGAAGGGCGTATGGGCAGAGGTGGGAGGGAAACTTCCCGCCACAGGCTGATAGCCCATCCTGTGCGCTGTCGCATTGTTTTGTCCTGATCTGTGTACCCCCCGCCAGGGCTCCAGTTTTCCTCTCTTACATCTTCAGTAGATAGCACCGTGCTTGCCACAGAGTCGGTGCTGAATACGTATATGGACACGTGTGTGTGCGTGTATATCTGTGTACAGGTGTGTATAAGAATGTGTGCATGTGTGTGTATCTGCGTGTATCTATCTATATAAATAAATCCTTGTGGCACCCTACAGAGTTTTGACCTAGTCTCATGCTTTGTAGTGCCTGCGTTCTATAGTGAGTAATTTGTTGATCTAAAATGTGAGCGCTGATTGAAACCACACTTGGAGGACCTACCCCAACACCTCCAGATGTGCTGGACCAGTCTTCCGGTGCTCCAGTCACACACGGCCAGTGGTCATTCAGTGGTGGCTGCTTCCGGCTGGTGTAGGCAGCGGTGCTGGGCCGGAAGTGCAGATGACAAGCTCAGGGTTTTGTCTAAGTGGCAGAGGCCTGTAGCAGGTGACTTAGTCAAGCTGTTGACCCGGGCATACGTGATAAACAGAAGGGCCTTGGCTGCCACATCAGAAGCAGATGGTTTGCGTGTTCGGTGTTTTCCTCCGGGTCCTGAGGCTGCCCCTGTGACCATGGTCTCCAGGGAGCCCCATCTGGCCCCATGTACCTCTGGCTGCGCTCGAGAGTTCCCGTTCAGCCTCAGGAGCCTTGGAGAGAGACGTGTGAGAATCCGTGTGTTAGGGTGTGTACGGCTGTCATTTTCTTTTTGCCTTTTGCTCACTTTTCAGCCCACCCAGAAAATTCTCTGCTTCTCTGTCTGGGTGAGGTGCTCTGCCTTCTTGCCTTTTATAAAAACAATTTTTTTTTCCTTAAACACTTTAAAAGATAATATTAAGGAAAAAGATTAAAGCCAATTATAATTCAACTACCCTTGCACAGATTAAAGAAACATTTCCCTGTTAATTTCCAGATATATGCACATGTTTTTTACATGCTTGTAACTTGTGGATGTACGGTTACACCTGCTGTTTCCACTTAACTGCCGTTTGTGTGTGTGTGTGTATAATATGTATATTTATGATATACATCAATGTGTATTAGGTAGCCTGTATTAAGTGTATGTTTATGTGTGTAGTGGATAATCCATGTGTAATGGATACATTACGCACGTATAATACACGTATATTTTATGTGGATGCATATGCATTGTGCTTATACAGAGCCTTTAATAATACTTTAATATCTCTAGTTTAATGGGAGCCTTGCTTAATGGCATCATAATATGCCACGTGCACTTGGTGGAGAAGGGCAGATGGCAGCTGGGAAGTCTGACAATGTATTATGTCCTGCAGGTGCCTGCCTCTTAGACCTGAATAAAATTCCTCCCAGAAGAGCTGCTCATTAGAAAATTCTCATGACCTAATAGGTTTATTCATACCCAGAACCTTCTCAGTAATTGGCTTGTGTCCTGCAGGTTCACAGAGATGCGGAGTCACAGCTGGTTTTGCAGGAGTGGAAAAAGGAGAGGAAGGAGATGAGGTAAGAGCAGCCTGTTTTGAATAGAGTAAATCCCCCACCCTGGCCGCGCTCACTCAGCCCACATGCCTGGCGCAAGGCCTGCCTGAAGCGGGCTTCGAAACAGTCTTTCTCAGCTGCCAGGGGTGACTGTGACCCCCCAGCATCGAGAACGAGCCAGCTGCCATTAGTGATGAGTGACATTTCCTCGAGGCAGCAGTGAGCTCCCTCACACCTGCTGCCTGCCCTCGAGTTTGTTGTCTGTCCATCCCTCCTCCCATCCATCCCTCCTTCCAGCCCACTTAACTTCCCCGTTTGGGCAGCCACTGGTCCAGTTGTTGGCAATGCCGGTGGCCCAGCGTGGCTAGTGGGACAGTAGCCACTGAGCCACAGTTAATTCTTGGGGCTTCTACAACCCTGGTGCTTGTTTGTAACACTGCTGTTTTAGGAATGTGCAGTCACTCAGTATCATGATGTCTCTTGGTGAAGAAAACCCATCCGCTGTCAGAAAGTTTGGTGGGTGTGTGTCTTAAGGGAACGGTTATTCTTGATTTTTTTTTTAATTAAACTTGTTGATTTACAGTATTGTGTTAGCTTCAGGTGTACAGCTTCAGATTCTTTTCCATTATAGGTTATTACAAGATACTGAATATAGTTCCATGTGCTCTCCATCCTCGTTGTTTATGTTTTATATATAGTAGTGTGTATCCATTAACCCCACACTCCTAATTTATCCCCTCCCCTCTCCTTTTCGCTTGTTTTCTCTGTCTGTGAGTCTGTTTCTGTTTTGTAAATAAGTTCATTTGTATTATCTTTTTAGATTCCACATATAAGTGATACCATATAATATTTGTCTTTCTCTGTCGACCTACTTCACTTAGTATGATAATCTCTAGTTGCATCCATGTTGCCGCAGATGGCATTATTTCATTCTTTTTTTATGGCTGAGTAATACTTCACTGTATATATGCACCACATCTTCTTCATCCATTCATCTGTCAATGGACATTTAGGTTGGTTTTAAGGGAACGATTATTCTTAAGAGACCCTGTGGACAGTTGTGCTTTCCTGTAGAAGAGGGTGGATGCTGTGCATGTAAACACTGTTGATGTGACCATTTCTGCTCTTGTGGTTCCCCCCACACCCCCCTCCCGGGCACAGCTGTCCCTAAGGTTTGTTAGTAGTGCTCACTTCCTGGGTTCTGGCCTCTGAGCAGTGGGCAGCCTGGGGGGTGCTGTGGTGTGTGGGGAGAGGGGCAGAGTCCATCCCTCTGGGCAGCAGAAGCCACGGCTGTGTTGAATCCTTCCTTCCTCTTCCCTCTCAGCGTGCTGGCTGTTGGGGGCTTATTCCAACGTGATTATTGGTCTAAAATGTTGGGTGAGAGGGTGATGGGCATATAATGTCATTTGACTCTGGGCCCCTTGCCCCTGAAGGCCAGACCTGAGTCCTACACTCCAGGGACCTCAAATTATTAGAGAAAAGAATCGTTTCACCCGGCAGAGATTTTGTTTTGAATTCGCATCTCTAACAACCTCACATCTCAATGAGATTTTTCAGTAAACGTTTGAAAACCATTTATGTTGCTCCACCTGCAGACCTAATTGAGGTCTTCCAATGTTCTTCTTTTTATTGTTGTAGCATCTGCTGTCACCATATGACGAAAGAAGGCCTCTACCAACTAGTGGCTTTTATCACACAGTTGTGTAAAGGATTATGGTTTTTGCTGTGTTTATAACTGATTTTTTAACAGTCAAATGGCATTTATCCAGTTTGCTGGAACAGTCTGTGTGTAGGGGTCCTGGCCATTGGATTGGATGGTGTGCATATCCCGTGTATGTGTGACGGGGTGTTGTTTTACACACAGACACGTGTCTGCACACCTGCAGGGGCTTAGAGCCTGGGGTAGGGTGAACAGTCTTGCAAGATGCCTGTAATCCAGGCTTTGAGGAGGTGCTTGAAGCTCTGTAGTGGATGGTAGAGATGTGTTTACATCACTATAAAATAATCCTTAATCTCTCAGACATAAAGTACCTTTGAGTTTATGATATGCTTTTATTTCTCTTTCCTTACTTAGTTCTCAATATAACCTGATGAAAAGGGGGCCTTTGTCCCATTCTGTAGACAAAGGAAGTTTGGAGACTCTGAGAACATTGTGCGTCTCTGTGGACCTTCAGAAGCAGCTCCCGCACCCTCTGTTTTTGTTTGGGAAACGGGGTGTGCAGGTTTAGAGGCTCACGCGTTGCCGCTGGAGCCTTCGGCAGTGTTCTCTCTGGCTGGCCTAAGTGGGGAATGTGATCAGAGCCAGTTGATGGATGAATGGACAGACTGTTTTCTCGATTAGAAATCGGAGCTGCTCTAGGCTAATTTGAGTCCTGTACGTGTGAAAGAGTGATTTAAAAAAAAAATCTTTTTATTGACGTATGGTTGGTGTACAATATTACATCAGTTTCAGGTATACAACATAGGGATTCACATTTTTTATAGATTGTACTCCATTTATAGTTATTATAAAATATTAGCTATATTTCCCGTGCTGTGCAATATATCCTTGTAGCTTATTTATTTATTTATTTTAAACTTTTTATTTTACATTGGGGTAGAGTTGATTAACAATGTTGTGTTGGTTTCAGGTGTACAGCAGAGTGATTCAGTTATACGTATACATGTGTCTGTTCTTTGGGAAACGGTGATTTTGATTTTATTTGATTTCGGTAGCTAAAAGCAGACCTTTTGGGAATCACTGTCTCTTGCCTCTTCAGAGAAATGACCAAAGGTTCCTTCAACACCCAGTTCGGAAGCTTGTTCCGCACAGACCAGAACCCCACGTACTTCCTGCGGCGCCTGTCGCGGTTTGCCGACATCTACATGGCGTCCCTGAGCTGCCTCCTGAGCTATGATGTCAGCCACACGTTCTACCCCCGGAGAACCCCGCTGCAGCACGAGCTTCCTGCCTGGTCTGACAGGTCCCCGGCCACCAGGCCGCCGCTCCTGCAGGAGGCCCAGGCCAAGTAGCCAGCGGCCCAGGCACCCTGGGTGCGAAAAGCCAGGACCGGCGGCGGCCCCGCACCGGGCAGACTTTGCATGGACGTGACTGTGCTTACGGACATGCCTTGTGATACCTATTTTGTACGTTACGGAGGATACCCCCCAGCTCGTGAAGACAGGAGCTCGCAGCCCAGGGGGACTGCCTTCCTGTACATGTGGGGACAGCGGCTGGCTTCCTGTCAACACCCTGTGATCGCCCTTCTTGTTTACTAAGGTACCGCGACCAGCGTCAGATTTTCTGGGACGGGGAGGCTTCTTGATACCATCTCTGGATTCCAGCAGGTGACGTTTTGAAACTCTTCTTGACTCTTCCATGCAAAACGCACGGAAAAAGTGAACATTCACAGGCAGTGCAGGGGACCAGTGGTGTGCACCGGTGAACTTCTCACAGAAAGTTGATGTTTGAGCGAGCGCTGCGGTAGCATACCACTGTGTCAGCGGCAGAGATGGTCCCCAGACGGCAGCCGGTTCCCAGATATCTTCTGGTACTAGGGCTTTGGCACTCTGGTGCCTCACTTGAAAGCAGACTCAGCCTCTCTGGAAGTCTTTCGTGAGAAAGAACAAGGGGAGTTGCAAGTCCTTGGCCTTGATTGTCCTCAGTATCCGTGTCCCGTGTCCTGCCCCCTGCTGGGGAAGGACCATTGTGCCCCAAGTGATGGGCAGGTTCACTCTTTTCCCCAGAAGAGGTGGGCAAAGAGAGAAGAGCTTCTGGTTAAATTTCCAGCCAGCAGAACAGACTTTGTAGAATGAGGCTGTGAGAAATAAACAGGTCAGAAGACAAATGCCAGTGCATTTGTGTTGGGTCTCCCAGGAATTTATTTTAGCTGAAACTGCTACCTGTACATTGCTTGAATGTGATCGTTGGAGGACGGAAAATGAAACAAAAAAAAGTCCTCGTAATGAAGAGCCACGCCGTGACCCCTGCTGGCTGCGTTGCAGTCTTATTAACATGTGTATTACCAGAAACCGTCCTTGTTGGAGGGAAACGAGCAGATGCCTGTCTCTCCTGACTTGTCAGCCGAGGAGAGGGGCTTGAATCTAGCAGGAGGGGAGGGAGGTGGCCCTCTCCTCTTAGCCATCTTCCACCCTCTCCTCCTCTTAGATTGCTTTCCTGCCATGTTTGTATGTCTATTTGGGGAGTTTGGGTGGTTTTCTTTAGGTGTCTGTGTTAAAGGTGGGAGAGGATAAAGGACACTGAAGCTAAGAGAAACAGAGTTGGAAATGACCTAGCTGGCTGAGTGTTCCCATTTCCTTCTGAGGACAAGGCAAGGGACACGCATCCTTAAACCTAAAGGATGCAGGTACAGGAGGAAGGGGGCTTGTGGAGAGAGGGCTTGCGTATTCAGCGTTTTTAATGGATTCGTGAATGGAGTCAGTTGTTGATGAAATGCTCGCTTGGCCTTCCACAGGATACCTGCCGCAGTGTGGAAATTAGGTGAGTCCCATAGCACGCATTGTAATGCTGCTTGTTATAATGGGAGTGTGCTTGTGATATTTTCTTGTATTTAACTAAAATAGTGAAGGTGATTCTCTAGACCCAGTAGGCCCAATTAGCCCCCACTTTTTCCTTCTAAATTTTATTTGAAACACAGCAGTCCATTCGTTTTTCAGACAGCAGGAGGCATTTCGTTTGCTGTTTGTTAGCGTTCAGGGGTTTTACGCATCCGAGTGCATTGGAAGACTGGCGTTTCGGGGGTGCAGGTGGTGCCCAGAAATGTTCAGTGTTGGGGTCCTCAGAGGATACACTGGTGCTTTGGGCTGCTAGTTTCTGCTTTGGAGAAGCTGAGTGAGGAAGTAGGTATTATTTTAAAACATTTTCTTAGTTTTTATCAGGTATTATCTCCTAGGTGCCAGTGATAGGGTGTCTTGTTTACTCAAGAATGAAGTACAACTATTTTTACAACCTGCTTTCATGTACATCTAGGTTAGGTGACCCAAGCCTGGGGGGAAGAAATAGATTTTCTGGGTGTGAATAATGAATTCTACGACTTATTACCGATGAAGGTTTCGGTCTGTGGGCCATGGTACGTGGCGGTATTGAGATCTCTCTGCGCAGGGCCCAACCGAGCACGTGCCCGGCAGATGTGAACCCGCACTGGGGCCAGGACAGAGGCATTCTTGTCTGTGCTCAGTCTTAACTTGTCACTGTTGTGACTCAGCTGGTTTTCAGCACGATGCACTGCATTCTCTTCTTCCCGGTTTGTCCTCTGGTGCACACGCTTACGAAGGCATGTGGGTACAAGGGAAGGGAGTCTATTTTCTACCACTTAAAACATCAGTTTGGAAAGTGAACGGAATAAAATTAGTTTGCACATTAAAAAAATATTTTCCATTTTTAGCATCAGTTAGACTGATTTTCTCTGAATGATGTGAGCAAAAATTCACAGCCCAGGGGCAGTCCTTGCCCCCCAAGGCTCACGTACCCGTAGCTGGTTGCCCTGGAAGGAACCTGCACAACTCGTTTTTCCAGGGTTGTTTTTAATAGATGAAACCTGGCTTTTAATATATTTTAGGAGTTTGTCTTAGAGCTCCCACTTTCCTCCTAACATGGCCTCTTTTTTTCCCCCCTTTTAAAAATTCTCTTCAGCTCCGCTAATGCCATCCAACGTAAACCACATGTTACTGATGCAGGCGCGTCTCAGACTGAATTCCTCGTCGCTTTGAAGGCATTGGTCCTCTTAGTGCAAAGGAGAAATGAAAAGTAATCTTTCTTCCTCGCTAATTTAGCTTTGGGTGACCTCAATAGCTTTCCCTCTCTTTTTGTCCCCAAAGGCCTCTAAAGTGGTAGAGTGTGTGCTAAGTACTGGAACTGGATTCCACTCAGCGGAATGTTCACCTGCTGCACGCACTTGGGGGCCCTTGTCTCGAACGTGCTCTCAGACTACATTTGGCCAGAGGCAGGGTTCCTTGATTGCTCTCTTCAACTACTAGGGAGCCAACCTATGATCTGCCCTCTTAGTATTGATTTCCTTTTGTACCAGTTTTCTGCGTTAGCCTATGGGAGCTTGGTTCCAAGTTCAGCTAACCTTTAATACCCTAGTGGATTGAAGAAAAGAAAGGAAGTGAAGTTTCCCTAATGCAAGGTTCAGCAAACTTTTCCTGTAAAGGGCCAGGCAGTAAATACTTTCAGCTTTGCGGGCCATTTTCTGCGGCCCCTCTCTAGGACTGGGCCTGCCTGTGGTCCAGTACAGCGTGGCTTATGAAAACAGGCTGCAGGCTGGATTTGGCCTTTGGGCCGTGGTCTGCCGAGCCCTGCTCTGATGGATCGTGTTGGTGGCAATGGCGAGATGACCTTGCTGAAAGCACGCAGATGAAGCAGCCCACAGTTGGGTGCAGCCCAACTGTAGGTAAGTGCGCCATGTTCCCCTACGAGCTACTCTCTGGGCATATTTACTTCTATGGCCAGTGGTAAAATACTGTGTTTCCAGCACACGGCACGATTGTCGTTGCGTAACTGAGCTGCCAGACTCGGCATTCATTGAATATACCTCTCGTTGCCCTCATCTGTGATTGTGCTGGTAGCGTGTGATGGGCTTGGGTGCCCAGAAGACCCTTCAGGACCGAAGGGCTTAATCCCCGCAGCTGCTGGGTGTGCTGCTGGCTTACCGTCTGCAGCTGTCAGTCCTCCTTGGGAGCTTCCCCTGCTGAAAAGTCCTGCCTCGGATGAGGATGTGGTCAAGCTCCCTCCCTGGAGCAACTCTGAAGGCCTTTCAGCTCCAGAGCTGTTGGGAGGGCACACAGCTGAGGCCTCTCTGTCTGCACTGCAGCCCAGCTCCCTTCCCATCCCCTCTGCCCTTCCCGGGTGTTGATCCCAAGGACAGTCCCCATCTCAGTGTCTGCTCTCCAAGGAACCAACCCACAGCAGTGCTCTGTACTTTTCTATACTGCAGGCTTGAACTCTGACTTAGGAAACTGTTTTTTTAGTAGAATGACAGAGTGTGCCTGTTTAATTAATTTCGGGCACAATGAATGCAAATTAGATAGACTTACTGTTTATTCTGAATGTGAATTTGCTATTTATTCTAAATGTTGATTTTATGTCACATGACTTTGAACTTGTTGCCAAATAAAAGTTTGAATTGTATTGTCCAGTTTATTCTAAGTCATCTGTTTCGTGTGCTTCAGTCAGTGGCAAAGCTGTATCACATTCTAATGTACCCCAGAAAGAGTATCCCTGAGAGCAAGGGTGAAAGATTTATGGTTCATTTCTCACCACCCGTGTCCTCCCACCCCCAGCAAAGCACACTTGCTTGTTTTCAGAGCTTGAGGACCATGTAACTAAGCCACGGAAGGAAAATTGGTATGCGTTTGGCCTCAGGTGGGCAGCAGGTAAGCCACCTGGAATTTCTGTCTCTCACAGACTGTTCCCTCCTTGAGAACAAGGAGATGACAGTGAGCCACCTGTTTGTCTGCAGTTAAATTACCAGGGAAGCTGGAAATTGGAAGCAGTGTTTTTAAGGGAAGAAAATACTGCATAATACTGAATTAGGAGTGCACGCTGTGAAGTCAGTTCACTGCTGGGTTTTGGATAAATTTATATTTTGAAGAGCCTTCTAAAAAACCTGAATTGTGTGTGTGTTTCAACTTAATGTCCTTGACCTCTCGTTGTGCCAGGAACTTCATCTCATTCACTCCTCCCACGGATACCTGCTGTTTCTCCTCTTAATCACATGCCTTTCTGTCCCTCTGATGGTGGAGTTGGTGGACTTCGGAGAGCGAGTTTCTGGAAACCTGGCGTTGCCCTCATCACGGCACGTTGTCCGAGAGGAGGTGGTGAGTTGTTCCTGTGCCTGCCACGGGGGCTTCTTCCCTTTCCTAGCGTTGTGAGAAAGCTTCTGAGACCCTGGGGCTTCTGGACTTTGGACTTGGCTCAGCAGAAACCCTGACGATGTGGAACAAAGTCGTTTGGGTTGCGAGGGCGACGGAGAGGGGAGTCTGAGGTCTGCTCAGCCCAGAGCAGGGCTTCTCCATCCCCAGCACTGGCTCCTGAGCATGGCCAGTGCTACCTCCAGGGACAGCTTGGAAATGGGGGGTGGGTGGGCTGGAGGGTGCCCGGTTGTCACGGTGATGGCGAGGCCACTTGGGGCCTTTTGAGGGTGTGGTGGACATCCTGCCTTGCAGAGTCCTGCACGGTGCAGGCCTGAGCCTACACATCACTTGTGTAAAATTCCAGAACGTTTTCATACCCCCAGAAGAAACCCCGTACCTCTTAGCAGTTACCCCAGTCCCTAGCTGGCAACCACTCACTCACCTTTCTGTCTCTCTGAATTTGCCGATTCTGGACATTTCCATGTAGATAGAATCATACGGCATGTGGTCTTTTGTGTCTGGTTTCTTTCACTGAGCGTCATGTTTTCAAGGTTCATCCGTGGTGTTGCATGTGTCAGTACTTAGTTCCCTTTTAGGGTGAAATGCTATTTCATGGTGTGGCTAGACACACTGGTTATCCATTCATAAGTTGGTAGACATTTGGGTTGTTGCCACGTTTTGGCTGTTATGAATAATGCCGCTGTGTACCTACCTCTGTCATTTGTTGTGTGGACATGTTTTCATTTCTCTTGGGTCTGTACCTAGGAGTGGAGTTTCTGGATCACACGGTAGTTCTGTGTTTAACTTTTTGAGGAGCTGGGGGCCCCATTTTACATTCCTACCAGCAAATCAGGAGGGATCCAGTTTCTCCCCATCCTTGCCAATACTCGTTATTGGCTGTGGTTTTGAGGATGGCCATTCTAGTGGGTGTGAAGTGGTATCTCAGTGTGGTTCTCATGTCTTCTTCACGCAAGCAAACAAAACAGAGTTAAGAAAGAAGTGTTCCTAAGGCAGATGGTGGCCAATTGAAAAGGCCCTAAGAGGCCCCAACAAGTTGGTTTTACCTTCAAAGTCTGACCCCTCCTGTGGCGAACAGTCGTTTTGTTTCCCAAAACACTGGATCTGTTTCATTGACTTTATTCTGTAACCAATAAGTCAGCACATTTCACGTGCCAGACACTGTGCTGGGTGCTGAGATATAAAGACGAATAGGGAGGTCCCTGCCTTGGGGAGCTTACAGTCTAATAGGGAAATAAGACAAGGTCACTAGAGTGTTGGTCACTAAAGGGACACGGGAAGGACAGAAGAGAGTCAGGGAGGGAGCAGTCTCTGTGGGTTGGTGGGTGGATTTAACATGGTCCCTCACCCACAGAAACAGAATAATCCCCCAGATCAACCAAAGAGATGAGGTACGGCTTGAGTGTTTCATACTCTGAAATGTTAAAGGACCTTACTTTTCCCACAGGCAACTGGGGCTGAGGATTCACAGTTGACGGCCTTTCTGAGGCAGCGCCAGGGGCCCAGGCGGCGGCAGGTGATGTCTGGCTGGGGCAGGTCCGGCCCTCACAGTGCCCCCAGGGGGTCAGTGCTGTCCAGCTGCTGGTCTTCAGGGTCCTGGAAATGAGAGGTCTGTGAGCCACGCAGAGGGTGCAGGCCTTCTGTTTGTGAATCCTCCCGGGTCGAGCATTCTTATGGCTACTGGTCTGAGGCCTTGATGGGGTTCGGGACACGCCACCCCCAAACAAAGCACCTTGGCACATTAAATGTCTTAAACTGAAGGAATTTTTTAAAAATGGCAGAAGCAGGAAGGTCATTCCGACGCCCCTGCCCTACCCCCTTGCCTTTCTTTCCTGAAACAGGTAACAGAATTCCCACGTGAAAGATGCCCTCCCTGTACCAGGAGGAAAGAAGACACCACCACAGATGGGGAATCAGGGGACTAAAATCTGTACAAACAAACCTTGTTCACTAACCCTTATCTTCCTAGTGACTTCACTACCATTCACTACCCCTAGCGCCAAACCTCTTTCCCTTGTCAATTCCTCACACATCATCTATTGTCTAAAAGGTACAAAAGCTTCCTCTTCTGGTCCCTCCTTTGGGTCTTTGTTTTCTCCTGAAGGCTCCCACGTACAGGTAAACATTCAAAAAAATGTACATGCTTTTGTCCTGTGAGTCTGTCTTTACCAGTTTACTTTTCAGGCCCAGCTAGGGATCTTAGGAGGGTCAAGGAAAACTTCTTCCTCCCCTACAGCCTAAAACATGATTCTTCCCTCAGGGCCTCGTGGACACACGTGTTGGGAGCGAGCCTGGCTTCACACTGCTGTCCCACGGCTCATGGCATGGAGGTTAGGGCCCTGTTCCAGTGCAGTCTCTGCTGTTTGAAGGTGTGTGGCCCTGGACAAGTCATTTGAACTGTGCTGTAGTTTCCTCATCTATAAAGAATCCTAGTAATATTTACCTGACAGGGAGGTGTGAGGATTAAATTAGATACTACATTAAGGAAGATTAAAAAAGCACCCCACAAAAGGTGGCTGTTACTCTGATTACAAAAAAAACTTTCCAGTTGAACATTCATCCTGAACTAGGGTCTAATCAGAAGCCACAGTCCAGAGGCAGCCACTCTGAACCGTCTGCTGTCTGTGGCTCTGATCAGCACTGAAGTGTTGTTAATTCGCATCATGGATGTTCATGCTGTCTAGATTGACTCCAGATAGTCTATAGGCAATGCCCGCTCCCTCAGTATAAAAGGCATGAGAATCAAGCACACTTGGGGCTGGCATCCTCAGCTTGGGATTCCCATAACTGGAACATTTTTGCCACCTGGTTGAATGAGAAGGGTTGAGCTGACCCCTGCATCTGGGATACTCTCTCACCTGCCTCCGGCGAGTCTTTCATGCACGGGGCTCATGGAGAGTGTTGAACAGGATGTGTAATTTTTCCCCCTTGCTTTTAAAATGAGGTTGATTTCAATATCACAAGGCTTACAGAAATAGACTATTAGTAGATGCAGTTTAGCTGAACTTGCCCTTGCAATTTGGACTGGAAACTTTTACATGGGTTTGATTGAAAAAACAGGATTTATGATCTGGTTATTTTTCAATATTGCAGACGTATTAAATCTACCCCAGGCACTAAGAACCATGGGATATTTGCATTTGGTTCACTGCAGACAAATAGTAACAAATGTTGCACTCTACACGCTTACAATGGTGCAATAAAGAACTGTAATGTTTCAGTGCCAACTTACAGAAATTCAATACAGCTCCTGCCCTGTGGAGTTGGGGTGCGTCACCCTCCCGACGTGGATGTGTTCACCACCGTGTAAGCTCTCTGAATCCCCTACTATTGGGACTTTATGGACGATGATGGGAGTAGAAGGATGGGAGCTCACCTCTTCTTATGAAAACACCAAAATCGCAACTAACTGCTGAACAACCATTGACAAAAAAACACTGGAACCTACCAAAAAAGATATCCTACGTCCAAAGACAAAGAAGAAGCCACAATGAGACGGTAGGAGGGGCACAATTGCGATAAAATCAAATCCCATACCTGCTGGGTGGGTGAACCACAAACTGGAATATAATTATATAGCAGAGGTTCTCTCATAGGAGTGAAAGTTCTGAGCCCCACATCAGGCTCCCCAGCCTGGGGGTCTGGCAATGGGAGGAGGAGCCCCCAGAGAAACTGGCTTTGAAGCCCTGCAGGGTTTGATTGCAGGAATTCCACAGGACTGGGGGAAACCAACTCCACGCTTGGAGGGTGCACACAGGACCCAGGGGAAAAAGCTGTGACCTCATAGGAGCCTGGGCCAGACCTACCTTCTGGTATTGGAGGGTCTCCTGAGGAGGCGGGAGGCGGCTGTGGCTCACTGCGGGGACAAGACACTGGCGGTGGTAGTTCTAGGGAGTATTCATTGGTGGGAGCCCTCTTGGAGGCTGCCATTTTCCCAACCAAGACGTGACGCCACCCAACAGTCTGTAAGCTCAGTGCTGGGACACCTCTGGCCCGACAACCCAGATGGTGGGGATACAGCCCCACCCATCAGCAGACAGCCTGCTTAAAGCCTTCCTGAGTGCACAGCTGCCTGATAAACACACCCTCTGACATGGCCGCGGCAACCAGTGGGACAAGACCCAGTTCCACCCACCAGTAGGCAGGAACCAGTCCCTCCCACCAGGAAGCCTGCACAGCCTCACCCAGGGGGCAAACAGCAGAAGCAAGAAGAACTACAACCCTGGAGCCTGCGGAATGGAAACAGCAATCACCCAAAGTAAGACAAAATGAGACAGCAGAGGAATATGTCCCAGATGAAGGAACAAGATAAAACCCCAGAAGAACAATTAAGTGAAGTGGAGAGAGGCAATCTACCTGAAAAAGAATTCAGAATAATAATAGTAAAGATGATCCAAGACCTCAGAAAAAGAATGGAGGCACAGATTGAGAAGATAACAAGAAATGTTTAACAAGGACCTAGAAGAACTAAAGAACAAACAGAGATAAACAATACAATAACTGCAATGAAATATACACTAGGAGGAATCAATAGCAGAATAACTGAGGCAGAAGAACGGATAAGTGACCTGGAAAACAGAATGGTGGAATTCACTGCTGCAGAACAAAATAAAGAAAGAAAAATGAAAAGAAATGAGGACAATCTAAGAGACCTCTGGGATAACATTAAATGCACCAACATTTGCATTATGGGGTCCCAGAAGAAGAGAGAGAGAAAGGATCTGAGAAAATATTGGAAGAGATAATAGCTGAAAAATTCAGGAAAGGAAACAGTCATCCAAGTCCAGGAAGTGCAGAGAGTCCCATACAGGATAAACCCAAGGAGGAACATGCCGAGACACATAATAATCAAATTGACAAAAATTAAAGACAAAGAAAAAATATTAAAAGCAGCAAGGGAAAAGCAACAAATAACATACAAGGAATCCCCATAAGGTTATCAGCTGATTTCTCAGCAGAAACTCTTCAGGCCAGAAGGGAGTGGCATGATATATTTAAAGGGTTGAAAGGGAAGAACCTACAACCAAGATTACTCTACCCAGCGAGGATCTCATTCAGATTCGATGGAGAAATCAAAAGCTTTGCAGACAAGCAAAAGCTAAGAGTATTCAGCACCACCAGACCAGCTTTGCAACAAATGCTAAAGGAACTTCTCTAAATGGAAAAGAAAAGGCCACAACTAGAAACAAGAAAATTATGAATGGAAAAGCTCACCGGTAAAGGCAAACATACAGTAAAGGTAGGAAATCATCTGCATACAAATATGATTATCAAAACCAGCAATTATGAGGAGAGGAGAGTGCAAATGCAGGATATGGGAAATGCATTTAAATTAAAAGAACAGCAACTTAAAACAATCTTGTTTATATATAGACTGCTATATCAAAACCTCATGGTAACCACAAACCAAAAATCCACAATAGATACACACACACACACACGCACACACACACACACACACACACACGCACACAGGGATTTTTTGGAGGCTTCCTCACATGGGTATGATTGATTATTAGCTCTGTTTCTAGCCCCTCTCTCCTCTTATAAGGGTGAAGGGTGGGGCTGAGAATTCCAACCTTCTAATCATGGCTTGTCTTTCTGGTGACCAGCCCCCATCCAGGAGCCCACTCAGAAGATCCTCATCAGAACAGAAGATGCCCCTAGTGTTCTTATCACTTAGGAAATTACAAGGGTTTATGAGCTCTGGGGCAGAGACCAATATACATTTTGTCTTATCTCCCTCCTAGCTTCTCAGTCCAGACCCGGTAATAAATTACAGGCAGGGCGGTATCTTCCACATTCAGCGTGAATGGGGTGCCCTGCCATGGGGTTAACGTCGGTGGAGGTTCCGTCTAAGCTCAGGCGTCACTAACTCTAGAAACAAGTGGTCCTTTCCTGGAAGACCAGAGCAGAATATGCTCCCCGAGATATAAAAGACCTTATCAAAGAAGCGTAGCTCCTAAAGCAAGCCGCAGCTCTGACAACAGGCAAGAGAGTCCTGGGCAACATTGTAAACGTTGAAGCAGTTTATGTCTTAACTTTGCGCCTGCTGCCTCGTCAATGTTTGTGGCAGAATTTGGCCCAGGATTTCTTCTCCTTGTGACCTCTCACCTGGTCACGAGGTAGGGGTTGGGCAACCCCTAGTTCTCCCCTGCCTCTAACTGTTGGACGCCTCTGCCGTCCACCCAAGAGAGCTCAGAATGCTACACAACTACACGGCTTCACCCAGCTCACAACACTCGATTTTAGGCTTGTTGCCAGGAGACACGTTCTAGTAGTGAGATTTCTTGGTGCAGAGCTTTCCACTGAGATGTGCTGAAAGACATCGTTCCCCTGCACCCCAGCTGAACCTGTTCCTAGATAAAAACACACACTCACCATGAAGGGGTCGTAGGAAGGTTCTGGGGTTGCTGAGGCTGTGTTCTCGTACATGGGGTTCGAGATATTCTCGGGCTGCTGCTTGCCGAGAGCTGCCACGTCGATATCCTCTTCCGACTGCTCGGAAACACAAGCACAGGGCTGAGCACCACCAAGTCCCCGAGGCAGGAGAGTCTCATCAAAATTGGGGGGTAAAGCAAGCCGCCCCCCCACCCACCTCCGGGAGCTTTTTCCTTTTCCTTTTATTGAGATCTGACTTACATATAATATCATGCACCAATCTTAAATGTTCAGTTCAATGACGTCTTAATACGTCCCCCCAGGTATGACCACCACCCAAGTCAGCATATAGGGCATCTCCATCCCCCCCAGGAGGTTCCCTCATGCCCCTTGCCCGCCAATATCCGGTCCCACCCAGGGTAACCGCTATTCTGACTCCTGTCACCTGGAGTGGTTTTGCCTGTCCTTGAACTTAGCATAAAAGGAGTCATACAGCACATGCACTTTTGCTAGATGTGATGTTTTATAAATCATGTATATGGTGCTGATAAATACACAGGCTGTCTGCCAGAAGGAAATGACCTGCTGCCTGGGGGCTGCTGGTAACCCTGGTCCCCAGTGTCTCCCCAGGGTCACCCCACCATCAGCCGAGACCCGCTGACCTGGATGTGGGCTCAGCAGTTCAAAGAGGGCCAGTGCGTTTCCCTGGCTGTGGCGTGAGGCCCCTGGCTGTGTAGGTCCCTACCCTGTCCCCACCCTCAGAGTCGGCCTCGAAGCTCAGATCAGTCCTGGTGGGTGCCTGTCTTGTGAATCCTCCAAGGTGAGTGGCCTCCTGGGCCCCTGGTGAATTTGCCTCCAAGCCAGACCCCTGGCACGAAGGGCCATTGGCAGCGCATCACCCTCCTCCGTGTCCTGTCTCGGCCAGGAAGAGGGCCTTGGAGCTGCCACTGCTGCTCTCTTAGGGGCAGAGGCCCCACCCAGGAGACGGGGAGTGTGTGCCAGGCGCCCAGCTGCCGGTGAGCTCTCTGAAGCAGCCCAGAGCCAGGGGCTGGGTTTCAGAGAGGACCCCCGTGCCCATGTTCCCATTTTTCTCCGTCTTACCTCAAAATGCTGAAAGCCAATTGTTCTCCGGTTTAATCGAAAGTAAGAATATGCAGCCAGAGCGATGGCTCCAATGACCAGGATGATGGCAAAGAACATCCCCGTTCCCAAGCCAGCGTGGCTTGAAGTCTGAACACAGAAAGGGGAGCGGTTGGTACTCAAAACTGTGACTTCCCCAAAGAGGTGTGCTTTCTGGAGCCTACCCCATTCTGGCTGGCCTGAGGCATCTTGGTACCAGTTGGGATAAAAATAATGATAAAATTGTTAACATGTATCTAGCCCTTACTATTTCCAGGGTCTGTTCTAAGCCCCCTTACACAAAATAATCCATTTAAATGTATAAAAACACAAAGAGATAACAATTTTTATTCTTTCCACTTTCACATGGGAGAATGGAGACACAGAGCGGGTAAGCACTTGCCCAATATCACACAGCCTGTGAGTGGTAGAGGTGGGCTTTGGAAGCCAGCCTGGCTTTGGAACTTATGTGCTTAACCACTAGGCTGTGGAACTTCCCAGCAGCCAGCTGTGCTCGCCCCTCCCTCATACTTATAGAATAAAGTTAGAATACTAACATCACCACCACCAACCAACCACAGCCGACCAACTCTTATATAGCATGTACTATGTGCCAGGGACTGTCTTCATTATTTTATATTAACTCGCCCTCCCAAGAACCCAGGGAGGAAGGCATTACGACCTCGATTTTGCAGGTAAGAAAAATGGGGCTCAGTGATGTTCTGGGGCTTGTCTAAGGTCACACGGTCACGAAGTGGAGATGCTCAGGATTTTCACTCCCTTTCCAGTGGTTTCTCCATTGGCCCATCCTGCCCTTTTCATTCAGCAGATATTGATGGTGACAGGTGTTATGTTGCTAACGCACTGGAGTGGGGGTGGGATGCGACAGGGCCCGGCATCCCTGAGGCCAGCTGCCGTGGATGGGGGAGGCGCCTCCAGTATCCGGAGGAGGGGTGGACAGGGCTTCCGGGAGTAGTTTGCTTCTTGGGGAGTGGACATTGGGATTCCCCGTGGCCCCTCACCAGGAACCCTGGATACTCACCACTGGGGTGGGAGGTGCTTTTAAAGGCCTGGAAATGACATGAATAATCCCATTGGAGGCAAAGATGTCCCACTGCAGAATGGCTCTTCCATCAACGAACCTGGTCTCCTAGGGGAGATGAGAAGAGGCTGGTGGAGATCTCTGACCACCTGACTCTTACTCTCCATGTGGGCAGCCCTTTCATGGAGGAAAGTTGTCCAGTTTCCCCGAGGTTGTGGCGCCTGGGCTTCAGGCCAGTCCTCACTGACAGGTAGCATAGGACTTGCGCTCACCCTCTGGACAGCCCAAAACACATTAGTAGCTCTTGTGCCAATTAGCTGATCTAAGAGCTGCAGAGACCCCAGGAGGTCATTCTGTCCAGCCCACTTGTTTAACAGATGAGAGTTCAGAAGGAAAATGGTATGTCCAAGATCACCCAGGTCGTAGGTGGCAAATCCCATGCCTCTGGATTCCAGATCCACTGCTGTGAACATCACACCACACTGTTAGAAAGGGATTTTAAGTGATCTAATTCCTTGCTAATCAAAGTGTGCTCCACTGGCTTGTGGCGTGGACAGTCACCTGAGAGTGCTTAGAAGTGCAGAACCTGAGGCCTCACAACCCACCCACTGAATCACAACATGCATTTGCACAAACCTGTAGGTGATTAAAATGCATAGTAAAGTTTGAGAAGCACTGGTCTAAACTACTGATCGTCGGTAATAAAGATCATTTATTAGGTAAAAATTAAAAGTAATTCATTTAGCTCTTGCTACATGTCAGACACTATTATCACACGTCGAAAGACTTGAATCACTGAATCTCCATAAAAGCCTATGATTTGACAAAACTGCAATGAGGTATCACCTCACACCAGTCAGAATGGCCGTCATCAGAAAGTCTACAAATAATAAATGCTGGAGAGGGTCTATCCAGCAATCCCACTCCTGGGCGTATATCTGGAGAAAACCATAATTCGAAAAGATACACGCACCCCAATGTTCATAGCAGCACTATTTACAATAGCCAAGACATGGAAGCAACCTAAATTTCCATTGACAGATGGATGGATAAAGAAGATGTGGTACATATATACAATGGAATATTACTCAGCCATAGAAAAATGAAATAATGCCATTTGCAGCAACATGGACTTACGGTTAACGCAGGGGAAAGCTAGGGAGGAGGGATATATTAGGAGTATAGGATTAACAGATATACTCTACTATATATAAAATAGATAATTAACAAGGACCTCCTATATAGCACAGGGAACTATAGTCAATATTTTGTAATAACCTGTATGGGAAAAGAATCTGAAAAAAATATATATAATTGAATATATATATAACTGAATCATTTTGCTGTATTCCTAAAACTAACACAACATTGTAAATCAACTATACTTCGATTAAAAAATATATTTTTTAAAAAGCCTATGATTTGAACATCATGGTTGTCATGGTCACATTACCACCACCACTATCACTACTTCTAATATCACTACCACCACTATCATCCCCACCATTATCCATCATCATCAACAAAATAATCATCACCACCACAACCATCATCATCATCAACACACCACCATCATTAACATCACCATTATCAAAATAATATCGCTATTATTACCATCATAATTATCATCTTACCAACATCATTAACACCACCATTATCAAAATATCACTATTACCACCATCATAATCATCATCACCGCTACCACCACCACCATCATCATCAACATCATTAACACATCACCAACATCCCTGCTTTTCAGATGAGGAAATCGGGACACTGAGAAGTGAGATGACTTGTCTAAGTTCCTAGAGCTAGTGAGTGGCAGAACTGGTTTTCATACGAGGGTCATTTGACTTGAAGGCTCACATGTTAACACCTAGGATAGGCTGGCAATCTCACAGAAATAAGGGCAGAGAATCAGACTGCTTTAAAATGGTTTCATTTAAAGCTGGTTCACCAGCTTCTGGGGCTGGCGGTCACCAATGGCTTATTTCCCAAAGGGTAGGGGCTGCCTGTCAGGCAGTGTGGTGTGTTCTGGTGCGCAGCTAGTACCGCTAACTGCAGCTTCGGAGTTTACTTTCACATTATAAGAGTTGCCATCTATTAAGCACCTACTCTCTGCTAGGAGCTTGGCATATATTATCCCCACTTCCCCCTATAAGCCCAGAAGACTTTTCATACCAGTTGGCGCTGGTCCTGGCTGGAGGTGATGAGCAGCTGGCTTCCCAGCCTAGTGTGCAGGACGGTACCGTTGACAAGGTCATTGTAAAAAAAGATGCTGACATTGGCGAGATGGTGCTCGATGTCCCGCCCAGACAGAGTCTGAGAGCAAAGAAGAGACACGAAAACGGTCTTTAAAGGCCAAGCAATATTTTCTCCTTTTAATGACGAGGATGACCCAGGGAAAAAAAATCACTTCGCAAAGCCTTGGTTTTTCTGCCTCCACTTTGAAAGTCATTTTTATGGACAAAGCAGAGCTTCCCAGTGGTGTCCTGGGAGGAATGGGTCTTGAGTGGGTAACAAGTGAGCAGAGCTATTGCTTCTCTCAGCCCTCAGTGGGGTCTGGGCTGTCAGAGCCCGTGGGTGGGCTGAATAAACACTGCCAGTTCCTCTCTGTGCCGTGACATGAAAAAGGTTGATGTAGTCGATCAGTTGCACCCATGGCCCTGGTTCTTCACCCCTCCCCGTATCCTTGCCCTTAACCACATCATCTGAGGGCCTCCCACTCTGACTTTGGGCTCAGCCACATGACCTGTTGGGCCAGTGGCATATTAGCAACTGTGACCAGACGGGGGCTTAGAAAGCACTGGCAGGACTGGGCTTGCTCTCACCACAAGCCCGGGCTAGCCTGCTGGAGGATGAGAGCCCTGCGGAGCACAGCCCCAGACAAGCCAGCCTAGGTAACCTGACGGCCAGCCCGGCTTAGACACACGAGCACGCCTGGCCTAGCCCGGAAGAACTGCCAGCCGGTCTACAGCTGTTGGAGCTACATAAATGTGTGGCCACTGCGTTCTGGGGTCGTTTGTGGCCTTGCGCTATGGTGGTGATAGGCCGCTGATACTGTCTAGAAGCGCTAGCCCAAAGCACAGACGTCAGGAGCCCAACTCACCTCATTTTCCCCCAGCCCGCTGTTCTGCGGCACAAAGAGGGTGCTTCGGATCGACAGGTCAGTCAGGTGTTTCAGAAACGCCCGGCCTCTGGCTGAGCTGTTGGAATAGGCCAGCACTTCCTGGGGAGAGGAAGGAGGTGGTCAGACGGGTCAGCCTGGTGTGCAGGGACCGGGGTGGCTGGAGAGGGTAGCATCACCCCTCTGGGAATATTCCTGCTGGTCGTCCCAACTCAGGCTGCCACTCGTCCGCTCTTCTGTCTGACTGCCCCTTGAGAAGACTGTAGGAGGAGTTTTCCTTTCCTCAATAAATCCTCTGGTCCCAAGTCACGGCCAGATCACAGGCCATTCTCAACACGACAGCCCGTGTGGTCTTTGAAACGTTAAGTGAAGTCTTGAGTCTCCTTTTGTCAAAACCCTGCAAGGGCCCCCACTTCTCCCAGAGGAAAAGCCAAAGTCCTTACAGTGGCCCGTGAGGCCCAAACCATCTGGACTGTTGCTCCTCTGACCCCGTGCCCGGCTGTCCTCTCGCTCACTCTGTTCCAGCCACACTGGCCTCCCTGACGTTCCTCAAGCTTGCCCAGCACTCTCCTGCCTTTCATCCTTTGCCTGGTTGTTTCTTCTGCCTGGAAGATTCTTCCTCCAAATCTGCACGGTTAACTTCCTCTCTTCTGTTCACACTTTACTCACGTGTCACCTTCTCACTAAGGCCTTTCCTCATCACTCTGTGCAAAATGGGAACCCTGGGCTTCCCTGGTGGCGCAGTGGTTGAGAGTCCGCCTGCCGATGCAGGGGACATGGGTTCGTGCCCCTGTCCGGGAAGATCCCACGTGCTGCTGAGCGGCTGCGCCCGTGAGCCATGGCCGCTGAGCCTGCGCGTCCGGAGCCTGTGCTCCGCAACGGGAGAGGCCACAGTGGTGAGAGGCCCGTGTAATGCAAAAAAAAAAAAAAAAAAAAGGGAACCGTGTGGTTCCCCTTACCCTCCCCACCCCACCCCCCATAGCCTAGATCATCTTCTAGCTTTCAATACTATTTATTTATTTATTCTGTTTATTGTTTGTCTATTTTGTTCACTGATATATCTGAAGCACTTTGTAAGTACTCAATAAATACTCACTGAACAGATTTTAAAAAGTCACACTACCCAGTTCAGCTTTGTCATTGTGCAGAGAGTACCGCTGACACCCAGAGAAGATAATTTGCTGAAGGGCACGTAGCCAGTGAGTTTTGTTCTACACCATCTTTTCTCTGAGATGCTGTCACAAGCCAAGCTCCCATGCAGCACAAGTATTGGTTTGGGTGTTTACCTTTAGAGTATTTACGGTAACGCTGAATTTTTAGACGAGTTAGGTGGATACCTTTGGTCTGTGGAAAAAGGCTCGCCATTGTGGGGTCCTTGGTTTAGCTTCTGCCCTGCTCCTACAAGCCCTATACTTATGCTCAGTCCCCCTCCTTGGCTATGTCCTTGACCTTGCTAAGCCTCAGTTTCTTTATCTGAAATGGGAATAACAGCAGAAGTGACTTCATAAGGTTGCATAAGGATTTATTCCTTCTAGCAAGTATTTATTGAGCACCTACTATATGCCAGCCACAAGGCAGAGAAAATCCTTTCCCTTATGGAGCTTATGTTCTATGAACCAAGTGAAAAGGGCCCTGAAAGGGCTCAGTACAATGCCCCGTGCGAAGGAAGTGCGTAAGAAATTTTAGCTATTGTTATTAAAATTATTAGCTCAGTTCTTTCATCAGTCAACACCAATTCCTTCTCTAACAGGTGCTTTCTCTTCATTGGACGTGACTTGTAGAATATTAAAGTGACTTTAAGTGCAGTGCAGGAATTCCCTGGTGGTCCAGTGGTTAGGACTCTGCGCTTTCACTGCCGAGGGTGTGGGCTCGATCCCTGGTTGGGGAAGTAAGATCCCGCAAGCCGCATGGTGCAGCCGAAAAGAAAAAAAAAAAGTGCAAAATGCAAGCTGACCCCGTGTTGAGAATTTGGCTCACTGGGTGACCACCAGGTAGACTTAGCTAACTGTGCCCTACCCTGTCCACAAAGATAAAAGAGCATCTTACTCCTCCAGGGCCGACTCTGAAGCTGCTGTAGTTGCAGACAGAGATAAGAATACCAGCTAATACCAGTATAGCATTTTGCATCTGCTGGCCACAGGGCTAAGCACTTTATAAATATTAGGTCATCTATTTATCACAGTGCTATCATCATGGTGCTATCATCATCTCCATTTTACAGATGAGCAAACTGAGGCTCAGAAGGGAGAGTAACTCATGTAAGGTGATGCACCAAGTGGCAAACCTAAGCTTCAGACTCGGGCAGTGAGGCTCAGTGTCCACGCCCTTTTGAGACTTTTTTTTTTTTTTTTCGCTGCGCCACACGTCATGTGGGATCTTAGTTCCCTGACTAGGGATTGAACCCACGGCCTCTGCATTGGAAGCGTGGGGTCTTAACTACTGGACCGCCAGGAAGTCCCTTTTTTTTTTTTTTTTTTTTTTGTCAGTGTCCATGCTCTTAACTATGACTGTGAACCTCTGTCTTCTTTGAAGGACTCACCTCTCTAATACCTGCTTTGAGGCAACCCCTCCACCCCGAGGCGAAAGCAAACAGACGTGGCACATACATACCGTCAGGAAGTTTGTGAGCGAGGGGAAGGACATCAGGACCTGCAACAGATTTCCACTGCACGAGAAGCCATCTCCCACGTAGCCTGCCTTGCAGGTGCAGTTCACATCTGGAAGGCAGGAGCACACGGGGGCCCGCCCCAGTGAGGCAGGGGCCTGGGCTGCCCCATCTCACCCTGGGAGGTCGGCTGGCCAGGCTGAGGATTGCTCAGCAGCTGCATGGCCTGGAATCTAAAGTGGTGTGTGGGCTGTTACCCTTCATCCGGTAGCAGAAGACATCCCACATTTCACTCTTGTTGTTTCTTGTTCCGTAGTCCACTATCCCAATGATACCAGAGCCGCAGTTCTGGGAGGAGTAGGATGTGGGGTAGGCTACTCGCCCACTGTCCAGCCAGCCTGCTGAGCAGAGGTGGTACTTGGCCTGTAGGGACACAGATGTGGCCATGGGTCAGCTGTGATTTCATATTTGTTGTGGAGTTCTTTGGGTAACGTCTGACACCCCCATCAGACTGAAAACTCCATGGAGTTTGGAATTATGGCTCATTTTGCCTATTGTACCCCCGTGCCTGGAACATAGTAGGTGTTCATTAAATTTTTGTTGATTGAGCCATTGGATGGATGAAAGTGGTGCCTTCTCTTTCCTGTAGGTGCCCGGGTCCTTCACACTCATTTTTCTTCCCTCTGCTCTCGAGAAAGGATTTGCAATCAGCTATTTTTTCCCTGGGTGCAAATTCTTCTGCTTATGGGTTGATAGAACTGTAACGGATCATCAGTCATCATCCTCACCATCATCACCATCACCATTCACTGTAACACTTATTGAGAGCTTATTCTGGGCCAGGTTCTGTTGCAAGGGCTTTTCACGTGTCAGCACCTTTCACACTTATATCAACCCTTTGAGATAGAAACTTAAAAAAAACCTCTATCATATAATTGAGAAAACAGAGGCAAAAAGGGTTAAGTAACTTGCTCAAAGTCATACAGCCAGCGAGTAGCGGAGTTGAGATTCACACCCATGTAGTCTACTCCAGAGCTCTTAATCTTAAAAACTGAGTTCCTACTGTGTGCCAGTCACTGTACCATATTACCTTTAGTCCTTATACAAACATGCCCGGTGGGACAGAGGTTTCAATGGCTTGATCAAGGCCATACAACCAGCAAGCAGGAGAAACAAGAAATTCTGACCCTCCAAGATGCTGGGTCCTGGCATCAAAGGCTTTGCTCCTTGGTAAAGAAACGTCAGGTCTGAGGATCTGGTAGTGATGGAGGTTGGAGGGCAGTAACATCATCCTGATGGACAGTGGTCTCCTCTACTCCCAGTGAGCAGTCACTAGCAGGTCACTCAAAGTCGCTGACCTTTCCTAATTGGCTTCTGGTTTTAGAGGCTAAGAGAGTAGCCCTGACCAGAGCTCCATTTCCTCCCTGCCTGTGGCTGAGAGCTGGGGCATTTCCCATGTACTCCCTTCACAGCCCCTCCAGACAAAGAGAGCCCCGGCTATTCCAGAAAACTCAGCTGCTTTGTGGGTTCAGGGAGACCCTAGGCTTGTGGTTAACTGATCTCTTTCTGGTTTCCATCTATGAGGTACACACTCCCAGTCTGTGCCTCTGCCTCGGTGGTTGAATGTCATGATCGAGAGCAGACTTTTGGAGTCAG
Source organism: Delphinus delphis (assembly GCF_949987515.2). Taxonomy (NCBI): domain Eukaryota; kingdom Metazoa; phylum Chordata; class Mammalia; order Artiodactyla; family Delphinidae; genus Delphinus; species Delphinus delphis. Next base: position 84,235,260 of record NC_082693.1, on the reverse strand, counting down.
GGGTACCTGGAATGCTGGATCTGCCACTGCTTGGCTGGGTGACATTGGACACATTACCTTTCAGAGCCTCAGTTGCCCTATCCGTAAAAAGATAGGAATACCTACCTCCAGGGATGTTGTGAGAATGGACAGTAATGTCAGGGAAGCACCCCACACTGTGCCTGACACACGGTAGACTCCCGGTGGACATGACGAATCGTTATTGCTCCAGGAGCTCCCTGAACTCCCCGCTCCAGGAAGGCAACAGCCTGAGTCTCCTCTGTGTCAAGAGGAAGCTGCATCTCCTCCCCTGAAGACCCTGCCTGCACAGTGCCCGCCAACTGGGCCCCACCTTCTGGGCGTAGGAGAGCTGGTTGTAGGTTGCCATGGTTGCAGCTTCCTTGGTACAGGCCTCTCTGGCTTTGTCAAAGGTCAGCTTGTACTGGCCCAGCGGGGAGCGTAGATGGAACACTCCAGCGGTGGTATCTAGAAGGGGGAGGAGAGGAATCGTCCAGGCCAGCCCCCCTGGCTGGCCGTGCTTTCATCAGAGGTTTTCAAAGTGGGAGGCTGACCGTATCCCAGGGTTTCTTGGGATGCCACTCCCCTTCGAGATGTCATTTAAAATACTTATTTCTTTTCTAACTATGAAAGTAGCACGTGTCTGGTAGAAATCTGGGCCGTACGGAAAAGAAAAGAGATGAACAAAAATCACCTACAGTCCCGCTCTCTGGAAATAATCATTACTCCATGGCTAACATTCTGATGTACTTCCGTACAGAATTTTTATTTTTGTAACTTTTAATGTTGATGTAGTGTCACCTTCCAGTCTTTTCCCCTGTCCGTTTACATGTCATATATACCACTAGTGTGGCAGTATGCTGCATATTTGGTTTTTAGAAATCTTTCTTATAACGCGAAATCACGATTATTTCCCAATATTATACATTTTCTCTGGCAACATAATTTCCCCTTGACACTTTTAGTTGAACACTTTTTGTGAACTTCACAGCCATGAAAAAAAAATACATAAAAATGAATTTCTGCCAAGGACCCCATGTGTTTTCTGATTGCCACTATGCCTTTACAAAAGCTTTCTAGCCATTTTCCCCCTAAGATACTAGAAGATTTTAATCCTTTTTAGATAGTTGGTATCTTTTTTTAACCAGTTAATGCAGAGACCAATGCATGTGACTTCAAGAAACAAGTCAAATTTTTATATTGTCAAGTTCTTTATCAAATGCCACTAAAAGGGTACTTTCTACCCCCAAAAGAGCGAAGTTTAAGATTTTTTTCTTTCTTTCTTTTTTTTTTTTTTTTGGCTGCCCGGCTTGCGGGATCTCAGTTCCCTGACCAGGGATCGAACCTGTGCCCCCTGCAGGGGTCCTAACCACTGGACCACCAGGGAATTCCCAAGATTTTCTTCTTTGACCGCAGACAATAGTATATTCATCCACAGGCCATGTAATCTTGTCAGCCACACCTGAAATATAAACACTTACCAATATAACAGCTTGGGGAAGGACGGAAAGGTGTTTAGCCTTGTCTCCTTCCCAAGTCAACACGATTCTTTTTTTAAAATTAATTATTTTTTGGCTGCGCTGGGTCTTTGTTGCTGTGCACAGGCTTTCTCTAGTTGCAGCGAGCGGGGGCTGCTCTTCGCTGCAGTGCGCAGGCTTCCCTTGTTGCGGAACACGGGCTCTAGGCATGTGGGCTTCAGTAGTTGCAGCACGTGGGCTCAGTAGTTGCAGCGTGCGGGCTCTAGGGTGTGTGAGCTTCAGTAGTTGTGGTGCGCGGGCTCAGTAGTTGTGGCTCGTGGGCTGTAGAGCACAGGCTCAGTAGTTGGGGCACATGGGTTTAGTGGCTACGCGACATGTGGGATCTTCCCGGACCAGGGCTCGAACCCGTGTCCCCTGCACTGGCAGGCGGATTCTTAACCACTGCGCCACCAGGGAAGTCCCCACAATTCTTAATGGTGCCCTTGAGTGGATATAACAGTATATTTGATCATCCTTTACTGTTAGATATTTGTTATTTCTAATTTTTTGTGATGTTAGGTAATGCTGGGATGGTATGTTTCCCGTTATTCAATTCTTAGATTATTTCAATAGGATGTGTCCCTTGAATGTCATGAGGCTCTCTGCACACATTGCCGAATTGGATGCCACAGAGGCTGTGAGTCTGCCCTCCTCGGAACTGTGTGAGAGTAGGCACTTCCTCCTGAGTGTGGGATGCCTCCGTAGCCTGCCCACCGGGACAGCTGAGGCATCCCAATGCCATCTCGTCTTCTTAAGGGTAACCACTCAGCCACAACAGAAGGTGGGTCCAGTGTGACGCTCAGTCACTTAATATCACTACCATCACTGTCTCAGGATTCATAAAAAGTAGAAGAGAAAAACCCCCTGGAGAAGATGGGCGATGTTCCACGAACTGAATAGATTCAGTGAGTTGTGGGAACAGGCAGGACTGGCTGAATGAATCGCGCCCTAAAGAAAAAAGCCAAGCACCTCTTGACTCCACACTCCTCCTGGCAAATGACTCATGAATCAACGTCCCTGGTCCCAACTGCTCATTCTTGACCCCATCCTAAATAACAACCGCCTACAGAATCTCCCTGCTTTGAAGTCCCACCATCACCTTGAAATAGAACTTGGAAGATCCATCATCACCTTGAACATAGACTGTCCTCAGCAAAGCTTTCACAATTCTTGGGCCCCCCACTCCCAGACTGCATTAACACCACCACTGGGTTGGTCTCTCGAGATGGAAACCTTACATTATGGTCGACCCTTTCCTTTTCTTCACTCTCCATGTCCACGGTGTGCCCTTTTCTCCCTCATCTCACTCCTCTTCCCCGCAGAGGTCCTGTTACCTTGGGGTCATAGCCTTGATATTATGCTGTCCCTCCCACCATCGCCTCGTCCTTCCCAGCTGACCCCTGATAACTGCTGTCCCTGAGTCCTCCCAGCAGAAAGTCTTGCCAGCTCCTCTGTGCATAGCTCAACTCCAGCATCTTTCAAGCGTCTACTGTAGCCCCAGGCCTCTATTCAGCTCCCTGGGATTCCCTCTCTCATCCCACCCAGAGATCCTTCCCTTCTCTATTCTTTTTTAAAAAAATTTTATTGCGGTAAAATACACATAACATAAAATTCGCCTCTTGACCACTTGAAGTGTACAATTCCGTGGCATTAAGTATTTACATGTGCAACCATGACCACTGTCCATTTCTAGAATGTTTCCATCGCCCCAAACAGAAACTTCGTACCCATTAAAGAATGAGCCCCTCTCCCCACCCTTCAGTAACCTCTATCCTTCCTTCCGTCTCTCTGAATTTGCCTGTTATAGGTACCTTCTGTCTGTGGAAGAGTACAATGTTTGCCCTTTGTGTCTGGCTTATTTCATGGCGCATGTTTTCAAGGTTCATGGACGCTGTAGCATGTACAGAATTTCATTCCTTTTATAGGGTGAGTAATGTCCCACTGTATACTGCATTTTATCTATCCGTCCATAGGTTGAACATTTCAGTTGTTTCTGCCTTTTGGCTGTTGTGAATAATGCTGCTGTGAACGTGGGTGTACAAATATCTGCTTGAGTCCCTGCTTCCAATTTTTCTCTAACCAGCTTGCTCTCTCCCTTCAGTTGCACCATCAGCATGAGATAAATCGCTATCTTCTGTCTTATTACCTTTCTTCCCCCGGTCTTATTGATTAAAAAATGTCCTCAACTCCGTTGGGAATCTCCTTGCAAGAAGAGACAGTGTCATATATTTGTCGTATCTCCTGTGTATTTCTCCTGCTTATATTTCCTCCACTTCATCCCCAAAATGGACTTGAGGTGTCTTAGGACTTGATGCGTGATAGGGACTGAATGTCTGTGTCCCCCACAAATTTGTATGTTGAAATCCGAACCCTCGATGTGCTTGATGTCAGCCTCCACTGGGTCCTGGGCAATGCATGGGCTGTTTGGTCCCAGTTTGTTTTTTAAGATTTTTTTTTCCTGATGTGGACCACTTCTGAAGTCTTTATTGGATTTGTTACAACATTTCTTCTGCTTTACGTTTTGGTTTTTTGGCCTTGAGGCATGTGGGATCCTAGCTCCCCTACCAGGGATCGAACCCACCCCCCTGCACTGGAAGGCGAAGTCCCAACCACTGCACCACTAGGGAAGTCCCTGACCCCAGTTTTGAATACTTTTTCCTTTTGCTCTTGCAGAGGTCCCTTCCCCATGCCTGAGGCCAGGTGCTTCGGGCCACACTGACCTTGGAAGTGGAGGTCAGCACAGTCGGCGTCGGCGTGGCACTGCCCATTGTCCTGCAGGCAGCGGTCGATGGGCAGCTGCTCCAGTTCACAGTCCAGCCCGTCTCCCACGTAATGACGTTTACATTCACACTTGTGCTTGCCCTGGGGGGGAAGAGTGGGAAGATGAAAAAGGCCCTTCTCTGGGCCCCCAGAACCCCATGTACTCTGCGGGCCACCATCCAGCACAGGAGGTGCTCAGAAGGGTAAGAAACATGCCTGTACGGTCCGGTGGGGACTGAGTTACTGCTCCGTCTTGCGTTTGCACAGGCTCAGGATGGAATGTCCTCCTTTACATCTCAGCTCAGATGTCGCTTCCCTGACTCCCGGTCCCTTTTTATCACACTGGCCTGATTTTTGTTCCTCCTGACTCTTGGCCCTCTCTGAAGGTATCTTGTACACTCATTTCTGTACTGAAGATGCCCCCTCCCCCTACTCGTGTATAAGCTTTTGATCGCTACATCCTTGGCAGCTACAACAGCACAAAGGAGGTGCTTGATGACCGTTTGTTGAGTCAATGAATGATCCCATTTAACGTCCACAACAATCCTGTGAGGTTCGCAGTATTATGAGGCCCACTTTGTGAATGAGGAAACTGAGGCTCAGAGAGGTTAAGCAGCCAGCCCCAGACCACACAGCGTGTCAGGCCAGGAACAAAGACTCAAAGGCTGCCTGACTCTGAGTTCATGTTTATAACTATAATATAATCGACATCATCTCCCACCATCTTTCCTTCCCACCAGAGAAATGGGGCAACAGGGCACGATTCCATTCTAGAAAGACCTGAGTGAGTGCCCAAACTGCACTTTTCCTGCCACCTCTTACCAACTTTTTTGGTTTTAATTAATTTTTATTTGGAATAATTTCAGATTTAGAGAAAAGTTGCAGAGAGAGAGTCTCCTTATATCCTCCACTCAGTTTCTCCTAACGTTAACATCTTCCAAAACCATAGTTCATTGTCAAAACTAAAAACTTAGTGTTGGTGTATTATGATTAACTAAACAACAGACTTTATGTGGACTTCACCAGCTTTTCCAGTAAGGTCCTTTTTCTACCACTTCGTATTTAGCCCGCCGACTTAACAAGAAATAGACTCACGTGGGAAGAAGGCTTAGGAAGAGGCCAACGGTAACCCGAGTAGAGAAGCAAGGCTGAGCGAGGCACAAGGGCTCCCCACCCCCAATTTCCCCGGGGAGACGAGACTCACCGGGCCGGTCATCTGGCACGTGGCATGCTCATGACACCCGCCATTGAGGCCGTCCGCACAGGGGTCTATCTCCGTGCAGCTGTGGCCATCTCCCTGGTAGCCCTTCTGACAGCTGCAGGAGACCTTCGTGCCCTTCTGGGAGCACTTGGCGACCTTTGCACACCCCCCGTTGTTCTGTTTGCAGAAATCCACAACTGCAAGAGCAGAGGACAAGGGCTCAATGAACCACGCTCTGTGTAACACAGGCTTCAGATGGAGGTGTGGGTCACCCCAGGACCAGTGGCGCTGGGCGAGACAACGGGCCCCAACATTGCAGTGCCTTCTCTCCCTGTGCCTGGTGGCCTCTGTGCTGCATTTGCCAACACTAGTGTCCTGTGGCGAACACCCTCATAGACCAGGCCTGGTGACATCTGTCTGCCTCTGCTCTTTTTTTTAATCACATACTTTACTTTGGTAGTAGTTTTCTAATGAGTTTGGGTTTTTAGTGTTAGGACATAGTCGCGCGCGCCCGCGCGCGCGTGTGTGTGTAGGGTTAGTGCACTAGTGAGCACCTTGTGACATAGACATTGTTACCCCCATTCTGCAGATTAACAAATGGAAACTCAGAGCTTAACTGACCTGACAAAGGCAAACCAGCTACAACGTGGAGGGGCTGGGATTTAAAGCCAGGTTGGTTTGACTCCAAAGCCCGCACTTTCCCCACTGTTTTGTGTGCCCCTTAACCTTTGTTTTCTTGATCCCCCAAATTTCAACCTAATAGTAGATTAGCTCCAGCCTCAGGAGTAGCTGGAAAGCGCTCTGATTTCTCTCGTCTGACTTTTTGGCTAGAGTGGTGGCAGCCACTTGAGACCCTGAGAGCATGAACATGAGGACAAAAGGCCTCGGCCTAAGGCTGGCAGAGCAGAAAGACAGAACCTGGGTCTTTGCTGCCACTGCTGTTGCTGAGCTACTTCTAGACTGCCTCGTAGCAGATCACAGAACAACAGGTATAGCAAGATCTCAGTTCTGTAAAGAAAGTATATATCTCTATATGAAGATCTACTCATGAGAGCAGTTAGAAAGTATGCGTGCCCAGGACTAGTAGCTTCCCCCCAGTACCTATTGTCTTCTTTTTCTATAGTAGTAGATTTTCAGCTGGGCTTCATGGTTGTCCAACTGAAGACTACATTTCCCAGGCTGCCCTGTCCTAGGTGTGACAGATGATGAGGTTCCAGCCAATGGGGTGGAAGCAGACAGGATTTTAGCCTCTTCTAGGTGTGTCCTTAAAGGGAGGAGGTTTGCCTCCTCTCTCTCCCTCTCTATCCTGCTGCCTGGGATGTGCTTTGGTAGTGACCATCTTGGGCCAGGCAAGTGAACGATGGCAGAGCAACAAGATAGAAGGAGTCTGGGCCCCCAGGTGACCTTTCAGAGTGAAACCCTATGTTAGCCCTGGATGCCTCCATGCAAACTGCTATAAGAGATAAAAATAAACATTTAAACATCTGCCTTGTTTGTGCCACTGTTCATTTGGGTCTCTGTGTGGCTGAACCTATATTGTAACTACTAGAGACAGAGACATTTCAGTGTTCAAAGTAGTTCTCACCGAGTGGTGAGAGCATGTGTAGGTTTCACTGTTGTTTTTTAAATACTGTAGTATAGTTTCTCAATTTTTTTGAAGTAAGACTGGATTATCTGTAAAGTCACAGAAATACCATAAAACAAAGTGCATCACAGTTGGCAAAGCAGTTTCAAAGTCATGACCTGGGAAGTGGGCAGGTCAGGCATGAGCAAACCCATCGAGGAAAACTGAGTCGCAGAGAGGGTGGGTATTGCCGAAGCAGTCCGAGCAGGAAGCAGAAGGGCTGGGATGGAGCCCAGGCACCCTGACCAAGAGCCGCTCTGCTCCTAGCACCTCGCTGCTATTCCACCCATGCACGGATGGGACCTACCTGTACATGTTATTCCGTCCCCTTCATAATTCAGGTTACACTCACACGTGTTGTTCTCCTTACAGGTGGCATGAGCAGAACAAGGAGGCATGCACACGAGGGGCAGAACTGCAAAGAAAGAGGTCACCATTCATTCCACACCATGATGTGAAGGGTTGGGACCCACCTAAGGCATCTTCCTGAGACCCCATCTGGCCTGCCACTGTGTTTCAAAAGTGGCCCCTTATGGCAGGTGGACGGGGTGATTTGCTAAGGTCCCTCCCAGCCTGGAGATTCTGAGATTCCGGAATCACTGCTTTGTATTATTAAGACATTACTTCTGAAATGTTATCCAGATTAAAATGCAAATATGTTACCATTAGGGGCAACCAGTGAACACTTTATACCTCAAAGTCCGCTAGCAAGGGTGAACTTAGCAGATTAGCTGTTTGGGCCTAAGGGCATGGGGTTCCAGAGGAGATGGTTAAATTGGAGGAGAAATTCCAAGGCCTTCTGTGGGCGCTGCAGAGCCTGGGAGAAGTCTGGGGCTTTGGTGGCTGGAAGGGGCTGCAGTATCAGGAGGCAGCATGAAGCCACGGGAGGAGGACCGGGGAGAGAAGAGGGGGAAGAACTGAAGTTAAGGGGACTGCTGGGCTGCTGGAGCTTCAGGTTGCTGATGCCCACAGGAAGAGCTTGGTCTTGCCCTTCTGCCCCCAGGGAGGATGAAGTGACAGTGCTTTACATTGGAAAATTCAACCTTTGACCGGAACACGAGGCTTGGGCTTCAAGGGAGGCCTCAGAAAACTGACAGCTCAGTGAGGACCAAGGTCATGACAAGGATGACAATGACGGATGGTGATAATGGAAGCTACTGTTTCTGAGTGCCCCACATGCACCGGACACCCCGAAGCCATGACCCCGACCCTCACAACAATCCTCCCCCGAAAGCCGTGCAACAGGCTCTCTTTCTTCGGACGAGCGCATCAAGCCTCGGAGAGGGTGGCTTAGCTGCGGCCGTTCGTCTAATAAGCAGCTGAATCAGGGGTCATATCCTGGACTCCAGGGAACAGCACGTTTTCTGTGAAACCCTTCACCTCTGTGTCTGCACACATCTGGGCCTGGACCACGATCCCGAGGGACCCTTCCTGCCCAATCCCGTATACTTTGCTTGAGGTGGGTCCTTCCGTGATTGACAGGACTGCATGCTGGTTTCGTGGGTTTGAGTTAAATCTTGTCATCTAGTTTCCTTCACGTCACCAGATCTCTGGACCCTGGGGCCACACAGCCAAGTCATCTATTCCTCGTGGAAAAGGGAACCCCTGCTTTGTTGTTTTTTCCCGATGTCGCTAAGACCCCCACCCTCAGTCGGCCGCTCTCGGCAGGGTCCGCTGCAGCACAGGGCTGCCGGCAGGTGGCCGCCCCCAGGACAGACCTGTCTGCGTGTCACAGAAGCGGCCTGTCCACCCCGTTTCACAGACGCACTGCCCAGAGCCCGTGATCCCGTCGTGGCACTGTCCGTGGTCCGAGCAGCCACAGGCTGTAGAGCGAGTTGGAGTGTGATCAGTCGGCAGAGGTCAGGGATTGAAATGCAGTCAACCAAGCCCACCGACCACATGCTGGCTGTGCTGCTGGTTCGCAAGGCACCGTGTTTATCCACGTCCATTCACTCATTCATTTATAGCATTCATTCAGACTTTCAAAAAATAACCAACTCAGGGGCTGTCATGAGGCAGACACTCCCAGGCAATGAGGTTACAGCAGAAAACCCAAGACATAAGGTCCCTGTTCTCAGGGAGCTTACAGTCTAGCGGTACCTGGTTATCGAACACGTAATTATAAATACAGTGATTGTTGTAAACACAGAAGTAGAGGGTATCATGGGGTATGTAACTGAACAGTAGGGGGAGGGAACATCATCTGGGCCTCCCAGCAGAGAAAGGGACTGAATGGTCAAACCTTCAAGAAATATACCAATCCTTCTGCTTCTTACCACCTCCAGCAGCACCACTCTAGCCCACGGCATCACCGGCTCTCACCCAGAACGTGGCATTAGCCTCCCCAAAGCTGGCCCTGCTTCTGCTCGTGCGCTCCCATGGTGCACTCTCCGCGGGGCAGCTGGGGTGGTCCTTTCCAATCTGCTCAGGACAACCCCCACGCCCCCCATTCACAGTCCTTTACTGGCCGCCATCACACTTAGATTAGACGCTGAAGACCTGTCTCTGGGCAAGAAGCTCCTATGTTATCTGGCCCCTGGCGACCTTCAGATTCCTTCTTCTCGCTTTCTCCCTCTTCTTTGCCCACCCTGCTCAGCCACCTTGGCCGCTCTGCTGTTCCTTGCAAGCCAAGCCCATGCCTGCCTCAGGGCCTTTGCACTTGCTTGTCTCTCTTCCAGGAAAGCCATTCCTCTAGCCTGCACTGTCCATCAGAGCAGCCGCTCATCACACGTGGCTATCTAAATGTAAACTAATTAAAAAAACCAAAACTCAGTTCCTTAGTCACAGGTTTTGAGTACTCAACATCCACTTGTGGCTAGCGGCTACCATTCCTTGTGGCGGAGTTACAGAGCATTTCCATCATCACTGAAATTTGACCGGACAGAGCTGCTATTGACAGTCCCACTCCTGGCCCCCTCACCTCTGTTAGGTCTCTACTCAAATATTTCATGAGATGTCTTCTGGACCAGTGCCTCCTTTCTATCTCGATTCCCTTCATCTGCTTCATCTTCTTTATGCCTTTCTATCTATTTTTGTTTCTGTCATCTTTGTTTCCTCCCTTTGAATGTACACTCCTTGAAAGCTGGGATTTTGAAAGCTAAGTTCTATAACTTAGAACCATTCCTGGCTTTTGATCAAGTCACTAAGCCTCTTTGTGCCTCAGCTTCTTCATCTGCTAAGTGGGGATGATAAAGAGTACCCACCTCAGAGGCTTGTTGTGAGGATTAGATGGTACAGCATACCTGCCTGGCACATAGCAGGCACTCCACACACATTAGCTGTCAACATTAGTAAGGACTCAGCATATATGTGATAGTTGAATGACTGAATGAGTGTTGGTCGGCCACAGCTTGCCTTGGTGGCTGCAGGGGTTGTGAGTTTCACTTCTAGAGGGGAGGCTCTTTCAGTGGATGGAAACTGGGAATATATCCAAGGAGGAAAAAAGCATGTGAGGGCAGGCAGATGGGAGGTGGGTGGCCGGGAAAGAGAGGAAGAAGGATGCTTCCAGCTCAGGTGGATGGTGTGCATTGGGGCAGGGAGCACAGAGCCGAACGACAGGCAGGAGCTCAGGGGAGTGGGTGCCACATACGCTGACAGTCAGGCCCGAATCTCCCTGGCCAGCACAGCTCACACGCTGTCCCGTTGAAGCCGGTGTTGCATTTACACTGTCCCGCGGGTGAGTACTGATCGAGGCAGACACCCCGGTTGTTACATGGGGTATCTGGTCCTCCAGGGCAGGCTGGAAGAGATGAAACAGCAGTGACTCAACAGCCTCCCCAGACCCAGAGCAGCTCAGCGCCTTTGTGAACATGCTGCTAAACTGTCCTCAGCGGTGGGTTCTGTCCTCTGTGGCCCCGGGGACATAGCCACAGAGTGTCACCGGATGTTCAGAGCAACCCACTGGCCTATGGCTTAACTATATCTGATAGGGGGGCTTCCCTGGTAGCGCAGTGGTTGAGAGTCTGCCTGCTGATGCAGGGGACATGGGTTCGTGCCGTGGTCCGGGAAGATCCCACATGCTGCGGAGTGGCTGGGCCCGTGAGCCATGGCTGCTGAGCCTGCGCGTCCGGAGCCTGTGCTCCGCGACGGGAGAGGCCACAACAGTGAGAGGCCCACGTACCGCAAAAAAAAAAAAAAAAGAAAAAAAAGAAAATCTATCTATCTATCTATCTGATAGGACTGGCAGAGCAATATACTGAACTGTGCACTGTATTTGGGGGTCAGGAGACCTGGATTTGTGTTGATCTGGGCTGAATAATGAACTTGCTCTGAGCTTCGGTTCTCTTAGCTCTAGAGGAGGAAGGGGAGGGTGATGACAGAGTACCCACTCTGAGGATCAGATGAGACACTGTAACCAAGAGCGTTTGAAAATATAAAGCGCTGAACACATATAAGGGATGACACTGACTTTTATCAGTGGTCTGTGCTTTAGTGATGGACAGTGGAGTGGAGGCTGAGTGATTGCGTGGACTCCCAGCCCAGAATTTTCTCAACTGGACCATGATGAATGGAGTATGCGTGGTACTTAAAACCATGGCTTCTGGAGACATACTGTGGGACCTTAAGCATGCTTCATATCCAGTCTGTGCCTTGATTTCGTCATCTGTAAAATGGGGATGACAGTGGAACCTACTTCCTAGGGGTTGCTGCGAGGTTCAGATGTTCCCATATATGGGAAGTAGCACTCAATAAATGTGCCCACTTAAATCAATGCATGGTGGATGGGAAGTTCTATGGCATTTGTTATGCTTTTGCTGCTGCGTTATTGGCTAGAAGCCGTATCTAGACAAAGGGGTTTCAGGAGCCCTTTCCTGAAAGGGTGAGGTGAGGGAGGGAGGGCGATGTTACACATAACAGGGGAGATTTCAGGAAATAATGGCCCATTCATATCACACTGGTATAGCAACCTGCCAAGGTAGATGTCTTTAGACGCGTTTAAACTAGCATGCTTGTCAGTATCATAGACTGGTGTCAGAAGTGAAATATGGTGTTTCTAACCCCATGGGAAATGTCTTATGCTATAACATCAAGCAGAAAAGCATGACACGATTTACAATCTATGCACAGTAGAATCTCAACTCTGTAAAAACCAAATATGACAAGAAAAAAAAAAGGAGAAGGAAAGCTGCACAGCTCTTCAGAATAATTGCTTTTGGATCTTTTCTTAGCAGAATCATTAAGAGTGATATACTCCCCTGCTCCCCGTGCCCCCCCCCCCCCCGGTCCCCCATACAGTACTTTCAAATGCTCCACAGTGATTGTACAATCATTTCAGAATTGCGAGGCAGTAAGAGGCTCCCTTACCCTGACAGTCTGGCCAGAAGTAGCCCTTGCAGCACTTGGGGAGCTGTATCACCAGGGTGCACTGCTGCTTGCAGCCTTCCAGGTTCCTCCTGAAGGGCAAGTCGTACAGACACTTCCGCTTCTCACCCTAAAGGAAGAGATTGAACCATCCCTCCACCTTCCATCCCCTTGGGCTCTTGGGCTCTAGTCTGCCCCCAGTGGGGGAACCTGGGTACTGCCCAAGTAGAAAATGGGACTCAACGGTCATGAGCCCTGTACAGGGAATTCTCTTCTTAGGGGTGTAGCGAGACAGATGAATGGGGGAGGGGGCAGAGGTGGAGTCCACAGAAAGAAGATTTCTCCCCATCTTAACCCTTAGAGCTGTTTGCAAAAGGGGTGGTTGCCTGAGAAGGGAGTGGGAAAGAGGTGGTTTTCTATCAGGAGAGGGGTCTGTGGCCTGGCCCCAGGAACATCAGTAGAGAGGGTATGGGGTTACAGTTCATTTTGTAGGGGTGTTTCTGTGAGAGGGGTTACTGGTCGAGTAGAAAGAGCTTGGCTTTGGAGTAAGTACTAAAACTAATACTTAATGAGCACTTGCTATGTGCCAGGCTCTGTACCCACATTTAAAAACTTACTTTTCCTAATAATCACACACAGAACTGTTATTAGCTCCATTTTGCAGAGGCAAAAACATATAAAATGACTTGCCAAAGATTACCCACAAGAATTTGACCCCATAACTGTGGACCCCAAATTTCATTGGCTTAACCATTACTCTTACATTGCATGCTGGGCTCTAATCCTAGCTTTGCTCCTTACTAGCTGTGTGGCCTCGGGCTGATTGCTTATCCTCTCTGAGGCTCATCTGTTGTAAGTGGAGGTAATATATTTTTCTATAGGTATTATAATGGGGAATAGGGATAATGTCAAAATAAGGGGGCCAGCACAGAGCCGGGGACATGAATAGCAACCAACAAAATACAACTATTATTTTTATAATTATAATTATCTTTGCAACCCCTTCTAGGTCTGTAATCCCATGACTCTCCTAGACAGTTCTTAAAAGATGGATAGTGGGTTGACCGGCTGCCTGGGCTAAGAATGTTCATCTCTAATCCCACTGGCCTGATTGTTGAAAGAAAGACATAAAGTAATTACACACAGTTATAACACACTTGCAGATGCACACGCATGCACACTCATAGCTACCAGGAGACTGGGGTCTGATAGAGAAACAAACCTATCACTCTCCAAATGTTATCACTGTGTTCATAGTTACCTTTGGTTTAGTCCACCTGGGGCAGCTGGGAGTATGAACACAGCTCCCACAGTTCCCCTAGTACGCAAGAAAAGAAACACTTAAAAATCCAGAATATTGGGAAACACAAGGAATGCCCCAGGTTAATGCCTTGATTATGTGACTAAGAACTTAATTAATCTTAAGATTCTGGCTATGATCAAGAATATAAAAGCAAACACTCTGTAACTTTGCCATAGAGAATTCTGAAGGTATGTCATGGACCTCAATTCCTTAGTCTAGTTCTTTGAGGTAAAAATTCCCTGTTAGATGGCGGTGGACCAGGGCGGGGTCACACAGGCACACGGTATAGCAGCAGTGGGAAATGTGGATGCAGGTGTCAGTTCCATTATAAATCAGCTGTAATTGTTCTAGCTAATCACATTCTTTGATGCTTAGTCTTCTGATCTATAAAACAGGGATAATAATTCTTGTTGCTATTTGATTTTCAGGGGATTGATGGGTGAGGAAAAACGATTAACTGAAAAAACTGTCTGTATATATTTTGAAAGTGAAGAAATTAACTGGTTTTTCATCTCCTACTCTGGCTGACTGTTATCCTGGTAATTTGGGATATTTATTGAATGATTACAAGTTGCCCGGTACAGAAATCAACTGGTGACAGACTTTGCCATGTGAGTCACTTCACCTCTTTGAGACTCAATTTACAAGTTTGCATAATAGAGTAGATGATAACTGCTTCTACTATTGGATAGAGGTAAGATGAGCACTGAGCCAAACAGTAGGCTCAACGGTCAATAAATGGCACTGGGTGGATGAATGTGTGTGAGATGTACACATGCCTCATACAGTGCAGGACCCGGGACGGAAGTTCAGCCAGTGTTAATGAATGAGCGAATGAATGGAGGGATGGTGGCATGTATTAGATCGAACCGTATGAAACTGCCACTTTTGTCGTCATACCCTGTCAGGTACGGCACTTCTCATGGTTTGTTCTGGCAGAGGCTCAAAAAGTGCTTGTAGAATGGTTAAGGGAATGACTGAATGGGTGGGTGGGCTTGAAAATGGCTGGTAGAACAGTGGCACACAGTTGGTTCCCAACAACTGTTTCCTTAATGGCAGGGGGATGGATGGATGGGTGTGTGGGTGGATAAATGAGCACGGGCCAGGCTTGTACGGGACTAAGTAGACGTTGTTGATTCTGAATCTGAAGAGCACCGTCATGTGGCGCTCTGATCCCTTGGGTCCTGTGTTCACTGGGGACCAGCCCTCTGTGGCTTCACAGCAGGGTCCCACAACCCATGAGGGCTGTTCCTTGGCCCAAGGTTCCCTTACTACAGTAGTGCTTTTAGGACTGACCGAGACATCGAACGTGGTAAAAGTGTCACAGTGGCCCCCCAGGGTGGGGTCGATCAGTAGACAGTCAATGCCGTAGGCCACGCCCAGGTCAAATAAGAGCTCCCGCTGCACAATTCTGCACATTTGGCCATTCAGGAAGAGCTCGCCCTGTGACAGAGGGAGAGAGAGCAGGGGAACAGTCAACAATCCTCAGACTTCTCCTCTTCCCAGGCCATGGAATGTGGCCAGCACCTGCTAGAGTCACAAAGAACCGATACGTATGGACGGCCAACATCTTTATCTCAGACGCGCAGTACGTATTACATCCGAGTACTGTCCTTCGTGCTTTACCTGTGCAAATTCTTTCAATCCTGACAACATCCCGAGGATGTGGCTACTCTTGCTGGTATCCCCATTCACGGATGAAGAAACTGAGGCAGGGAGTGGTTAGATAACTCGCGAAGGTGACGCAGTCGGTAAGTGGTGGTGCAGGTGTTCACGCCCAGGCTGGCAGCCTCAGCCCACACCCCTGGCCACTCGGCAACACTGCCTCTACCAAAGTAGAAACGCTGGCAGTGGGGGTAACAGGGTGGGGTAGGGATGGCCTGGCCGTGGCCCAGGATAAACCTGGTTGACATGGCCACTTCGCGTGCAGTTACCCGGTTTTCATATTTAGTGCCAGCACCTAGCAGAGCTACCGGTACAACTTCCTTTCCAAAATATACACTGACGGGCTTTACCCTTTTAATGATAACAACTTTTTCACGTATACTAGGCATTGTCTAAACTGTGCTCTAGATACATGATTTTGTTTAATGCTTGCAACAGTCCTCAGGCTTTCTTTCCTAAGGTCCACCCAGCTAGTAAATTGATGGATATATTTCCCTCCCAGGAAGCAAATGCTTTTAGAAAGTTCCACGAAAAGAAAAAGATAAATCTCTCTCTAGTGTTTGATGGGTTGTACACTGTGTAACTCAGTGGAAAGGACACTGGAAAACTGCAGTTGAGTCCCCCCACTTCTACTTATACATTGTGTGAACAAGTCCCTGAACTTTCCTGAGGTTTAATTGTTTTTACCAGATAAATAGGATTAATGATTCCATTGCATAGAGTTGTTATAAAGTTCCAACTAAATAGTACTCTGGGGACTTCCCTGGTGGTCCAGTGGTAAAGAATCCGCCTTCCAATGCAGGGGACGCAGATTCCATCCCTGGTCAGGGAACTAAGATTCCACATGCCGTGGAGCAACTAAGCCCGTGTGCCACAACTACTGAGCTCGCTTGCCTCAACTAGAGAGCCTGCGTGCTGCAAACTACAGAGCCCATGCGCTCTGGAACCCACACACCACAACTAGAGAAGAGAAAACCCGCACGCCACAACTAGAGAGAAGCCCGCGTACCAAAACGAAGAGCCCGCGTGCCGCAACGAAAGATCCCGTGTGCTGCAACTAAGACCTGATGCAGCCAAAAATCTAAATAAAAAATAAAAAAAAAAATAGTACTCTGAGTACAAAGTGCCTGAAAGTTCTATTAGCACTCAGGATGAGCAGTGAACATTCTTCTTCTTTGATAAATGTCCAGTTTGGTCTATGGAGACAGTATAGTTGATCTCAAGAGAGTACGTACATTAGGATAACTTTCCAGAAGTTGGGATGTAAAGATGCTAACACTCTTCACATTCGGTAACAAATTCAATGCAATTCCAATCCAATCACCAAAGGGATTCTGGCTTGTCAGAAGATGTAAACAGAATGTTATCTGGGACTTCTCAGAAGGCTCCTTGAAGGTCATCAACTCAGCTTGGAGCTGCATCCCTTTTGCCCTTTCTCCTTTCTACTGCCTGGAAAGTGGACATGATGGCTGGAGCTCCAACAGTTATGTTGGGCCTTGAGGTGACTGTGAGGCTGGAAACATGGGCTGCAGAGCAGGAAGACAGAAGGAGCTCCCCCAGCGAGCTATCGTACTAGCTCTGGATTGGCTGCTTCCAGATTTTTTTTTTATAAGAGAGAGAAACCCTTACATATTTAAGCCACTGCCATTTTGCATTAAATAAAAGATAGAGGATGTAGCTACTATTATCCCATCAGACCCATTCATCACATGGAATTACAGGAAGGTAATATTGTTAAGGAGCTAGCCAAGGAAGGTGAAAATTGCAAATTTTCTCTTTGTTGGCCTATCTAGGTAGATGTAACCCAGAGCTGGCTCTGACATGCTCTGAGAGGGCTGGAGGGGAAGCTGCAGTAGGGCTGGGAAGGAAGGAAAAGGAATGACGGTGTACTTTCTTGCTTCAGAGAAGCGTCTCACACTGGAAAATAAATCTTCCCCCCAAATCAACCAAAAGCTGCTCTCTGCAAGTGTCAAGGGAGGCTCCCTGACACCTGGTGAGGGCTTGGGCTGGCCAGGACTTATCAGGTTTTTCATATCCACTTACTCAGGGGAGATAGCCCTGAAGGCAGTGAGAGAAAAGAGCTTGCTGTCAACGCGGGAAAAAATGAAGAACTCCTGGAAGGGGCAGTGGTTGGAGAATGCACTCCCAACTTCCACTGGGTGACGATACTCACGATGTCACTGCCAGCTCCGCACTTCACACTCAGCTCGGAACCTTGCAGGGTCTTCCAGGTAGCAGACCTGGGGAGATCTACTGCCAAAACCTGTAGGAGTGATGATGCCACATTAACACCCCAAATCTGGGCTGAAGAATGGCCCCAAGGAGCTTCCCCAACAAACCGAATTCAGACACAATTTTTCTAAGAGTTCTAATAATTCCAGCTTTAAAATGACAGTAGATATAATCAAATGCAAGAATAAGTGTGGGCTCTCTAGGAAGTTGGACATTTTTTCTGTGGGGAAAGTCTCCTCCAGCTGGTTTCAATCAGCCTTCCATCCCCATCTATGCTCGGGAGTCCATGGAAGATGCTGCGTTGGTGTATGAAGCCCGTGGCAGGATCGGAGTTAGGGAGATGGCATAGGGCGCTGTGATGGGTTAAATTGTGTCCCCTCAAAAGTTTTACTGAAGTCTTGGTCCCCATTACCTCAAAATGTGACCTTGCTTGGAAATAAGATCATTGCAGATGTAATTAGTTGAGATGAGGTCATACCAGAGTAGAGTGGACCCTTAATCCAATATGACTGGTGCCTTTTTAAGAAGAGAGGAGAGTGCTATGTGAAGACACAGAAACACACAGGGAGAAGATAGAGAGCCATGTGGCAACAGGGCCAGAGACTGGAGGGACGCACTACAAGGCAGTGTTGCCAAGGACGTCTGGCAACCACCAGAAGCTAAGAGAGAGGCAGGGAGCAGACCCTCCCCCAGAGCTTTCAGCAGGAACAGCCTTGTCAACACCGTGATTTCAGACCTCTGGCCTCCAGAGCTCTGAGGGAATACATTTCTGTTGTTTCAAGCCACCCAGTGTGTGGTAATTGGTTATGGCAGCCCTAGGAAACTACTACAGGTCCTACGAATTCACCAGAGGGAGGGCATTTGGCCTTCCTGGATTAGATGTCTCATTCCTGGAGGGAAACAGGGTCCCGGCTGAGGACCCAAAGAGACAGGGTTTTAGCAAGAGCTGCCATGTTCCCACAAGATCCTGCTTCCCTGATCACAGAGGATAGGCTCAGGAGCCAACAGCTGGCCACAGCTGGATGAATCAGACCTTTGGCTAGAAACTCTGGAATTGGGAGAGATAGAGTCATTCTGGGAGAAACTTGGGGACTGTCGTCAACGGCCACTTTGCCATGTGAACTAGGGCAGGGAGGAAGCTGGTCTGCAGTACAAGAGGGGAGGGATGCTCTTGGGTGTTGGTTAAAGTTGGGACAAAAACAGTGGCCAGTGGGAGAAACAGAACGAGATGTGCTACACTGCAGGGGTCAATTCACCACAGGCAGTCAGAGGAGGACACAGTGGGGCAGGGGATGCTCAGGCCACCTTCGCACCATGGAGGCGGGGGCGGGAGATGCACGGACAATTCCTGGATTTGATCACCCCAGGGGCACCCCTGCAACTCCCGTCTGTGTGAAAACAAAATACCTTGGAATCTCGGATCACGTGGAACTTCAAATATTCCTTCAACTTGTCCTTGTTGTCTTGGTTGAACAGGAAGTCCTGTTGTTCAGGGGGCAGGGCTTGGAGGGCTTGGTCGCTGGGCCAGAAGAGAGTGACCGGGGTGTGGATAGGGTCAGTGATGACATTCAGCAAGCCCGAGTCCTGAAACGCAGGGAGCTGGTCACATGCGCAGCAGAGCCCAGCCAAGAGGCACAGGCTCTCCTTGAGGACCAGAGCCAGCCAGCCCGGGGTCCCCTCCGTGCCTGCCCTGGGGCTTCTGGGGACTCTGGCTGGTCCCTAAAACTAGGGGCTCATCAGACTCCAGTCATCCTGACCTTCATTTTCTTAGAAAGTAAAACAGAAAGTCAAATTCTGGGCTTTTGTTAATAGGGAAACACTTTAGCAAGTATCTCTCCTTCTCTCTTTTTTTGCCACTACTCTCGTCCAAATATTTTAATTTCTGGAAGACCCACTTGGCACTTTTCTCATATTTCATTAAAAAAAAGTAAAACCTATGCAATATTCAGATACTCCTGTATATTTAGAAGATTTCTAGATCACACAGAGTCAAAAAAAGTACTTGCCAGATGAATGGGTAAGAATCATTTTGAGAACCTTCTCTAGCAGGGGTGCAGCATACATTTTTCTTCTTATAATTTTCCCAACAACACTATGAAGTAGGCTTTATTATTCCCTTTTTTTGAGCCCCAGAGAATCTTGCTACCTTGCAATAAAAGCCTGTGTTCAAGCAGACCTGATGTCCAGGTATGGGGGGTAGTATAAGGTTTAGGGGCTGGGTGGGTGGGCAAAGATACTGGTCTGTAACACTTCTGGAGAGTCTCATTAAGAACACCTTCAAATCTCCATTTCTAAAAAGCTCCCAGAGAACCCGAGCCCCAGGCCATTTTGGAAATCACTGGTCTACACCAGGTTTGTTGACTGCACCATGGGAGCCCCAGCGTTCTTAGAGCCCTCCTGGGACTGCTGGGGTTAGGTGGCGGAGAGGGGTCTTGGAGAACCCCGCTCCTTCCTGATTCTCCTCCGAAATCTTTGAACAAGAAGTTTCTCTACTCAATTCGTGGGAGTCACCTCTGAAGTCAGAAAAATGTGGTTTGAAATGTCATTTCTGCCCGTCTCATCAGCACAGACTTCCCATCTCTGTGTCTCAGTTTCCCCATCTTGGTAACAGGGGTGATAATTCCAGATGTGAAGCACCTATTTCAGGAAGGGGCACATCCTAATTCCTTTCCCTTGCTCTAGCCTCAAATACCTCAATTTCTAACTCAGCCAGGGAACAAACCCTACAACATTTGGGGAATGGAGTGGCAGAGAATGACTTTGTTCTTCAGAAAAGTAGGACTTTCCCAAAGATCCCACAACAGCTGGCTAGTGCCGCAGACAAAAACCACACAACAAACAAAAAACCCTCCAAACACCAAGCCTCTTTAGGTAGGTTATATCCCCTGAGGTAACTTTCCTGCTAGGTTTTTACCTGTATCAAGTTGCTAAATTTGATGTAGCCATGGTTTATTGCCACTGTTGTAAGATTTTGCTGCAAAGATAATAAGAATGGGAATGAAACTTTTCTGCCTACAGTTCACAAAGCACTTTAACAAAAGCTCAACTGAATAAAACGAGGGGAAGATAGTGTGGCAGGTACTGTAGGTTGGCTCGTCAGCACCCACCCCAGCTCCACTGTACCCATGCCTTCCTGCTTTACAGAGGCTGGATGGCCAAACACTGCATTTTCCCAGACTGCCTTGCAGCTAGAGTCCCATATGTGATATGGGATACCCCAGGTGGAGGTGCTTGTGCAAGACTTAGAGGTGAAAAGAAACAACATAAGGTGGTGGTGGCTGCTAGCAGGAATATCAGATCTTCTGACGAGCACAGGGTGGAGGCATCTGGTATCCGGACTCTCATGTCCTAGTGATGAGGCTGGAGACAGGTGGCATGGGCGTAGCTGGTATAGGACAGCCCTACGATGAAGTCAGGTGTCCTCCCTTTGTAGGTGTCCCTGGGCTGCTTTGTTCCCAGCTGTGTAGCATCTGAATTAGGCTCTTTGGTTTTCTAAGAGATTTGGTGATATACTTAATATCTTTAGAAACTCTTCTTTATTTAAGTGAGATATAGTGGGTTCTGCTGTCTGCAACGAAGAACCCAATACTAATAAATAACAAAAAAGTTGAAATTGTCTTTTCTGTCAATTGAGAAGACGTTTTACTCCTGGTTCAGTTTTAGTGGTATCTGTCTATCTACCTACCTATCACCTATCTATCTATCTATCATCTATCAATCACCTGTCATCTGTCTCTCTCATACATCATCATCATCAACCATCTATGTAATTTCTCCATCTTCCAAATCTACACAAGACCACCTGCCCTTGTGGACACTAAAGAAAAACTTATAAAATCCATTCACTTATTTAAAATAGCCTTTTGCCTATTTACTTCTTACTAAGAATGGTATTTATGAGGTTTTTAATAGTAGCTTGAGATTGAAGCAGCAAAATTAAAACGTCTTGAAACAATGCCTCAGAATCAGAACTGAGGTAATAAATGATGAGTATTGTGAGTCATTCCACGCTGAGAGCCTGACAATGAGTTCACCCACCAGAATCCTTCCAGAGGCATCTTTAGGGGTGACAAGCAAGTTTTGGGGAGATAGCAACTTGTCTATGATGTGGATGATTCCGTTGGTACTGATGATATCACTGGATATGATCTTAGCTTTATTATTTATCAACACTGTGTCCTGAAATCAATCAAAAAAGAAAAAAAAAAGGAAATGAGCACGAGGAGAAACAGACACAAAATCACTTTTTTCAAAACGTTTCACGAACATGTTACATCATCGTGAAAGTGAATACTTACGTAGAGCCGTGGGAAAAATCTGAAGATACAAATTACTTGAGCACATTTTTTATTATGATTATATTAAAACAAACTGAGACAAGAATGTAATGTTCACCTGGAGAAGTTAATAGCAAATAACCAAAACAGTCACTTCACTGTGATTCTCAGATATGAAATAAAAAGCAGATCAAAATTGGCTTCTCTTTCACATGTGTTCTCTACACCACCAGCCCCCCTGCTGACCCCACTACACACTTTTTTCCCTTTGTAATGGATTCCACAGCCACCATTCCTTTCTCTTTGTGGGAGGGAAGGGATCAGCAGGGTCAAATGCTTTGAACAAAAGCTTTCATCCCTCTCCAGCTTCTGACCAGTGCTACCAAAAGCAGATCTCTTGACCACCTGAGGCTGCCTTGCCTCTGAGTTTCAATTCCAGCTCTTGCTGTGTGACCTTGGAAAAGTTGCTTAACCTCTCTAAGCTCAGTTTCCTAATATGTAAATTGGGGAAAATAGTAGTGTTTTCATGATGGGAAATCCCCTACATGATGGGATTATTTTGAGGATTAAATCAGTTAGTACACATAAGATACTTAGGGTAGTACCTGACATATAGCAATCACTCCACATGCGTTAGTTGTTGTTATTATTCCTCTTACTACCCTAAGGAAGAGGGAAGAGAGAGGGCCCAAGGAAAATGGGCACCTTCCAGAGGTGGCCTCTCTTACCTGAGAGACGGAGATGACAATTGACTCCCCTTGGAGGGAAGTAGCATTGGGGGTCAATTTCAGGTTTTCCAGAAGCAACTGGTGGCAGGCGATCACATGGTACCGAAGAACCTGGGGCATCAGGCCCTGTTTGTCCCAGTCCTTAATCTGCCGTAGGATCAGAGGGTTCCAGCCAGAGTCAGAAGCCTTCTGCTCCAACTTTCCCTTTCGCTGTCCTCTCCTCCAGACTCTCCCCCGTACCTCTGTCCCCACCCAGACCCCGGGAAGTCGGCAGTCGGGGTTGGCTTGTAGTCAGGGTTACGGTAGAGATTATTCAGGCAAGAGGGAGAAGGCAGCCCTAGTTCCTTTCCTGCTTCCATTGTAGAATCTCAGAGTAAAAGGGAACTTGGAGTTCCTCTGGTCCAGCATTTCACAGCACATGTGCCAAGGACCCCGAGTCCCGTGAGATGCTACTTGAAAAACAAGTGCTCTTGTGAAGAAATGCCGGGTAATACCACATAGTACAGCTCCCTGTTGCGGAGATGCCTGGGCCAGATTTACACCGTTAGGATGGAGAAGCCCACCATGCTTCGTCATTCGTAAATCAAACGACAAACAATATTAACCATAAAGTCAGGGTGATAATAAAGCCCACGAGGTTATCATCGTTTCATGATAACTCTTTGGTGCTTAAAAAAAATCAAATGTCAAATTTTTTTCAAAAACTATTTCTGTGTCCCTGCTTCACTGGTGTCCAAAATGTATGCATACAGAAGCAGTGTGGTCGGGAATGCAGGTTCTAGAGTCATGTCTGAGTCCTTGCTCCACATTTTGCTAGTCGTGTGACCTGGGGAAAGTTACTTCTCTCAATGTCCTCAACTGTTAAACGGGGATGATAATAGCATTCAGCTTACTGTGTTGTCATGAAGACTGTCATGAGTTAACCTATGCCAGGTACTAGAAACAGTGTCTGGCACAATCAATAAATGTTTGCTACATTATTATATATTAATAGGTAATCCAGCATGAAGAGTCCAAGTGAATGTTAAACAGTAAAGGCTCTGATAAGTCCTGCAAGAAAAGAACCTATTTATATCCCATTAATATAGCATTTCTTTTCATTCCTTTTTTTTTTTCGGGGGTGGTGGTGGTCGCTGGGAGCTTTGAATTATTAAGAATTGTTGGTCTTTTCTAACCTCCTACCCTATTCAGGAATGTCCTTTAGAAAGTCTCTGGCCAGTGGTTACCCCAAATCCACTTGAATGCTTCCCCTGAGAGGGGTCCTTACACTGAGAGGCAGCCCCTTCCATTACTGGTCAGCTCCAGCCGATCCTAGATCTACTGTCCAGAAATGTCTTCAGTGTTGTCTCCAGGGTAATGCCCAGAGACTGTTCCAATCTCAAACCTCTTTCACCTGTCTCTAGCTTCATGCTTACCTGGGGTTCCTCGTCAAAGGCTGCAGATAAAGGTGCCAGAACAGTGAAGGGGCCAGGACCAACCAGGTCTCGCACAGAATGCTCCTGTAGGAAGGAAGGTGGGGGCCACGTGCCATGTACTTAACATAAGTACAGGCAGGGGCTCAAACAACTAGCAGAGAGTACATGATGGCAGAGGGGAGAGAAAACTGGATAGGGAGACCAGTGTTTTATTTAGTCTTAGATTCAGAGTCATTCAGATTCTTAGACGTTGAAATAATGTTTATTTTTATCTGGGTATAAAAATAACATATGCTGACTGTATTAAAGATTTGAAAATACAGTATAAAGAAGAAAATAACTACCCATAATCCCACCATCTAGAAGGATCTCTGTTATTTCCAGATAATTTTTTCCAGTGTCTTTTCCACATACTAAATGTTTTCTGTTTGGGATAACAATACAAATGTAAGCAGTAAGATGACTTACTGTTCTAACTGTCTTCTTGCCAATGCTAAGATCCTACGGTTACTTATATTTTCTTCTAGGTTTTATGATTTTACTCTTCTAGATTTTTATTCTTTATTCTTCAATATATCTGGAATGTATTCTGATGTAAGAGGTGCAGAAAGATCTAACTTAATACTTTCACCGGGAGAATTAGCCAATTGCCCCAGTAATGCTTCTTGTCTCCACAGGTATGATGGCAGTTTTTTTTTATAAACTACATTCTCACGTGTGCAGTGGGCTAGTGCAACATTTATTCCACTCTTTTATGCTGCCCACCTGGGGCCTGAGAAGTTCACAAATGACCAACACAGAGCCTATTCCAGAAATGCAGTTTCCCAGATTTATTCTAGTCTCACCTACTCTGGAGGTTACAGATTTATCCCATATCTGGCTTGAGACCCAACTCTTCCAGTTAGACAGACACACACATTCTTACCAGCAACTGGAAGTAATACTGGGATGTTTTGGGGTTCTTGGGAAGCTCCTGGAAACAAAGACAAGGAAGGTTCACTTAACATCTGTGAATTACATACCAGAATGTCATTGGAGGACAAATTCTGTAAGATTGAGAGTATCTACCATCATTTCAACTGGAAATCTGCCTCATCTATAGGCTCACGGTCGATGTCCAGAACGACTCATTTTTAAAAGTTTAATATTAAAAAACTCAGTTATAGGTTTATGGCAGATTTAGTTTCTTTATCAACAAGAATATTTGATCAGCCAGAATGCTCTAGTCCCTCTTTAAACCAAATAACAGGATGTTCACGTTGTAATAGGTAGAACTTTACAAGTATCCCAAGGCTTCACCCTCTCCGCCCGAGGGTGTTCACACACACACTCCAACAACAATTCACATTACGGCGATGCCTCTGAGGTACCGTGTGCTCTGTGCCCACTACACACGTTATCTCATTGAAATCTTATAACAACCTGCTGGGGCTGGTGCCATTGTTATCTTCTTTTACACGTTAGAAAACGGATACACAAAGAGGTGATATAATCTGCCCAAAGCCACATTATTGACCGGCAGAGCTGAATTCAAACCCAGGTGTTTCTGACTCTAGACCTGTTGATCTGAATCACTGAATTCCCACTGCGAGAGAAAATTTCTTTTCATTGTCCATTTATATGAAAATAGTCTTTTGTATTTTATAGTTTTTTTTTTTTTTTTTTTTTTGCGGTATGCGGGCCTCTCACTGTTGTGGTCTCTCCTGTTGCGGAGCACAGGCTCCGGATGCGCAGGCTCAGTGGCCATGGCTCACGGGCCCAGCCGCTCCGTGGCATGTGGGATCTTCCCAGACCGGGGCACGAACCCGTGTCCCCTGCATCGGCAGGCGGACTCTCAACCACTGCGCCACCAGGGAAGCCCTGTATTTTATAGTTTTATATGTAACAAAACTCCTGCACCCTCCTTAGCTCCCTGGATTCTTGGCACGGGGAGGAAGGTGGAGTTTACTCTATGGAAACATGCCTCGTGTTACCTGATGGATGTTGCCACGGCAGGTAAGCCCATCCCCAATGTAGTTAGGTTTGCAAGTACAAGTCCTTTCGTCTTCTCCGGTGTGATTGCAGACAGCAAATTCACTACAGCCGCCATTTTTCTGGTAGAATTTCCAAGGAGTGGGGGATAGGAATGAGACCAGTTAGTTGGCCAGCTCTGCCAATGTTCACGCAGCGATTCTGTATTGAAATTTACTTTTCGTCTCACTCTGTAACTGACCGGCTTGCCTTAGTTGCCCTTTTCCTGAACTTGCCTTCCAACTCTCTACAGTTATAAGGGCCATCCCACTCCCGCAGCCTCACACAGGCACACCTTCTGTTACTGTACTTCGCAGATAATGTGGTTTTTACAAATTGGAGGTTTGTGGCGATGTCAGATGATGGTTAGCAAGTTTTAGCAATGATATATTTTTAAATTAAGGTATGTACCTTGTTTATTTATTTTAACTCCTAATGTCTTTTGTTTTTAACTGAAGTATAGTTGGTTTACATACATTGGTCTTTTAGACATAATGTTATCGCACACTTAATAGACTTCAGTATAGTGTAAATATAACTTTTATATGTATTGGGAAACCAAACATTTTTGTGACTTGCTTTATTGCGACGTTCATTTTATTTTGGTGGTCTGGAACCGAACCCGCAATATCTCTGAGGTATGCCCATATCTCAGGATGGCAGCCCCTCCCAGCAGATCTCCAGCCCTGAATAGCTCAGCCCAGAGCTGCCAAATGGGAAATTTCTCAGCACCTGGGGGTTAACTAGAAAGGCAGCAAGCATGTTGGATACTTCTCAGCTTTAGGCTGAACTCTAATCCATCATAGCAAAGGGAAAAGTCATCAGCTGGAAGGCAGTCAGTATGAAACAGGCCAGCACGGGGGACAGTAGGGACCTTGACTGGAGAGGAAGGGCTTTAATTACGGGCTGTCTGTGCTGTACTCACGCCCACAGCAGGAGGCTCTCAGGTGGGCAGTGACATGAACGAGGAAGGAAGGTGTATGAACTGGGCACCACGCGCCACGAGAAGTGGTCAAGGGTGTGGCCTCTGAGTCAGACAGGCGTGCGCTCAAGTTCTGGCTGTGCTGGGCGCTCGCTCTGTGAGCTGGGGCAGAGACCTCTGTTCTTCCTGCTCTGCGGTGGGTTGAATCGTGGCCCCCTGCAAAGCTATGTCCACGGCCTAAGCCCTGGTATCTGTGAATGTGACCTTGTTTAGAAAAGGAGTCTTTGCAGATGCAGTGGAGGATCTCGAGATGAGATCGTCCTAGATTAACCAGGGGGTCTTAAGACCACAAGCGTCCTCACTAGAAGAGGAGACACAGACACAGAGGGGAAGCCACGTGAAGATGGAGGCAGAGACTGGAGTTTCTCCAACACTGCAACTGGGACACGAGGGAGAAATGGCCCAGAAGCAGCTCTGACGGGGCCCACCTCAATGCCCCGCCCCTAGACGCGGAGAAGGGGGCACCGCAGGCCAGACCTCGGTGGGGGGGCCGTACTCACGGTTAAGCAGACGTTGATGAGTGTGCAGACCTTCCCATCTCCAGTGTATTTTGACAAACAGTTACAGGCGGCCTGTCCAGGAGGAAGGGGAAATGGGTCATTTCACAGAGAGGTTCTGCTGGCTGTCAGCACTTGTCATCATCCAGTTTCTGACGTATGCAATTTCCTGCTCGTTCACAACATGACATGGACTGAGGGAGGCACAGCCTGGGTCCCCGAGCCTCCAGCTTCCCCGCCTGAGTCTTCTCACCCCTCGACCTCTCCCCTCCTTTGTGCTGGAGCCCTCACATTTCCCCACGTCCCCAAACCTGCTCCCGCGGAAGGCGCCGCAAGGGGCACAGTGTTGGGGAATACGTGGCTGACAGAGGCCTTAACACCGTGATCTTCTGCTGTGGCACATGCATTTCAGAGCCTCAAGACAGAGAAAAATGGTAAGATTCTGGGCATCAGAAAGCTGAACGAAAGGAGAGCATTGCTGGAGACCTTCTAGGTGCTTCTGGAACCATGTGGTGTTTGCAAATGCCACTTCTTCCCACTCTAGGGAAGGCCCTTCTCCCTGTGCACCCTTTGTCCCCTGCCCCTCTCCCCTTTTCTCCTGCTTCCCAAAGAATGGCATCCTGGGGAATTCTTCCAGAACCTCCTCTAATGTATTTATTTCATGCTGCTGCTCCCTAGAGGTCTGTCCTCAGCCCCTGTCCCTCAGGCCTGGGTCTAACTACCCAGGAATTTGCTCCTAGGAAAACGCAGGCCCCCGCGGAGACACAGCTCACCTGGTTGGGTCCTGTTTGCGTGCACTCTGCGTGCTGGTGACAGCCACCATGGTTCTCCAAGCACGGGTTGATCTCTTTAAAACAAAAAGCAACACCTGGCATGAGAGTCAAGCCTCATTTTTTTTTTTTTTTTTTTTGCGGTACGCGGGCCTCTCACTGTTGTGGCCTCTCCCGTTGCGGAGCACAGGCTCCGGACGCGCAGGCTCAGCGGCCATGGCTCACGGGCCCAGCCGCTCCGCGGCATGTGGGATCTTCCCAAACCGGCGCACGAACCCGTGTCCCCTGCAACGGCAGGCGGACTCTCAACCACTGCGCCACCAGGGAAGCCCAAGCCTCATTTTTTAAGTAAAAAAATGCCTTGAGGTACCAGCCAGGACGGCTAACTGACCGAGGGGAGCAAGTGTCAAGGCGTGATTCGGTTTTCTGACAACGCCGAGGCGGAAGTCACCCAACAGGGAGGGCACCAGCTGTGGTTTCTCAAAACCGGCTCCTCAGAGGCAAGTCTGCGGGCTTGCCTCTGTCCCTCTATTGACTGAATATGAGTGTTTGCAGCCAAGGACTCAAAATAATAGAATTTCGGAGTGCCACTTAACGTGCTGTGAATGAAGAGATGTAGGAATTTAAAAACATATACCACTGGTCACCATCACCGTATAATTGGTTCAGAGAAGAGTCATCAGTAGGTGCTAAATTCAGGAGGACATTTGGTGTGGAGCAGGATACGTGCTTGGTGTTAAGCGTTTCCTAGACGATTGCTTATGGGCAGCAAAGGGGAAACAAGTCAATGTACGGTGGAGAAATCAGACAGCACCTGGACCGAGGGGTCACAATTAAAGGCAGCTGGAAATCGCGGGTGAGGGATGGTACGTACCTATGCACACGATGCCATCGCCAGTATAGCCTGCCTTGCACACACACGCCCGGCTTCCTGGGGTGGTTCTTTTACAGACAGCCCTGCGAGAACAACCTCCATTGCTGATCTCGCAGGCGTTGATTGCTGTAGAAGAGAAAGATGACACAGAGCAGGGCGGGGGGGGGGGGGGGGGGGGAATTGATGCGTTTTTACTTGAATCATTGAGAAACGGAAAATACTCCAAAACGGTAGGCACTGGATTAAATATGGATAGCTCAAAAGGATGCAAAGCACCAGATGCCATTGGTGAATTCTACCAAACGTTTAATAAATGCCAAATTTTCACATACTCTTCTAAAAACTGAAGGAGGAGGGAAGACTCCTCAATTCATTCTGAGACCAGTATTACTGATACCAAAACCAGACAAAGCCATCACTAGAAAAGAAAATGACAGACTGATATCCTTTATGAATATAGATACAAAAACCTCAAGAAAATACTTGCAAATCAAATTCAGCAATATGTAAATAGGATTATATACCATAACCAAGTGGGACTTATGTAGGAATACAAGATGGTTTAACATCCCAAAATCAATTAATGTAATATAGCACATCAGTAGAATTAAAGACAAAAACATGATCATCTCAGAATGAGCAAAAACATTTGTCAAAATTCGATACCATTAATGATAAAAACACTCAACAGACTAGGAATAGAAGGGAACTTCCTTAACCTGATAAACGACATTTTTCATTGATGAAAAACCCACCACTAAAATCATGCTTAATGATGAAAGACCAAATGCTTTCTCCCATGATCAGGAATAAGACAAGGTCTGCTTTTGCCACTTCTGTTCAATACTGTACTGAAGGTTCTGGCCAGGGCAATTAGGCAAGAAAGAAAGAAGAGACATCCGGATTGGAAAAGAAGTAAAACCACTTCTATTTGCAGATGCCATGATCTTGCTATGGAAAATCCTGAGGAATCCACTAAAAACAATTAGAACTAATAAATGGTCCTGGGTAGGACACAGGAACAGTAGGCAAAAATCAATTGTATTTCTGTACAGTAGCAATGAGCAAACTGAAAATGAAATGAAGAAAACAATTCCACTTACAATAGCATTAGAAGATGGACTCCATTTAACAAACTATAAAACACTCTGGAAACTACAAACATTGTTGCAAGGAATAAAAGATGACCTAAATAATGGAAGGACATTCCATGTTCATTGATGGGAAGAATTAATATTGTTAAGAAGGCACTACTCCCCAAATCTGATCTACAGATTCAAGGCAATCTCTGTCAAAATCCTGGCCGACTCCTTTGCATAAATTGACAAGATTATCCTAAAACTCATTTGTAAATTCAAAGGTCCCAGAATAGTCAAAACAATCTCGAAAAAGAAGGACAAGGTTGGAGGACTCATGCTCCCTAATTTCAAAATTTACTACAAAGCTTCAGTGATAAAGACAGTGTGGAACTGGCATAAGGATCTATGTGGAATTGAATTAAGAGTCCAGAAATAAACCCATACATCTAGGGTCAATTGATTTTCCACAAAGATGCCAAGATGTTATTTCAATGGGGGAAAGAATAATTTTTTCAACAAATGCTACCGAGACGACTAGATATCCATATGGGAAAGAATGAATTTGGACCTCACAATATATACAAAAATTAATGCAAAGTGGATCAAAGACCTAGATCCATTTGGAGACCCCAAGATGTGTGTTTGAGTGTTGGCTTGGCCTTCATTCACCATGTGACTTTGGACAAATCACTCAATTAATAAGAACTTTGGGATCCACCTGTATAGGTTTACTTACAGGTTTGGATAATGTATATGAAAATGTTACAGAAATGTTGGTTGTTATATTGTGTCCTCTGCTTTTGTTATTTTTCCCCAAAGCAGGGGGCAAGAGAAACATTACAGTTATTTGCCTTTCCAGCTGTTTTCACTGGCGTGCTGTACACATCCTACTGCAGGGTACATCGGGGACAAATTGGTGCGGTCATTGTCTAGCTCCACCACAATCTGCACTGAAGCCCGCCTGGACACAGTGCTAAGTGTTTCCATTTTTCTAGCACCAAATACGTGTTGGGCACCATGAGAGTATTAGCTCACATTTATCGAGTGCTCTGTGCCAGGGATGTTCTAAGCACTTCACAGGTATTATTTAATTCAGGTTATCATCCAACAATCCAGTGAGGGAGATTCTCTTATGAGCTACAACTTACAGATGACAAAATGATGCAAAGAGCAGTCAAGCCACTTGCCCAAGGTGACACGAACTATAAGAACATAGATTCGAACCCAGGGAGTGTAACGCTGGGGCTGTTTTTAACAGCTGCCTCATTCTGTTGTTGTACGTGGAGAGGTCATTTCATCCCCAAACTACTCTGCGAGGGGAGAGAGTTTTACGTTTACTTTACAAATGAGCTAAGGGAGCCCAGGGTAGTTTAGAGACCCACCCAAGGCCATGTGGGGATTGGGGGGAAGAACCAGGGCTCAAGCCTCTTTCTATCCCCACTCCGGAGTCCCCCCACACAGGCCACATCCTAGGTCAGCCACATCAGTGGTCTCTAAAGCTCTCCAGATGATTCCAATTGTGGCCAAGGCTGGGAGAAAAGAACAGGGGCGGTTGCCCCACACATTCCAAAACCAACACGCCCTATCCGTGAACAGGTGTCCTGCTCCCCGGGCACGATCAGCTGCCCTGTTACGTCCAGTTCACCAGCAATGGTTGGCAGCAGCTGCCCATTTAGTCTGCAGGAACACAGATCCCTCAACAGCTCATGCTATTCTCCTCCCAGCAAATTCCTTCTTGACTTGCCTGTGCAGACCGTCCCGTTCCCTTGGAACCCTGCTGCACATTTGCATGAGGCGGCGACATCTGGACTGAGAAGGCAGCTGCAACAAGAAAGGGCAAGTGGTGTTCGTAGAAAAACGCACAGCACCCCACCACGGGACTCACAATACCCTTCATCCCTAGCATCCCAGCTCTTACCCCCATGAGGCACTCTGAGGTCCCCGCCCAAGGCTTGGGTGGAGAGTCCATCCCTAGCATGGCGCTGCCACAAGCAGCTAAAACTGGAGTCAGTTATCAGGCAAACTACAGAGTGTGTATATGTAGGCATTGGCCCAAGGATAAGGAGGGTAGCTGCCCATCTTTGGAGAGCATCCTATGTGCTGGGAGCTGTGCTTCACACATTATTTTATGTAACCTACACAATATCCAATAGCCCTAACAGGTAGGTATTATCATTATTCCCATTTTACAGATGAGAAAACCAAGGCTTAGAGGCACTAAATAAGTGACTCAAGGTCACACAGTCAATGGAAATGACAGACGCTGATTTGAACTCAGGTCTAACTCCAGCTACTGGGCTCTTGATTAATTAACCCATTAAACCCCTCTGGGAGTTAGGAGTATGAAGTTCCATTATAAAGAAAGAAGGCTTGGCTGTGAATTGCAAGTAAGGTTTGATGAAATGGAGGCCCACCAGCCTCCCTCTGCTTCT
Source organism: Delphinus delphis (assembly GCF_949987515.2). Lineage (NCBI taxonomy): Eukaryota > Metazoa > Chordata > Mammalia > Artiodactyla > Delphinidae > Delphinus > Delphinus delphis. The sequence continues at coordinate 84,202,596 of NC_082693.1, read as the reverse complement.
GTGGAAGAGTCCCTGTGGCTTGAATGGGGGTAACAACTGGCACTTTGCCAGCATGTCAGGTAACTCAGGTGGCAGCGTGTTCAAAAGGCTGGACCTGCAAGCTGATGGTGGCCTCATTTTTAGTTTCGTACTTAAATTAATCATAAATCCTCAGAAATGGTCTCAGGAAACTATTTCCCTAAAGATAGGGCCTGGGTGGACACATGCTATTAGGAAAAAAAACCCCTTGCATTTTCTCTTTCTGACTGTTCCGATGAACCTAGGGGCAGGACAGGAATAAAGACACAGACGTAGAGAATGGACTTGAGGACACGGGGAGGGGGAAGGGTAAGCTGGGATGAAGTGAGAGAGTAGCACTGACATATATACACTACCAAATGTAAAATCGATAGCTAGTGGGAAGCAGCCGCATAGCACAGGGAGATCAGCTCCGTGCTTTGTGACCACCTAGAGGGGTGGGATAGGGAGGGTGGGAGGGAGACGTAAGAGGGAGGGGATATGGGGATATATGTATGCAAATAGCTGATTCACTTTGTTATACAGCAGAAACTAACACACCATTGAAAAGCAATTATACTCCAATAAAGATGTTTAAAAAAAAACCCCCCAAAAAACCCTTGCATCGCCTCCAAAGGAGGCTAAAGGGGACGTACTTGGCACTGGTGTGGCAGGTCCCATTGCATTCATCTTTTGTGATCTCTGAAAAAGAGAACCAAATGCTGTGTCAGCCCTTCTTTACTAAATCTCACTCAAGAACTTTTAGTACTTGATGCTAGGAAAAGATTTACTTCCTCACAAGTAACTGGTATGCATCACGTGAACTATGTAAAACTATGTGACCATGTAAATCTTTTTTTACCTTGGCTTCTAGGAAGCTCAGAGCCAAATCTGAAGGTCAGTTACACCAATGGAATGTCTCCTGTGTGCCGGTCCCCATGGTAGGTAGTGAGGATGCACATTCCTCCCCGGAGCTTAATTTTCTATTTTATTTATAATTCCTATGTTCCTTATTCTTTCTAATTTTTCATCACCTTGTTACAGAGTGATATAAATAAGCAAATACTAATTCTAATTAAGATGAAGTTGTTGTTGTTATTGTTTTGCATGTGCAGAAACAGTGCAGAGCCTGGCATGCGGCAGGTACTCACCACCTATTTGCCAAATCAGTTCCTAAATTTCCTGGAACAGCATAATGTTTTTACCCTGGATGCCCAGCTAACAGATACTTCCTGGCAGGGGAAGATCCAGAAAGAAATTGTTAGAGACGAGCAAAAGGACCCACAGGGTTGGTTGCTCAGGCTAAGAGCTTTTGAGAAAGAAATCTCATTAGGCCTGGCCAAGAGAAATCTCATTAGGCCTGGCCTGGTTGTATAGAAGGTCCTGAAACAGAGACCTGGCTGCGAAAGTGGTCTGTCTTGTGTCAGAGGGAACATTTACAGGCTCCAGTGGGCTAGAGTAGATGCAATGCAGTTCTGTGCCTTTATGTGTGCTTTTCCTTGAGCCTGAAAATCTCTTTCTCTCCATTCTCTATCTCTGAAATCCCAATCACCTTTTAGGTCCTCCTCTCTGATACCTGCTCTAAACCTTTGAGCCAACTTCAGTTAATTGGAAGTGACTACATGGTGTGCTCTTTTGAAAACGATGTGGTGCCCCTATCTGACCTCAGAGGAAGGAGTGCAATGATCGATGAATGATGTCTGACATGGCTTGGGAGTGGGGAGTTTGCATGCGAACAAAGAACAGTCTAGTCTGGTCTAGAGGCGCTTTACTCTGCACTCTCATATCGCAATTTTCTGAACACGATTGAACATTTATTTCCATTACTAGACTGAAGCCCCTTAAGCAGAGTGTGCAGTGGAGACCAGGCTGGAAAACTGGGTGAGTGCCAATTGGTGAACAGCTCTGTACCACACCTTGCTAAGGTGTGTCTCCTATAGGCAGCGAAGTTTCTCCTACTGGAGGCTATAGAGAATCAGAGCAGGTTGTCAGGTACTGGGGAGGGTGGGTAACAGTGCTGCTATAGTCCAAATGTTTATGTCCCCACTCCCCAACCCATATTTTGAAACCTAATCTGCAACGTGCTGGTACTTGGAGGTCGGGCCTTAGAGAGGTGATTAGGTCATGAGGGTGGAATCCTCACAAACGAAATTAGTGCCCTTATAAAAGAGACCCTGGAGAGTTCCCTTGCCCCTTCTGCCATAACATGAGAAGACGGCCATCTGCAACCCAGAAGAGGGCCATCACTAGAACCCAACCATGCTGGCACTTTGATCCTGAACTTCTAGCCTCCAGAACTATGAGAAATAACTTTCTGCTGTTTATCAGCCACCCAATCTACGATGCTTTGTTACAGTAGCCAGAACAGACTAAGATATCTATGTTTTAGAAAGTTCTGTCTGGCAGCAATGTGGAGTATGGAACGGAGGGAAATAGGACAGGAGGCAAAGAGATGAATCACAAGGCTGCTGGTGAGAGGAGCAGCAGGGGGACGGGCTTGAAAACTTGTCACAGCCTCCAGACTGTTCCCTGTCCCTTTAAATGTGGCTGGTCCTCCCATACACCATGCTCCTATAAGCATATAAATGACAGTCAAGGGTAAACCCCCAGATTAACCCTGGTTGCCACTTATGTCTTGATCTAGGGATTCCCCCAGGCTGTCTTCCTGTTTATGTGACCCTGTTGCTCCCTGCTTCCCTCTCCCAGGCCCTCTGAACCCTGGCTTCACACACCAGCATTTGATATCTGCTCTAGGATGTCTTTTTGGCTCGAGACCACTCACACTTCCGACTTTAGCTTTTCAACAAAATCTGAGTTCTCTTGATTTTAACATAACCTGGAGCTTTGGGCAAAGACACTCCTTCTGACAACCCCACATCCCTGGAGCCCTCATTGGGCTGGCAGGCACCTGTGACTCCTCTCCAGCCCCTGCCCCGGGTGAGGGGGACTCTCTGATACCTGCTTCCAGGGGTATTCTCTCCAACCCAGTGTCAGGGTGATCTTTGTAAAATGCACATCTCATCACATTGCCGCCCTGCTCAAAACCCTTGAATGGCTTCCTGTTGGCTTCAGCAGAAGGTCCGCTCTCCTTAGCCTTTCACGAGCTGACTCCTGCCTACACCTCTAGCCTGTTCTCATCCCACTTTCCTCGTTGCCTCTACATCCCTCCCATTCTGCAGTCCTTTGGTCCTGTAGATGTGCAGAGCCTTCCCACATCTTTGGGCTGGGCCACGAGCTTCTTTCTGCCTGAAATTCTCTCCCCTCTCATCACTCTCATGGGGGCACATTAGGAGTCATCAGTGCAGCGTGGGGGGCTGGGGAAAATGAGCCTGCTCAGACCCTACTCGGGGGGAAATAAATTGATACAGTCTCTGGAGGACAACTTGGCAGTAAGCAGCAAAACTTTCCCCCAAACTGCCAACTTCTAACTCACCATCTCAAGGAATTTAACCAAATAAATTAATAAGACAAATGCAAATATATATACGAATATATATATATATATGAACGAGATACTCATTGCAGCATTGTTTATGATAGCAGAAAATTGATTTTAAGAGGCATGGTACAATCAGATAATGGGATATTGTATAGAAATTAAGAAAAATGATATTTACCTATAATTATTCACATGAAAAGATACTGATTATATACATTGTGAAGTGAAAGAGTAGGTTACAAAACTGTGTGAAGAGTACAGTCCCATACACACATGTATATACCTAGAACAAGGCTGGAAGGCCAATACAAAACACTAATGATTGTTTTGTCCCTGTCTTGGGAGTATGAGTAATTTTTATTTTCTTTTTAATGCTTTTCCTTATTTTACAATCTTTTTGGCTGCAAGTAGGAATTACCTTATCGCCAAAGGAAGAAATAAAGATGCCATTTCTATTTTAGAAGGAGAAAAACATGTAGCTGCTGAGAAGTGAGGCTAAGAACAGATCATAAGTACCGAAAGGCTGGCTCTTACCATCGTCACATCTCACTCCTCGCCAGCCCACATCGCAGTCGCAGGAGCCGTCACCCGCGGGTCCTTGACTGCATCTCCCATGGACACAAGTACACGCTAAGTGGAAAAACACCCACACATTGTTAGACTTCTGACCCGTGTTCAACAATTCACTTTACATCTAATACTAAGGTTCACTTCGGTGCACGTAATTCTACTGTCTGGTTCTAGATGATCGTTGTAGCTCATGGGTTTGGGGGGTGGATTCCCAGGAAGGGCGGGGGCATAGGAGGGAGCTAACAGGTGAATTAGGTCATGCTTCAACAAAGACCACCGTCTGGGGACCGTGTAGCACTGTGGGCCAGTGACCCAAGCAGTGTGAGAGTGTTTTTGGCTGAGGTTATCTGAGGAATCGTGGTTATACGGGACCCATTTGGGACGCAGTCATGTTTGTCCCCTGAGAGTAGGCTTCAGAGAGAAGCCCACTCGGTTCCTATAAAGCCGGTGCACCACCACCTTCTTGGACAACACAGAAATGCCGATTCCTTGGTTACGCAGCAACACTGTGAACCTCTTTGAGAACTGGATGAAAGTTAAGGATGCCTTCCTCAGAAGAAAGCATTCAACCTTGGGGGTGTGCTGGACCCCATGAGGGTCATCTGTGGATCCTAGGTTAGGAAATCCTGCATAAATGCAAGCAGATAATTCTTCCATATAACACAGAAAAAAATCAGCACTATAATGCCAATTATATATTATACGATCCGATTATAATGACTCAATTATATATTGATTTTGTTTGGCTTGGACTAGCTGTTGAGAAAACAGCGATAGCCAGGTCAAATATGTAGTTTTTAATACAAAGTAGAAAAAAATGCTTTGTTTTCCCATCATGGATTAGAAAACCCCTTCTCCACGTCAGCCCGCTCAGAGGTGTGTATCCCTGGGCACGAGAAAGTCAGGGTGAGAGAATGCAGATGATTCGGCTAAAACAGATCATGATTTTTGTGAAGACAACGTAAAGCATGTGTCCGGCAGAGGATGAATCAATAGAGTGACCTTCACGTAAGGGACAGGATTCAAGAACGAAGCTTTGGAGGGAAGCAGGGTGTGCATTCCAATCTCATCAGGTGTGACCTTGGGGGAAGTCATTCAACCTCTTTGCCTTAAGTCCTCATTTGTAAAACGGGGATACGAATACTCAACTATACACGGCTCCTGTATGGGTTAAATGAGATGATGTGCACAGATCTGCTTTTCAAACGATCAAGCAATGTCCAAAACAGAGCGTACCCACAGAGGACCGGCACACGCAGGCAAATACAGAAATGTGGCTGAGTTGGAGAATGTCAGTGAGCGATTGGGGAGGGTTGATAAGTCCAGGTTAGTAACTGAACATGTTTGGAATCAGTGCCCATTGCAAATTACACAACACAGAAGTTCTTGTAATTCACATGATAATGGGCGGGATTCCAGTCTGCCCCCACCTCCCCAGACAGGCTGGTGAGGGAGCACGTGCCGAATCACTCTTTTCTCCTGCATTTCCGGCTGGTTTCGGGCAGCCTGCCTGGGTCAGGGAGGGTGCGCACCTTGGTCGCAGTGGATGCCGTACTTGCCCTCCATGCAGGTCTCACAGGCTGTCCCGCTGAAGCCCTCGCCACACACACACGTGCCCGTGCCGTTGACTCCGTCCAAACAGATTCCGTTCCCAAAGCAGACGTTCTCGGCTTTTCCTGGGCAGGGCTGGCACTGGGGACCAAAGTAGCCCGCACAGCATTCTCTCGTCTGAAACAGAAGGACCAGGCTGGGCTTGGACAAGGCCACACATCCATCCTTTGGTTTTGTCCAGCCATGGTGTGGACATCCTGCAGGTGGGACTGGATGTGTGTCCGTAGCTTTGATCCCTCATGGAGGGGTTGGGAGGGATGGGGAGAGCAGCCCCCGAGAACCAGGTGAGGCTATGCAATTTCCAGGCGTGCCAGGAGCCGCGTGGAGGCTTCTGCCGAGGAGGCAGGAAGGAGGGGAAGGAAAAAGGCAAGCAGGGGGAGAGGACAAAGAAAAGCGAGAAAGAAGAGGGGCAGCAGGAACAAAGTAAAAACAATGCAAGTGATGCCAGAGGGGCCCTCGCCATCCCCAAACCTGGCACCTTTGCGTTGTGTGTTATTTCACCTGGTACTGAAGGTTGGGAGGTGGGTGAGACCTTTGACATTCCATGAATGACTCTCTTTGAGTTCAGGGAAGCCCTGCAGGATATCTGCTCGCTTGCGCCTGCCTTTATTCTTGAGTGCGTTAAAACACAAGATCTCCTGCAGCTGCAAGCTCCGCAACTTAAGGGCCAAATCAGCTGCCTCTGCAGCATAGGCAGAGGCTGCGTCTAGTCTTCGGCAAAAGCAGCAGGACAGTACATTATAAAGACTTTCCTGCAGATTCCAAAATTACAGGTCAGAGGTGCCTAGCTCTGGGGTCCCGCTTTCTAAATGACCAGGTGCACCTGTTCGTTCCCTGGAGAGCTGCCCATTTCCTGTCTCTTTCGCTCACGGGGCGTTTGTGAGAACAGGGAGATCCTCTTAGCCTCTCAGTCCCTCTATTTCTTCTTCTTCTTTTTTTTTTTTTTTTTGCGTTACGCGGGCCTCTCACTGCTGTGGCCTCTCCCATAGCGGAGCACAGGCTCCGGACGCGCAGGCTCAGCGGCCATGGCTCACGGGTCCAGCCGCTCCGCGGCATGTGGGATCGTCCCAGACCGGGGCATGAACCTGCGTCCCCTGCATCGGCAGGCGGACTCTCAACCACTGCGCCACCAGGGAAGCCCCCCTCTTTTTCTTCATCAGGCAACAGAATATTGCAGCTTTCACCAATGGGCTGACTTGCAGAGCTGTCCTGAATTTTAGTGCTACCGCTACTACTCTGAAAGACAGTGGTAATGAAGATGATAAGGAGGAAGGGGAGGTGGCAGAAAGAATACATGCAAAGGGGGACTTCCCTGGTGGCACAGTGGTTAAGAATCCACCTGCCAATGCAGGGGACATAGGTTTGATCCCTGGTCCGGGAAGATCCCACATGCCGTGGAGCAACTAAGCCCGTCCGTCACAACTACTGAGCCCACGTGCCACAACTACTGAAGCCCGCATGCCTAGAGCCCGTGCTCCACAACAAGAGAAGCCACCGCAATGAGAACCTGCACGCTGCAACGAAGAGTAGCCCCCGCTCACTGTAACTAGAGAAACCCTGTGTGCAGCAACGAGCGGCCAAAAAAAAAAAACATGGAAAGGCACTTTGAAAAGTATAACACATGATTACATTTCTCAATGCTGCTGCAGTAGTTAGAAGGCTTATTAAATCATTATACTCACAGTGACAGTTTTCACACACTTTGGCTGGCACCCAATGAACAGGGATCGCTTGCCCATGAAATAAATGGTATAGAGACATCTCTTCGTCTCTGCACCCTATGAAATAATAATGATTATATCAGCTTTTCAGTTAGAACAAAGCTTTCCAATCTCTAAAAGCAAGTAGGTGGGTGGCACATTGCTGTCTCTCTAACTGAAATGTTCTGGAAAAGGAGGGGGCTGGCTTCTTGGAGCTGTTTCATAAGAAAGAAAATGCAAAATCACAATGTTGGCTGCCAGAATACCAGGTGGCAAAATTCAGATAATTATCCCTTATGGTAGTACGATGTAAAAAGAACTTTTCTTTAGAACCATTTCAAGTTAGGAAGAATCACAGAGTCAATCAGATGAAAACGTCCTTCCAACATTCCACGTTGAGATGGGGCTTGGTTTCTGTTTATTTATTGGTTGATATTCTGCCTTGGTCTGAGCCAAGATTAAGGCTGCTTACAAAGACTTCTAATATACAAGATTAAATGCAAACTCAAGTGAGAAGAGTCAGCATTGTTAGCTATAAATTACTATTATGCAACGGAAGGTACATGAGAGTTGATCCTTTGTAATGGTTGGAGCATCATCAGAGCTAGCTCTTGCAATAAACAGCTATAAGAAATACAGATGGGTAGTTAATTCAAAGACATGTCTACCTCCCCGCAGGTCTGTCATGTGTTTCTTAGAGAAAGTTGGTTGTAACTTCAACTGTAAAGGGAATCGGGAAGGTGGGACTCCTCCAGGTTGGATACCGAGTTGGATATGGAGTTTGCCTCCTTTGATAAGCTTTCTTGCTCCTGTCTTTAACCAGCTACTGGAATATGAAAGATGTAGAAAGTGAAAAATCCCTTCCTGCACTGGGCGTTGGTTGAGATGAACCCTTGTTTCTATTTATGTATTAATTAAATTTTTGCTTTGGTCCAAAAAAAATGGATTTAAGACTTTAGAAAGATGCATATAAGGTAAGAAGGTAAGATTAAATTAAAATCAAGTGAAGGAATGAAAGCAGTGAAATGAGTCGTGCTTGAGACGCATTTTCTAATTTGGACCTCCCTGGGATCCAGAAACAGTTTTATCAAAGCAGACAAAATACTTACTAGTGGTTTAGTTCCAAACGGGCAGATCGGCTGCTGGGGACACTTCCCACACTTTCCCTTAGTAAAACACAACCAAAGTGAATATCTCATGGTTATTACATTTAGTGCAAAATGAGGCTACAAATATTTTCCAGACATGGCGCTGGAGGTTTTAGGCTATAAAACTGAAAACCAGAAGCTCGTCTGGTCAACCTCTTTAATGTCCTTTGAGACAAACACTTCAACTACTTCGGGTTGTGGACACTGGAGCATCACTTTCTCTACTATACACTCCAGATGCTCATAATCTTGTAACCTGTGGGGGGGTCTTAACTCACTTAAATCCTAATTCCTTTAACAACAACTCTCATTTATTGAAAACCCACTACTCAGTGGATTGGGCCGGATTCAGAGACTAAAGGATGCATCACGCCCAGCGCCCAGCCATGGGGTCCGCGTGGAGATAATATTCACTATCGTAAATAAAAGAGCACGAGTTAAGAATGACAGGCACTTTTAAGTGCAGCCTGTTCCTAAAACAGAAGGAGACCAATGTGACTAGTTCTTAACTTGGCACCTACTGGACAGTATTGTGTGGTCGTTCACAGTTCTGGCTCTAGGGCCAGACTGCCTGGATTTGAACGCCTTCCCTGACACTGGCTAGCTCTGTGACACTGCGGGTGTTACTCAACCTCTCTGGGGCTCATTTTTCCCCATCTGAAAAATGGGCGGAGTAATAGTACCTGCGTTGAAGGGTGTTGTGAGGGTTACCTAATACATGTAGAATGTTTAGAGCAGTGCCTGGCACATAAAAAGTGCCCAGTAAATTTCAGCAGTTATTACTATTATTGAGAGACCCTACACCATCTCATGGACTAAAAAGTCTCCATTACTGCATCCTATATTATACTGAAATGACCCATTTCCATATTGTCTCTGCTGCTAGACCAGGCTTGGCCAAATCCTGTCATGGGTGCACCACACCCTGCCTCCCCCGCTCCCGTGCCTGTGCTGGGTGTGGCACGTTTTCCCTTTGAGGAAGGCTGGTGGCTCCAGAAGCCTCCTCCCTCCACAACATAACCCTCCAGGCAGCCTTTCAAGGCGCTAGACTGTGAGCCCACTGAGGGCAGGGGTCATGTCTTATTTATCTTTGTGGAGCCACAGCCAAGTATGCTCCTTGGCATTTAGAGATGTTCATGCAGTGTTGTTTGTTTTTTTGCGGTACGCGGGCCTCTCACTGTCGTGGCCTCTCCCGTCGCGGAGCACAGGCTCTGGACGCGCAGGCTCAGCGGCCGTGGCTCACGGGCCCAGCTGCTCCGCGGCATGTGGGATCTTCCCGGACCGGGGCACGAACCCGTGTCCCCTGCATCGGCAGGTGGACTCTCAACCACTGCGCCACCAGGGAAGCCCTCATGCAGTGTGTTTTGAACTGAATTGAGATACTCTGATAGATGAGTCCTATGCTCAAAATTATAAAAAATAAGTCAACACTCTTTAGCTCATCATTGGCCTCGGATAGAACTTACTCGTAGGATAGTAGTGTCATTAATATCACATCTATTCTTCTGAATTTCCAGAACTTTCCCCAAGCCATGGATCACTCCCTTGTCAGTGGCTACATTGGTGTAGTTTATCGGAGCCTCATTTACGTAGAGCTGTGAACAGAGGGTTAACTGTAAGTTTTTACTACAGTGATTTTAAGGGAAATAAGGACGATGGGGATTGGAGGATATCAATATGACAACGGCCTAGGAGATATTCCAAAAGTCACCTGGCAGGTAGCACAGTGTAGTGGAGAGAGCTCTGCCCTAGGAGAGGGGAGTCTGAGTGACAGTCGTGCATCTGACACCTTCCAGCTGTGTGACCTTGGGCTAGTTGCTTTTCCTCTGTGAATCTCAATTTCCCCTTTTGTAAAAGGAAGAGGTTGTTCTAGATGATCTCTAAGGTTTCTCTCCACCCTTCAAATGATCGGTTTTTATTGTTTAAAAATTCTGAGTCATGATCGTTATGTTAGTGCCCCTGATAAATCGGCTCCATGGACGATGGATGTGCTTGGCTGTGCTGGTTATTGGTGGTCCAGGAGGTGTGGATGCCTTCCAAAGCCAAGACATGGAGAACGAAACTCAGTGTCCTTTTAGCGTATCTCTACTTCCTGGTTCATTTGCAAGCACCCCTAAGTAAGGCTAAGTGGCTGTTATATAAGAATAAAAACAACTAGCATATTTGAGTGTTTTAGAGTTTGTAAAAAGTGTTCCACCAGATAGCATTATTTCCCAGCGTGAGGAGACTGCTCTGAGGTCTGCATTACCATACCATGTTTCCCTTGGGGCTTCTTAGGAGTTCATGGTATGTTTGTATTGTCTTTGCCTTGCGTGTCCCTAAGCATCTAAGACACGGGAACGAAATTTCTAAATGTTGCCAAATTAAATTCAACTTTGAATTGTAACTTGTTTTGTTTCGATTTTTTAAATGGGAGCATACCTTAATGATTGCTTAGCAAAATAAGTAAAGCCATTCATTCATTCATTAATATAACTAATATAACTGAAAACAAATGGTTGTTTGAAAAATTGGGGGGTGGTGTGTGTGTGGGGGGTGTGTAGCAGGGCTGAGGTTGGGAGAAGAGGGAATTCTTTATTGTACTAAACAGATGTCAACTTCATATCTCATAAGGGTTTAAAAATGATTAACATCTCTCAAACTCCCCACTGCGTCACGGTTAAAATGACTCTGCTAAGTGTTTAAATTTGAACTTCCACTGACTGTTAAAGTCCCTGATGATTTACTTGGAGTCAAGCGAATTTCCACTGGACGTTGGGATAAATCACGGCTAAGGTCCACAGAAGTGGTCCAGGGTCCGTGTAGACTCGGAAAAGAAGCAGGGGGCCTTACTTGTGGCGTCAAACGGTTATTGCAAAACAAATTTGTAGAATTCCAAGACGTTGAGCTATTTTAAAATATCAAAATGGCAGAACTTTGGATGCTGTAATACTGTTGATTTGGCATTAGAAAAAGTCTGAATCATTTTTATTGTGAGATGTATTCGAAGAATTACGGGTTGCATTAAAATTTTGAGCTGAACACAAGTTTACTCAGAGAGCATTTTTCTACATCTTCTTTGTCCTGAGAGTAAATGAGTTATCAATAAAAGCAAAGCCTCTACTGTAAGATCGAACTATTTGTTTACTGTAAGATAAAGCCTCTATTGTAGAAAGGAAAAAAAAAAAAGCTCTAGATCAAAGACTTTCCAAACACATGAAAAATAAATGTTACAGAATCAAAACTGATTCAACTAACTGCACTGGAATATTCAGCTCTACATGATGAAATAAAAGATGACATAGATTAAAAACAAAAATGTAAGGTCTTTACCAACAAAAATTGCCTTACCTGCAAAAAAAAAGAAAATGTATTTGAAAGGATCTCCTCAAAATTATTGCACAATAGGTAGGATTATTTATAGGAGTCAGAGGGAAATATTTGGAGTTAGATTATTCCCTAAGTAATGAAGAACCATGAAGACTTTGTTTTTTTTAACCCAAGCATGTTGAAAGAAAAACTGTACACAAAATTCACTTGTACTTCAATGATGATAACACTGAGAAAATTATTTTCAAAACTGCACTTTTTTACAGGGACCAATTATTATTGCTTAAAAATTTGCAATTAAACTTTCTTTACTTTAATATAGTGCTTAGTTTATCCTAAATAATCATTTGTTTTTATTAATTTTTCTTATGAGAATGTATACTAGAGTTATGTAGTGAATTTCTTGTTGAATTTTCAGATTGATTGATGTTTGAAGTAGGTACAAAGAATTTTATATTGAAATACTTAAAATATGTATTTAGTCTCAATTCTTTCTACGAATTCTAAACACTTTAAGTACTTAGGGGTTGTGTGAGATTAATACTGGAATACTGGTATGGGGGTCAGTTGGTCCGAGGTCTGCAGTCTGTATGATCAAGCAATGATAATAATGTTTATTCATTTAGCTGCTGGAGTCCGTGAGGCTCCTTATACCCTGGGGCCAGTGCCACTTCCTGGGCGTCAGGTTTTGCTGCCGGGTTCCCTTCCCTCTTGGAGGTGGCTTGGGGGGCTGTTTGTTTGTTAGGAATCAGAACTGAAGGGCACCTGTGACTGCTGGGATTCAATCCCATCGTCAGCCAGGCCACACTGATGATTTGGTGACGGGGAAGGGGAAGGGGAGCTTCCCAGTCTGGCTGAGTCATTACTTTACGGTGAAACACAGACAACTGTCTTCTGTAGAGAAGGCTTAGGAAGTGCTGGGGAGATTATGCAACGCAAAAGTGATGACGGACATGGAGCTAGGACACCCGCCTGTGGGTTTTAAGGGAAAGGATCGCACCTGGTCATCGCGGAGGAAGAAGCCAAGGAGGTAGGAGAAGCCCAGCATGGTCTCCCGATGCATGCCGTTGTGCAAGTCATTTTTCAGCAGTTTCTCCTCCAAGACCACGTGATACTTGAGTACGTCCTCCTCCTGGACAACACACAGAAGGGAAAGTCAACCCACAAATCAGCCGGTCCCCGGGCACTTACTGGGCGACCCTGATGTCCAGGCACCGTGGGGTTTAAGAGCAATAGCTTGTTGAACTGGAAATTTCACCCGAGGCATCAGGGCACAGTAGATAATAAATACCAAACCCGAGACAGATCACCTTGGGGAACCTGCAGACTTTCCATGTAGGATGGTCAGGAACTCACTACGGGACCCTAAAACCCAGAGTGAGGGCAGAAAAGGTTGGGGGGGATTTTAAAGTTGATTTCTTTGGTGAGAACAGCTGTGAAGAGAGTCCTCACACCCCAGCCTGCCTTTCACCTCAGGGGTCATGAGAGGAGGCTCAATGGGGTATTTCAAAGGGCTTGATCTGTGTCCTCTGCAGACAGGGTAGTCTGTGGGGTGTCACTCAGGCCTGAGCAATCTTGTGCCAGGGACTGCTGGCAGGTTGACCCCCAGCGGAGGGGGCAGGCTGTCACCGCACGGAGACAGGCCTGCACTCCCAGCACTGACATGGGACAAGAGAGTACAGGTGTCCTGTGGACCAGAGGGTTGGCCGTGTCTGAGAGAGCTGGTGCCTCAGGTCCTATCCTGGATGGCTTTCTGGAAGGGCAGACGGGCCTCCCCAGGGGAAAGGCTGGAGGTGACCTCTGGACGCTGAGGGTCCACTGGGAAAAAAAGTGGCTGTAGGAAGAGACGCATGCACACAGGTGGGGGGAACTGCAGTCAGAGACCACCAGGGATGGGTGGGGTCTCCAAAGAACCCATCAGAGAGCGAGCGAGCAATGGCATCTCAAGACGGCACCAGTTAGATAAGAACTTCCTACCCTCTTAACATCTCTTCCCGACCATCAACAGGTCCTAACTGCAAACCCGGTGAGACCAAAGCTGAATTCAGTAAGATCAGGAAAGGAAATAGAAGCGTCACATGGGGAAGGAGAGATGGTGAATTACTGTCTCAGCTCCAAACCACCCTCTACACTCTTTCTGCGGTGGAGCTGGGACCACAGCCCACGCTTCTCCTCTGCCAGGTCTCCTGTTTGGCGCCACCAGTGGAAAGTGCTCGAGGGAGACCGTGAGGCCTGTTAGAGGGATCTCCTCTTCCTGCATGCTTCCTGGTCCTGGGGGCATCACCCCAGCTGCACTTCATCGCCCTGCCAGCAGCAGCTGGATCCGAGCGGCAGAGGCCTGTCACTCCCAGACTGGCCTTATCATGTCCCCCTTCTCCCAAGACGCCAGCACCAGCTGGGCAATGGCATCTCCGAGACGCCTGGGTCTTGGACCCCAGGGACCCTCCTCCAATGTCAGAGCCACAAGCCTCAAGCCTCAGAGGTCTGCGTTACAGCTCCTCCAGGCTCCTCCAGATTTCTGACGTTTAGTTGTTCTGACCTCTTTCCTCTGTTCTCCCAGCCTTTGGGGTTATAGATGCTTCTATGCTATCTCTTTTTTACCTTTCAATTATATTTATATACCTTTATATATTTTATTTATATACCTTTATATACCTTATATATATTTATATACCTTTATATACCTTTATATTTTTTACCTTTCAATTATATTTATGTAATTTTATACCCAATAAACAATTCATAACATTGAATTCTCTCTGGTATGGTTTCCGTCTCCTGATGGACCTTGATTTTTTTTTTTTTTTTAGCTATCATTTTTACCTTTCCATACTGATTTTTTTTTCATGGAAAGGCATTTTATTTTAAATACAGCAGTGTGTACATATCAATCCCAAACTCCCAGTCTATCCCTCCTGCCACCCTCTGATGGACCTTGATTGATTCAAGGACCAAACCCCCTCCTCTAGTTTCCTTTCTGGACAAAGCCCAGCATGGAGCAGTGAGGAAAGAAGATTTAATTCTAAATTCAATTCAAAATGTCGATTTTTACAAGGAGCTGGATTTTTTTTTTTTTTTACTTAATTGAGACGGTGTTTGTGACTTACAGTGATGATAGGACTTTCTGGGGAAGCAGAAAGGCTAAGACCAAAAGACAACCCTCAGAATGGGAGAAAATATTTGCAAATGAAGCAACTGACAAAGGATTAATTTCCAAAATTTACAAGCAGCTCATGTAGCTCAATAGCAAAAAAAACCCAACCCAATCCAAAAATGGGCAGAAGACCTAAATAGACATTTCTCCAAAGAAGATATACAGACTGCCAACAAACACATGAAAGAATGCTCAACATCATTAATCATTAGAGAAATGCAAATCAAAACTACAATGAGATATCATCTCACACCAGTCAGAATGCCCATCATCAAAAAATCTAGAAACAATAAATGCTGGAGAGGGTGTGGAGAAAAGGGAACCCTCTTGCACTGCTGGTGGGAATGTGAATTGGTACAGCCACTATGGAGAACAGTATGGAGGTTCCTTAAAAAAACTACAAATAGAACTACCATATGACCCAGCAATCCCACTACTGGGCATATACCCTGAGAAAACCATAATTCAAAAAGAGTCATGTACCAAAATGTTCATTGCAGCTCTATATACAATAGCCTGGAGATGGAAACAACCTAAGTGCCCATCATCGGATGAATGGATAAAGAAGATGTGGCACATATATACAATGGAATATTACTCAGCCATAAAAAGAAATGAAATTGAGCTATTTGTAATGAGGTGGATAGACCTAGAGTCTGTCATACAGAGTGAAATAAGTCAGAAAGAGAAAGACAAATACTGTATGCTAACACATATATATGGAATTTAAGGGAAAAAAATGTCATGAAGAACCTAGGGGTAAGACAGGAATAAAGACACAGACCTACTAGAGAATGGACTTGAGGATATGGGGAGGGGGAAGGGCGAGCTGTGACAAAACAAGACAGTGGCATGGACATATATATACACTACCAAACGTAAGGTAGATAGCTAGTGGGAAGCAGCCGCATAGCACAGGGAGATCAGCTCGGCGCTTTGTGACCACCTGGAGGGGTGGGATAGGGAGGGTGGGAGGGAGGGAGACACAAGAGGGAAGAGATATGGGAACATATGTATATGTATAGCTGATTCACTTTGTTATAAGGCAGAAGCTAACACACCATTGTAAAGCAATTATATCCCAATAAAGATGTTAAAAAAAGAAAAAAAAAGGCTGCGGGATTGCCTGAGGGTTTATCCCAGGGCAGGAGAAGAATATTCCCCACTGAACAGGTTCAAAGGGCTGGGGGTGAGGAGACACAGTGAAGAGGACTTCCACTTCCATCCCAGGAGTCCTGCTTGCTCAACACGGCAGTTACAAAAGCCTAACACACGGTTCCTCCCTTCACAGAGTTTTCATCCAATTGGAGAGCTAAGACACACCTGCCTGAAAAAACAGTTCCTTATACCAGGTGTGTAAGTGCTGAAGGGCGTACTAATGGTCTGAATTCAGAGGCAGGAGAGATTTTCTGCAGCTCAGGGGCCAGAGCCAGCTTGTCTGAGGAGGTGAGACTGGACTTGAAGAATGGGTATATGTATAGCTGATTCACTTTGTTATAAAGCAGAAACTAACACACTATCATAAAGCAATTATACTCCAATAAAGATGTTAAAAAAAAAAGAATGGGTGGGGAGGTTTCAGGAGGCATCGAAGGAGGAAGGGCAGCCTTCCTGACTGAGGGGGCAGGGGTGTGTGTGTGTTTGTTTGTGTAGATAGGAGCAAGGTACTGAACATGCCTTTGCTTTCTTTAGGGTCTGTATGACATCACTCTGGTTAGACCACATGGTATCTGCAGAGAATGGATGGGAGACAGCAGTGGGCCCAAGGGTGGCTTAGCGGGACTTCAAGTATCAGCCCCCATCTCCTTAGCATCCTCATCTCAGTCACCCTATATAAAGAGAGAAGTGAAAACAGCGTGCTTGCTGTGCAGTTACAGCTTTAAACTTGGGGCTGGGTGCAGGGCACCCCTGGGATCCTTCTAAATGGAAATTCTGGCGCCAGCACTGAATAGAAGGTACTCGTGGCCAGTTTATGGAGACCCTAAGAAGCTGGGGAGGTAGCTTGGACTTAGTCATTCAGGAAATGGAGATCCACCCAAGGGTTTTGAGCCAGAGAGTGACAGGACTGGAGCTTTCAATTATTTCACGAAGTCTTTTGACAAGTTCTGACTGTTCAGCCCCAGATGTTAGGAATCAGGGAAGACAGAGACGGGGAGAATAGGAGGAAGACAGAGACAGTGCACTCCCTCTAGGTCTCAGCTGCTGACAGCTCACTGCATGGGACCTGGGAGAAGCCAGGGAGGGGAGGAGGGGTGGCCATGAAGATGTTTCCAGGTTCCTGGGATGCCTTCATCCTTGTGTATGTGAGCCTGAGTGTGTGCTTCCAGGGGTACGAACTCAATATATGAGTAGCTCTGGCTTGGGGGAGGTTCGGGTATGAGAGAGTCTCTGCTCAAGTTTACGTTAAATATCTGGATATCGACAAGGAAGTTTTGATGAAAGAGTGAAATGGTACATGGTTGATGGACTGAAAAACTTTAAGTGTTTGAATTTCCAGGAAATAATTTCCCAGGTTATTATTGCTGATACTACCAGAGTTGTGACCTTCTTCTCCCGGATGTAACTCTCAATGGCGTCGTTGTTTGGAGCAAACACCGTGTAAGTGTCAGCAGCCTCGATCGAACTTGCCAGATTATGTTGCTGTGATGGAAAGAGACAGGAGCACGTGAGGGACTTCTGTTCCCAGGTAACCCGAGCAGAGGGTCATGCAGAGGACGTGGTACTTGCAATGATGTAGCCCCGGAAGATGGAATAGTCAGGCATCTGGTCCAGCCGGGTGAGTAGGTTTGGTAAGGAGCCAGTTAGACCTCTTTGGGGAACCAGAACCTGGGAAAGGAAGCCCCAAAATTCTGTTAGCCTGCCTTGGTAGGACTTGCTGCTCTCTGGTACATAGGTTCATGTCACATAACAATATGTGATCATGAAGCCTCTGCAAATAGAGAACAAGGTACCTTTTCCTTTGATCGTTTGCAAGACCAAAGAGGGGTGCATAGTTTGGGAAGTGAAGTGGGTTGGATTTCAGCCCTACTCCACCACCAGACCAGGCACCTCTAGGCAGGGAACAACCTGCACAACTGTTCATGGTGGCCCTAACATAGGGGACCACAGTGTCCAATGGACAGGTAGAAAAGGAGCTCCTTAATGAGCCACTGCAGCCCAGAGGCTAAGCCGTGAACTTGAATCAGTTGATGCGCAGCCATGGATCTCTGTGTCCACATAAACTTCTTCCTCAATCCAGCTACCCAGCCATGAGGACCCTCAGTGGCCTCCTTTGAGAAGTGAGGAGAACAGCACACACTTTCTGAGGGTTGTTATAAACATCAAATGAGATAATGCAATACATGACACCTGGCACCTAGAGGGCTGGCCATCATTCCAATATTACTGCACACAAGGTGGGGTGGTGATGCTGATGAGGGACAGAGAAGAGAGGCAGCTCCACCCCTCCGGGACACGCCATTATATGGGGGCTCACGACCTATTCCATAAAGAACTATCAAAACAAGGGGGCACAGTTATGCCAAATGAGTTCTATACTGAGAAATCCCACGGGATTTCAGAGGAAGGAAAAGGGAATAAAAATGACATTTATCGAGGTCTGCCTAGGCAGCAGTGAGAGAGGAGGTGTTGTTTAATACTCATAGGGAAGAAAAATGGGGCTCAGAGAGGTTATGTAACTTGCCCAGGGTTACACAGTTAGTTAAGTGCCTGAACGAGATGCTGTATGATTCTAGAACTTACCCTCTTGACACTATGTCAGCCTCGGTGATATGGGCTGCAGGGATCAGGGATGGCTTCACAGAGGAGGTGGGACTCGACCTGGCCCCCGTGATAATAACGCTCAGTGCAGGACATGGGTTGAGATGCCATTTTACTAATGAGGTTTTGTTAATCAAAAATGTAAATGAGAAGAAGTAGTAATTTTACACTTAAAAAAAATTTTTTTTTTAGTACTTTGAAAAGCCAGTATTGGAGAAGAAAAATACTCTTAGTAATACTGCTTTCTGATAAATGAAGCCATAAGCCCAGTATAGTTCCCTGCAAATGACCTATCACTTGCTCAAAATATGGTGTATTTTTTAATGCCTCTTGGTAATACAAGAGAATTGCAAGGTCTTTGCAAAGTGTTGCACTCAGAAGTCTTATAAGAAGCCTCTCTTTTCTGAACAGAAACAGTTAATGTGTTCTGTAACTTGAAATAGAAAAGTATGTAAGTGCCAAGTGAGAATAATTTTAGTTAAAATGCAATTAGTTAATTGCCTTTTCTAATCTTCCGCTTTTCAAAATTTCCCAGTATACCCTAAATTCGAACTTTAATTTTAAATGAAGATATTAATATAGTAACTGAAAATTATAGGATAGTTTAAAAGCTCGTTTCCCATTAAACTTTTTTTTCTCTATTTCATACCTTTGAATACTGTTGAATTGCATCTTAGAAGAAAATAAAAATTCTACAATACCCTTCCTACCCTTTTCCATTTTTTTTTTCCAGGGCACAATAATGCAGAGGGGAGAGGACCAGTGACACACAGCCAGTTGCGTCTCCTCCAGTTCTTGATTACATCCAATCTGGGCATATGGACTTCCCAGTACTAAGGTTCCCGTGTACCTTGTAAGATGTTCTGATAACTAAGAAATATGATATATGTGGCCACACATTATACGGGACCCACTGCAGGATATAGGCTGAGTATATAGTAACTGAGTCTTACTGAATGAGTAGAGCCTCGAAATGGTTTTAAAATAAAAATAATGAAGCCCAATACAGGTTGTTTTTATATTAAGGCTAAGTATTTTTTCCCAAAAAAGATCCTGCACAGGAGGATAAATAACAAAAGGAGAAGAGATTCCACGTGTGCGGGAGGAAGCGATTTGGTACCTTGTTGATGACGTGTATCACTCCGTTTGTGGCTGCGTTGTCACCATCAATGACGCTCGCTCCTTCGATTGTAATATTCTGTGAACGCACCACAGTGAGAAGGTGAGTCCCTACAGAGTACACCCAGGGACTGAATTATTTGTGGGTTTCCCACTTTTTGAGTAGTAGTGACCTCCTCACTTTTGGACCATGACACACAGTCAGAAATATTTTTAAACTGTGAGCCTTTTGACATTACACACACACACACACACAATTGAAATGAAATAATACTTTCCTCTACTATGTGGGAGGCACCTGATCATCGATTCTACTCTATTTCATTCTATTTCATTCAAAAAGTGCTGGGGACTTCCCTGGTGGCACAGTGGTTAAGAACCCTCCTGCCAATGCAGGGGACACGGGTTCCATCCCTGGTCCGGGAAGATCCCACATGCCGCAGAGCAACTAAGCCGGTGCGCCACAACTACTGAGCCTGCGCTCTAGAGCCCACGAGCCACAACTCCTGAGCCTGCGTGCCACAACTGCTGAAGTCCATGCACCCCAACTACTGAAGCTCATGCCGCCTATAGCCTGTACTCCGCAACAAGAGAAGTCCCCACTCGCTGCAACTAGAGAAAGCCCGTGCGCTGCAAAGAAGAACCAATGCTGCCAAAAAAAAAAAAAAATGCTGGCTGAGGCTCACTAAAGTGACCCTGCAGTTGGAAAAACACCGCAGATAGTGTTGTGGGTTGAATTGTGTCTCCAAAATTCGTATGCTGAAGTGCTAACCACCAGTGTCTCAGAATGTGACCCTATTTGGAGACAGGGTCTTTACAGAGGTAATCAAGTTAAAATGAGGTCATTAGGGTGGGCCCTAATCCAATATGACCGGTGTCCTTATAAGAAGAGGATATTTGGGCACAGACAGCTATGGAGGGAGAAGACCATGTGAACGTGAGGACGGTCATCTACGAGCCAAGGAGAGAGCCTGACGTCAGTCCTCAGAAAGAACCAACCCTGCCCACACCTTGACCTTGGACTTCGAGCCTCCAGAACTCTGAGACAAAAATTTCTGTTGTTTAAGCCACCCAGTCTGTGTTTCTTTGTTATA
The DNA here is from genome assembly GCF_949987515.2 of Delphinus delphis. Lineage (NCBI taxonomy): Eukaryota > Metazoa > Chordata > Mammalia > Artiodactyla > Delphinidae > Delphinus > Delphinus delphis. Next base: position 84,181,696 of record NC_082693.1, on the reverse strand, counting down.
GTAGGCCTAGCAAACGAATACAGATAGTTACTGACTTTTCAAGAATATTAATTACACGGGGAAAGGAGCTAAGTAAACCCAAATGACACATCTGGGCTCCGCTCTCTCTGGTTTCCTCTCCTCTTCTCCCACCACTGCTCTTTGTCTGAAATTCCTCCTGGGAAACCTGGGTGCAGAGGGGACTTGCCTCACCCTGAGAACATCAGCAGAGGTCCTGAAACAAACGTTCCTGGCTACTTTGCACATCTCTTCTGGTTACAGGGAGACATTTATATCAGGCGTAAGAAAGAACCCATTACAACTGTGTCTTTGATGGTTGGCTGCTCTAGCTCACAGGTCTTGACTGATTTACCTCTGAATCTACGGAACCTGGGATGAACCTTCCCAGGGTGGGTGTTCGACTAATGCTTGCTCAGAGCATCAGTGATTTCAAACACCAATGGAAAACCACCCATTGTCTGATATATGCATGTAACGTTCTAGAATTATTGTAATAAAATGTAAAGAGTCCATGGGACCGTATGTAACTCTTTTCTGCTTTCTAAAAGGAATGATCTGAGGAAGCACATATATTTAGGTAATACTAGGCATAGAGCCTTTTCACAGCGCCATCACTGATGGGTAGATGGGCAGAAATGCTTTAGAGCTGCAATTCTAGAATATTCTGACCCTGGCCCATGCTCCATTGATGGGGCAGTTCTCATTTCCCAGTAGAGTCTCCGTTTTCATCTTGTTCAGTTCACAGAAAGAACTTTAAAACACTGCCGCATTCAGCAGGGCAGCCAGACTTCCGCACAGAAAACTGAATCCAAGTCCTTGAAACACTATAGAAAAAGCCAGAAGGTGAGCTTCTACAGGGCTCTGCTCTCCTGTGCACTGTCCTGTCTCCAACACTCAGATCAGTTCCTGGAGCATAGGAGGTGTTCAGTAAGTATCTGTTTGTTTATTTTTTTGGCTGCATCGGGTCTTCGTTGCGGCACGCGGGGTCTTCGTTGAGGCATGCGAGGTATTTCGTTGTGGCACGTGGGCTTTTCTCTAGCTGTGGTGTGCAGGTTTTCTCTCTCTAGTTGCAGTGCTTGGGTTTTAGGGCGTATGGGCTCTGTAGTTGTGGAGTGCGGGTTCCAGAGCTTGTGGGCCCTGTAGTTTGAGGCACGTGGGCTCTCTAGTTATGGCGTGCAGGCTTAGTTGCCCCGCGGCATGTGGGATCTTAGGTCCCCAACCAGGGATCGAACCCACATCCCCAGCATTGGAAGGCGGATTCTTTACCACTGGATCACCAGAGGAGTCCCAATAAATATCTGTTGACTGACCCTAGCTTAATACAAAATTGTAGTAATCTCAAATGACTCAATTAGTAGGTTTCCAACAACCAGCTCTTAACCACACATAAAGATCAAAGTTGTGAAACTGCGCGGCCTTCACCCAGAAGAAATGAAAGGATTGCCTTTCCGGATCAGTCTGTTGTCTGTCAGGAAGAGCCTGTGGCCAACCAGTGGGCAGAGAGCTTCATTTCATACTATCCCTGCTACAGAGTAAGAGTGTGTGTGTGTGTGTGTGTGTGAATACAGGTTGCTAAGTGTTGAAGCTGGGTGATACCTACGTGGAGGTTTTATTCTCCATTTATTTTTGCTCACGTTTGGAAATTTCCCTAACAGAAAAAAACTAAAAGTACACTATGAACGTAGGTCACAAGTTTCCACTAAACAGACACAACACGACGCTCTCTTACCCCATCCGCCTTCGCCAGGTGGAGGAAGCTGCCCTGCAGAGACGTTGCCAGCATGTCAGAAGGTGACAGGGCCTGCAGATCGGCCACTCCGTACGTGCCCAGTAGCGTATGGTACCTACGACAACAGTCCATAAGGGCTGTAACGAGGTATCAATGCTTGAGGCAGTGGCATTGTGAGGAGTTAAGATAGTAGGTTCTGGAGCCAGACTACCGGGTTCAAAATCTCCCCCTGCAACTTCAGCCATGGTACCTGGGGTTAGTTAATTAACCACCCTGTGCCTCGGTTTCCGCATCTATAAAATGGGAATAATTCTGTCTGTTTCACAGGGTCCTTGGGAGGATTAACTAGGTTGTACATAGAGCAGTTAGCACAGAATTGGCTGTCAGTCATGTTGACGACTTCCATCCTGGGGTAAGGAGGTGAGGGGGTCCTGGGACATGGTCAGTTGCATGGATCTGAAGGACCACGTGGCCTCCCTTCACTGAACTTCATTCACACTGATGCCAGTAAGATACCATGAAAAATAAAACACACATAATACCTACTTTATGAGGGTGGGAATATTGCTCTTGGTCAACCAAAAGGCTTTCTCATCTTGGTCCATGTCCTCAATAGCTTGTTGGGAAGGCACGAGGATGGTGAGGTTTGAGGCGGCTGACAGCATGGGTTGTAGGGAAGCATTCTGAATCGCAGAAGGAAAAGAAACTGGCCTGACTCATGTCAGAGGACAAATGCTGACTTAATGCTTGGCAGAGATGACAATTTCCCATGTGATATAATTTCAGAGATACTGGGAAGGTCCTAGGGACCCCTTTCCCAAATCGATCCCACCTACTGGCTGACGCCTCCTCTTCCCTCTGAGACTCATCCCTTTTATTTAAACGTGTGAACCTTGACAAAAGGCAAATTTTCCTGATCAGGTCACACTTGAGTCATTATCAGTCATTCACCCTTTAGTCTAAATGAAGAGGCAGAGAACACTCTTGAGAGTGTCATGCGTGTGTGTGCACACGTGTGTACAGAGAACCTTGAGAATGCTTGGATGCCTTTGGAATAAAGGTGGTGGCAAGATTACAGGAACAGTTTCAGCATGAGAGAGAGAGACTGGAGGCCTGAAATCAAACTTTATCTACTCACCTAGAGCTACTTCTGGGTAGAAGCAGTGGTGGGCTTATGTTTCACAACCGGCTCTCCAGGAAAAACAAACAAACAAAAGCCCTGCTTCGCAGTGTTTGCTGATTTCTGTGGTGTAAGTTCTCCCATCATAGCTGATTCCAAGCTACCGTCATAACAGCATAGAAAGTGGAGTTGGGAAAGCTGTGCTCTTGTGAGCTAGGACGAGTGGGTCTAGCCCACCACAGGGCAAGCTTATGAGTGTGGGGTGGGTCTGAATGAAAATCAGCACCTGTTCTAGGACCCTCAGTCCCGGCTGTCCCGTGTGATGGGGGTCAGAGGGACCCCACATGGAAGCAACAGGAAGGCATCCTGGAGTGGCTGCTGACCAGACACTGCGTATCTTGGCATCTGTCTTCTTAAAAGGGACAAGCCACTTGTCACGATGGCTGGCTGAACCTGCCACCTTGGGCCACTCAGGCAAAGATGACAGAGACTCAGACAACTGGGGATGGTGGGGCTTAGACTCTCTGTTATAGAACTTTCCAAAGGAGAGGGAAAAGCTCCTCTGGGCATGTTGGGCTGAGGGCTAAACACACATGAAATAAGACAGTACTGCAACTATAAATGCCAAATATAATTTGGTGAATTACCGTGATGAATTATGCTGACTTTTCAAAAATACCTCTTCTGATGAACGAAGTTATACATATATATTTGGATTGGTTGAAAAGTCGACCACCCCAGCTTATCTTAGACCAGAAGCTCTTGGCCCTGGTTGCATGTTAGAATCACCTGGGAAAGTGTTAAAATACGCTGATGCCCAGGTCAAACCTCTACCCCATCAAATCAGAGAGTCTGGGGGTGGGAGCCTAGGCACGGCTATTGAAAATCATCTGTTCCATGTGGTTCTAAAGTGCAATCAAAGCTGAGAACCACTGTTCTAGACAATTTCCCTCCCTCCCCCTCACCAGCTGCATTTTCAGTTTTCTGTTACATGTAGTCCAAATATCTAAAATTATTATATATTCCCAATCCTAATTCCAACCAAGGTACTCACATTTATCCACTGGTTAAATATAGCTGCGGCAGAGAGAAAGGACAATTCCTTATTCATTTCGTTGCAAGAGAGGGAGGAGAGAGGAGAGAGAACACAGAGGAGGATCAACGAGAGGCATAATCCCAGGGCATCTCTGGGCATCGTCCTTGCCAGCCTTGTCGATGCCGACACGAATGATGCCCAGGCTGGATGAATCCCCATGTTGCCAGAGCCAACCATTTCTTTCATGTTTAATGGCTTGAATTATCTTCTATATTCAAGGGAAAGGAGTAATTCCAGAAACGTTAAATGAAACAACAACCTCAGATTCGTCCCAATCAGAATTTATGTTGTAAGAACACGGCCACCCAGCCCTACAGGAGGGCCACAGAACTCAGTACACTGCCCCTTTCAGAGCTAGCATTGAGCAGGGGCTTGGGACACAGTGCCAAACCACTCGGGTTTTCTTTCTGGTTTGGCCATTTCCTAGTTCCTTAGGCAAGTTCCTTCATCTCTCTGGGCTTCAACGTTCCCAGCTGTGAAACGGGGATGATAAAAGCTCCAGCTGATAGTGTTGATGTGGAAACTGGAAGAGTTAACGTTTCTAAAGTGCTTAGAATAGAGGATGGCATGCAGGACACAGTCAGTAGGTTTTAGCCACTATTATTTTTAACTTATCCGCCATGGGGTTTGTTAATGAACATATATGCTGAACCATCACAACTGGCACCAGGTTGGAGTGAGGGAGGATATAAGATATGAAAGAGAAAAGATGGCCCCTGATCTCATGCAACTTACAGTTGTTTTGGGGATGTTAGGATGTGAAAAAATAACACAGAGGGCTGGTAGATCAGTGATGTTTGAAGGTGTGATAGCTTAAAGAAAGCTCTAGACTTTTGAGTTTAAAAAGTCTGGGTTCAATTCCTGGGTCTGCCATTTACCAGCTGTGGGATCTTGGGCAAGTCACTTAACCTCTCTGAGAACTCAAGTGCCTCACCTGAAAAATGAAAATGATGATGCCTTGCTCCTGGGATTATGAACATTACATGCATTAATGTATGTGAAAACATTTAAAAAATTATTAAACACCACAAAAGTGGCAACAACAATTATTATGTGCAAATTTACCAAAAGGCAATACATCTCAGAGCTGTCTTAATTCCTTTTTGAAAGTGGTTGAGGTTACGGAATAAGTTAGTAAATACCGGTTGAAAAGTAAATCAGTTAGTAAATAGATAAGTACAAGAGCTGAGATGCTCTGGTAATCCCTTCAAGGAGAGGAGGGCATGAGCTGGACCTGAACTGCTGGCAGAAAGACCTGAGGCTGGGTCCATGGGGGCGGGGAACGGAGCCAGGAAGGTGACAGCTGGATAGGCGACAGCTCAGCTAAGCGGGTTGAAGTGAGTTGAGTCCATGTGAAGTCCTCAGAGTTACCAGGCCGAGCATTTGGACTTGATCTTGTTTTCCGTGGGAGGTGAGGGGCATTGTGAAAGCAGGGTGTTAGGGTTTTAAGATTTTAGGAAATGTGGCCCATGGACAGTGCAGAGAAAATGTTGGGTCCACCACGCTCCACGGTCTGAATGTCAGGAGACAGGCCTGATGGGATGAGTAGGAGAAACAGGTTTAGTAAAGAGCAGGAAGGACCCTGATAGGCAGGGAGGCCAAGGTCAGATGCTGCAGCTGCCAGGGAGCACATTAGGGCAGGTGCAGCCCTGGGCACTGTTACGCCAGTGGTTTCCATTGAGAGGAGGGGTAGGAACCAAACTCCAGTGAGTTAAACAAAAAGTGAGTGATGAGAAAATTCACCAATTTACTTTCTCATTTCAACAAATCTTTATGAACAGTAGGAGTGAAGTAGGAAACAAGGACAAAGACCTGCCCTCAAGAGTTGACAGTCCAGTGGGGAGACAGACAATTAGGTGGGACGTGCCCTACGCTGATAGAACATACTAACGGTTAAGTGCTTGGGCTCTGCACGGAGACAGCTGAGCGACCTTAGGCAAGTTTGCTTAGGCTCTCAGTTTCCTCATCTATGAAATGGGCATAATAATAGCATAAGCCCAGAGGCTGTGGTTTAAAGGGGGTGCTGCAGCATGTTAAGGATTTAGTAAGATGCCTGGTACACAGAAGGTGCGCGTGCATGCGTGCGCGTGTGTGTGTGCACACATGCACCCCCCCCCCCCCAGACAGGGGTAAGCACAAGGTGCTCTGGGTGCCTATAGGAGGCACACAGCCCGGACAGGAGTGCCCAAGAGCTCAGCAGGGACCAGTTATTTGCTCATTTGGGAAGTCTGGGACTAGCAAGAGGTAGAATGACAAGAAAGGGAAGGCAGGACTGCTTGGTACACAGAAGGTGCCTAATAAAAGTTACCTCCCTTCAACTTGTAGAAAATTTGTGACTCACAGAGCACATATGCCATTTATGAGAAGCAGTCTGCTTCAGATAAAATCTGGAGCAAATGATTCGTAGAGCACTTTAAAGTCATCCTAGCCAAGAGAGCTTTTTTTTTCTTTTAAATTTGAAGACTTCTGTCTTTATTATTCTGTACTGGAGTTGATCTCAGAGGACTTACCACTGCAGCGTTTCCATAGCAGAGAAGGCCATCTCCTTCGTAGCCCTCTTGGCAAACACAACTCCAGACACCAGAAGAGGTAAACTGACAGGTTGCCTGATACAAAGAAAATGAGAGAAACGATTTGCTTTCCCAACTGAAGCATTAGATATGAGGTACACCTGTGAATCCTCAGGCTCCTTCTACAGTGAGAAGTGCAAATTCGGGGCTGAAAGATGGTGGAAGTAACCCACAGGCCCTCAGCCCTTTCTGCAGGTTTGGTGCACTTCTTACGGAATCACGATTCTTTCTTTTCATCCCTGCCAAGATTTAGCAAGCAGAAATCAGGACACAGAGTTAATGTGAATTTCAGATAAACCAAGAGGTTTTTGTATAAGTATGTCCCATATAGTATTTGGGGGCACGCTTGTGCCGGAAAAGAATTCACTGTGTACCTGAAATTCGATTCTAACTGGGTGTTCTGCATTTTATCTGGCAACCCTATGCTGGTTCTTCCACGCTTTGGAATGAAGTGGAAGTTCCAATAACCTCTCACGTGTCGAACGTCAGGGCTTGGCTGGGCTGAAATTAAGCAAGAGTGTTGGAGCTTCTTCAGTTTTATGAAGTGCTTTCATGATTTCTGGGTAACGGATACGTTAGAGGCATCTCCTCCCATTGTTTCTGTCTTTGAATATCACCCACCTGCCCACACTACTAGGCGTGGGTCTGGCAGTCCTGTTCATGATATGTCACCCCACTCCCTGGCCATCATTGAGTGTCTCATATGTGGACACCTGGACCCAGCTGGGCTGGTCAGATCCTTTCTCCTGTGAGTTAGAATGGGGACACAGAGTGCTGCTAAGTTAGTGGGCATCTCTGGTAGCGGGCTAGACGTTCCTCTAAGAACAGGGAGTCATCACAGAACTGCACTTAAAATTGGGAGAGAGAGAGAGAGGGAGACAAAGACAAAGAGGAAGTAAAGGCACAGGGAGTGGCAAAATGAGAAACTGCATGGTCTCAGAGGACCCAGGGAAGACGCTGCCTTGATGTTGATTCTAAGCCCTCGGGAGGTTTTGGAATTCCTGACTACGGAGCTACCCTGGCGGCATCTGTCCAACGAATTCCTTTTTAGCTTAAGCGGATTTGCGTGGACTCTGTTACTTGCCAGCAAAAGCACTGTGGCTAAGGTGTCGTCTTCACTGGTTCTGACGCTGGGTGCTTAGTGATGTTCTTTTAAAAACATGAACACGACCAGCTCTAACATCTCTGCCTGCTCTTCCATAATTTAGACACAAGGCTCAACCTACCCTTGAATGGGCATTTTCACTAATAATTTGGGTAAAACTTTGTCATGACATGCAAAATGGGAGTCTAGTTACCCTTTAAATTATCCTGGTGATTTAGAATTGCCAGATGTAGCAAATAAAAACACCAAGTACGAATTTTAGCTAAGTTATGAAGAATTTTTTGTTTAAATCTGTCCTGTCTAACATTTGGGTCATAGTTGTGCTGCAGGATTATTTGTCATTGACTAGAAGTTCAGATTTAACCGGGAATCTTATCTGGCAATCGTATGTTGGTTCTTCCAAGCTTTAGAATGGAGTGAAGGTTGCAATAATTACTCACATTCTGCTCAGGGACTCCCTTTGGGAGTAAGAGAGATTTTGTTCATTACTGGGCCCAGATAAAAAAATTACCCAACCTTCTTTCTTTCTCAAGTCATTTTTTTAAGGATTAATGAAAAAAATCAAGTCACTCACCAGTGGATGACATTTCCCAGTTTGTTCCAAGCATGACGTTACTGGTTCACAGTCAATCCCATTGCCTCGAAATCCTTTCTTGCACTCACACTCATTCTGTAATTCCAAGAGCAAAGTCAAACAGATTATTGAAAACAACTAACTGCCTTGCATGACCTGCCCTCACACTGTACCACAAAAAGAAGTATGGAAGCCATCGCTGTTTGGCTCTTTTAGAGAACACCATTAATGTCTTTCGTTTATTACACTTCAGCTTCCGGAGCTATTGGTCTCCACGTTCTACATTACATTTCCCAGTCTGATAGTCCTTTGGTGCATTTTGAATTCATTACCCTAGAGGGGCCATATGGAGATCTGTCTCAGAGAGAACTTAGATCCTAAAGAGCATCACATTGGAAAAATTGGCCCCTCCACCTAAGAGGGAAAGAATAAGCAAGTCATGGAGCAACCACTTGGTGGAGATCCATGCACACGGCCACTGTGAGTCTGGAAGGCACGTTGTGTAATTTAGAACAGGCATTCCCTCTGAGCAGGCAAATCTCTACATGGACAACCCACGGCTAGTGGCTCAGCAGGTAGACAGGGTCATCATGCAACAGAAAAGTCCCCCCTCCCTCTGGGAAGCTTTAGGTCCACACCAGGGTACATACCTTGGTGAGCAGGGTGCAGGCTGGGTTTCAGCGCGTTTGCCCCATAGGCTGGGTACTTTGTGTAGTACACAAACTACACCACAGAAGCAATGGCCCTGATCATGCAGCTATTAAATATGATGATGATGACGAAGATGATGATGATGATGATGATGATGACGATGATGATGATGATGATGATAGTGGTGGGTTGTATGATAAAATGGGGGAATGTCTGTGCTAAGTACAGAATAGGAACCAAACAAAACTGTAGTGGATCGCAACAAGGTAGAGAAAAATAAAAACCTGTGCATTAAGAAGACCAGAAAGAAAAAATACATCAGCACACAAATGGTGAATGTGGGAGTGCTGTGAATGGTTTTCATTTTTCTCCACTCTTTTACTTTCCCAAATGTCTTCCATTATTAAACATTATCTTGTATTTAAAACATAATTTAGGGGGCTTCCCTGGTGGCACAGTGGTTAAGAATCTGCCTGCCAGTGCAGTGGACTCGGGTTCAAGCCCTGGTCTGGGAAGATCCCACATGCCGTGGAGCAACGAAGCCCATGCGCCACAACTATTGAGCCTGTGCTCTAGAGCCCACGAGCCACAACTACTGAGCCTGCAACTACTGAAGCCCAGGCGCCTAGAGCCCGTGCTCCACAACAAGAGAAGCCACCACAGTGAGAGGCCCGTGCACCGCAATGAAGAGCAGCCCTCACTCGCCGCAACTAGAGAAAGCCCGCGAGCAGCAACAAAGATGCAACGCAGCCAAAAATAAATAAATTAATTAATTTAAAAAAACCCTATAATTTAAACAGGAGTAATCTCTTCAACAGATAACAAACACAGGTTATGGAACCAGCAATGAACCTCAAAGCTGCTTTCACTAAAGAGAAGAAGATAAAGCACACAACGGAAATAAGAAGAGTCCAATCTTAACTGGAAAACGAGAGATGCTCTAAGTCTTATGGATGGACTGGCACATGAGATGCTTCTGTGATGAGGACCACTGCTCTTCAGAGGAGGGGGAAGAGCTGGGAAGTTTCTTCTGGGAAGTGGGGCATGGCTGGACCTTGGGAGAGGGTGGGAGGAGTGGGGAGTCCATGAAAGCTGAGGGTACATGTCAGAAAAATAAACAGAGGTGGGAAACTAGGAACATTTGATTGGTGAAGCGTTATTGAGGTGATACAAGACAACCCATTAAGTTGTGGGAAGAAAGGAATAGAACTCCTATTTATGAATTTTTATCTTTAAGGGTATAAGTATTATTTGCTATATATGCTTTATAAAGTAAATTGGGTATATATATATATTTTTTTTTTTTTTTTTTTTTTTGCGGTTTGAGGGCCTCTCACTGTTGTGGCCTCTTCCGTTGCGGAGCACAGGCTCCAGACGCGCAGGCTCAGCGGCCATGGCTCATGGGCCTAGCCGCTCCACGGCATGTGGGATCTTCCCGGACCGGGGCATGAACCCGCGTCCCCTGCATCGGCAGGCGGACTCTCAACCACGGCGCCACCAGGGAAGCCCAATTGGGTATCTTATATACAAATATATGCACATGTATACAACTTTACACGAGAGGGCAAGACCTTGTAAGCAAGAGTGTTTAATCTTCTGTACTTGGTATTGGGGTAGCACCTCCCTGCACCCCCAGCCCTGACATATTGACCCAAACATGGTCTGTCTTTTAAAATAAAAATTCATGGTAGTTAGGATTTGTGCCTATTTGGAATATATCTACAAGCTTTTGAGCCAACTAATAACACGACTGAGGGCAATCCTAGATATGGCCTATTTTATTTCTCATGTAACACTACAAAAAGTCGTTTCTCTTCCTCTATCTCCCCCATCAGAATGCTTTTCAAATTTGTCTGCAGAAAGAATGATAGAGCAGAAGGGAATAGATACTCTTATGGGTTGAACTGTGCTCCCCCAATCCCACCCCCGCACTCATATGTTGAAGTCCTGACCCCCAGTACCTCAGAATGTAACCTTATTTGGAAAAAGGATTGTTAATATGTAATGAGTTAAGATGAGGTCCTACTGGAGTAGGGTGGGTCCCTAGTCTAATATGACTCGTGTCCTTATAAAAAGGGGAGATTTGGACATAGACATGCACGTGGCAGAATGCCACGTGAACACGAAGGCAGAGATTAGGGTGATGCGTGTATAAGCCAAGGAACACCAAAGCCTGTCAGCGAACCACCCAGAGCTGGGAGAGAGGCATGGAACAGATCTGTCATCATAGCTGTTAGAAGGAACCAAACCTGCTGATACCTTGATCCTGGACCTCTAGCCTCCAATCCCGTGAGACATACATTTCTGTTGTTCTGTGATACCCAGTTAGTGATACTTTGCTACAGCAGCCTTAGCAAACTGATACTGATACCAAGAAATTGTTTTTCTCTCTCAAATGCGACGTGGCGACTCAGGTGAGTCAAAAACTAATTGAATTGTTGGTACTTGCTTGGCAAGACATAAGAATGCAGTGAGTTCTTTCATGACTAGGACTTTTTCATGGCTACAATCCTAGGACAGTTGTCATCACCTCCCCTGGGGCTGATTAACTCCTAAGAAGTAGCTTTCTCTGCCTCTGTCTCCCTTAAATGAGGTTAAGTGAAAGTGACCCACAAACTGTAGAGTATTACACAGTGTTATAGAGAAACAGAGTGTGGTCAAGGGTGGCGACCGAGAGGACAATTCTGGAGTCAGACTGTCTGGGTGTGAATCTCACACTGTAATTTGGTTTCTGTGTGATATGAGCAAAGTATTTAACCTCTCCATGCTTCAGTTTCCTCTTTTATAAGATGGAATGATAATAGTACCTATGTGGCAACAAAAGCAAAAATAAGCAAGTAGGAATACATCAAATTAAAAAGTTTCTGGGGGCTTCCCTGGTGGTGCAGTGGTTGAGAGTCCGCCTGCCGATGCAGGGGACGTGGGTTCGTGCCCCGGTCCGGGAAGATCCCACATGCCGCGGAGCGGCTGGGCCTGTGAGCCATGGCCCCTGAGCCTGCGCGTCCGGAGTCTGTGCTCCGCAACGGAAGAGGCCGCAACAGTGACAGGCCCGCGTACCGCAAAAAAAAATAAAATAAAAAAAATAAGAAGCTTCTATATGGCAAAGGCGACCATCAACAAAATGAAAAGGCAACCTATGGAATGGGAGAAAATATTTACAAGTCATAATCTGATAAGGGGTTAATATGTAAAATATATAAAGAACTCATACAACTCAACAGCAAAAAACCAAACAATCCAATTAAAAAAATGGGCAGAAGATCTGAGTGGACATTTTTCCAAAGAAGACATACAGATAACCAACAGGGACATGAAAAGCTGCTCAACATGACTAATCATCAGAGGAACGCAGATCAAAACCACAGTGAGATAAAGACAAGAAATAATAAAGTGTTGGAGAGGAAAGGGAACCCTTGTGCACTGTTGGTGGGAATGTAAATTGGTGCAGCCACTGGAAAATTGTTATGGCGGTTCCTCAAAAAACTAAAAATAGAACTACCATATGTTCTAGCAATTCCACTTCTGGGTATTTACCTGAAAAAAAAAAAAAAAACTCGAAAAGGTCTATGCACCCCCATGTTCACTGCAGCATTATTTACAATAGTCAAGACATGGAAGCAACCAAACTGCTCATCAGCAGATGAATGGATAAAGAATATGTGGCCTACGTGTACATTAGAATATTATTTGGCCAAAGAAAGAATGAAATCTTGCCATTTGCAACATAATGGATGGACTTTGAGGGCATTATGCTAAGTGAAATAGGTAAGAAAAAGACCAATGCCATCTGATCTCACTTATATGTGGAATCTAAAACAAAACAAAACAAAACAAAACCAAGCTCATAGATATGGAGAACAGACTGGTGGTTGCCAGAGGCTGGGGGGGGCGGGATGTGGTGAGGGTAAATGGGGTCAAAAGGTGAAAAAAAATAGTACCTACATCATAGGTTTGTTGCGACAATTAACCCTTTCCCACTGCTACAAATGATAAAAGAGCTGCAGTAAATTCTAGCCAAAGTACTTCTGTGTCTAGGGGAGAAAACCATCTACTCCAGGAACCCTGCTTCCTCTTGGCTCTCCACTCATCACACCTACCTGCCCGGGGCCGACGTACAAACAGGTTGCATTGTGGTGGCAGCTGCCAGCACTGGGCAGCAGGCAGGTGTTGATCTCTGAGCAATCCCTTCCGTCCCCCGTCCATCCCTGATGGCATACGCAGACGTGGGTTCCCCTGCCAGTTCTGATGCATTCTGCCTACAGGAGGAAGCAGCAGCAACACCTCTGAAACCCCAGTCCAGCTGCAAGATTCCAAGCGCAAAGCAAGGACTTCCAGAGGTACACTGCAGAAGCTTATATTTACATGGAGTGCAAAGGAAATGATTAAGACACACATTTGCATTAAGATCAACGGAAAAGATAAGATGACTTGAAGAACAAATTTGCTTGTTTTTGGCCAGCTAACGGCCACCGTCACTAACTAACGTCACTGCCACTTATTGAGCCAGGGATTGTTCTGAATGTTTTGCAGGTGTACGCCATCATCTTGAGGAAGGTACTGTGACTATCTCTATTTTACAGATAAGGAAACTGAGGCTCAGAGGAGGTAAGTGACTTGCCCAAGGTCACACAGCTGTAAAGAGGCATGAACCCAGGTCTGTAGGATGCTTTAGCCCAAGCTCCTACCTGTACCAAGTCCAGGCCTTTCAGGATGACCACACCAGGAAGCTGAAGGACAGAGTGAGAGGTGCAAGGTAAGCTGTCCAGATGAGGCTGAGTGGGTGGGGCTTGCCCAGGCCCAGTCTGGAGGGTTGGGCAAGGCGTTTGTATCTGATTTCATCCTCAGAGCCAGGAGAAGTTCCCGAAGGGATTTCAGCAAGGGGGAAACATGATCTGATCCACTCTGGCTGTGGCTACAGCCAAGAGGAGCATCAGGGAGAACAGTTATTAAACTGTGGGTAAGGAATGAAGGTGACCTTGGCCGGGTGGTGGTGGTGATATTCAGAAGGTATTAATGAAAGCAACAGTCAGTTTGGGCTATACCCCTGACACTAACAGAACTTAAGGCAAGTCACTTAAGGTCTCTGAGCCTCAGTTTCCTGATCAGTAAAATGGGGATAAACAACATCTGCTTCAATGGGTTGGTGGGAAGAGCAAATGAGATCACTTACATGAAAGTCACTTGTAAGCTGTAATGTCTGAATCAGAAGTTTATTACTAATGATCTCCAGTATCTGATCCTTTGGTTGTGTTTTTAGAAGCCCAATACCCCTGCACATGTGAACCTGGGGCTCCCCCAGCACACATGGACTTAGGAAGTGGAGGCTCACAGAAGGTACCTGGCACCATCTTTAAAATGCAGGGTTCAAGAAAATGTGCCTCATGCAATGAAGTCATCGGACACTGCCTTTTGGAAGGTCTTCCCTCAGGATTTCCTAAAAAACCTGGCAGCTTGGAAATAAAGACCAACACTCACATTGCGGCTGCAGCCCCCTCGGGTTAATCCCGAACAAGGGTCCATCTCTGAACAGAGGCTTCCGTCCCCTTCATACCCTGCTTTGCAAACACAGCTGCAAAGAAGAGTGAGCACACGAAGTCAGCCCTAGAAATATAAGCACCAACTATCCCACCGCTCCCCAAGAAGACCAGCCAGCCAGGGGTGAACGTGTTCACGGCCAGGTGGCCTGACACTTTGCCCTTGTCGGGGGAGCCATGTACCATGGTGGCCACCAGCACTCCCGGGTCTGCAGTCAGATACACCTGGGTGGGTATCCAGGCCCCACCTCTTAGCAGTTATGTGACCTTGAGCGAGTCCCTTAACCTCTGGGAGACTGTTTCCTCACCTGGAAAATGGGTCTAACATCTCCCTCATAAAGCTGTGGTATAGAGTGAATGCACATGGGGCGTTCAGCAGGGCACTTGCTCACACTTGCACCTTCTCAGGCTCGACACTGGGCGGCTTTTCTGTTCTTATGGGGCTGGAATCTGTCTCTTTATACCTCAAGTCATTACCTCTGGTTCAGCAGAGAACGACGCTCTCTTCTGTGTGACAGTTCAGTGATCTGAACACGACAATCAGGTGAGACCTCCCCTCTCTCCCTTCTCTGATCTCTCAGATGTTCTTTTTTTTAGAGCACAACATTCTCAGGTGCCTGATTCCATGATCCACCACGCCCTCAGGCACTCCTCTCAAAATGCTCCACCTTGAAACTTTAGCTATTAGATAGGACCATTCATTCATTCGTTTGTTTGGTCAACCAGTATTTACTGAGTGCCCTGTGATAGGTGCTGGGACGCCTATCACACGCGCACGTCACTATTGCAGCTTCAGTCATACGTGCTTCACAAAACTCTAAATAAAATTATTTTTCATGCATCAAGAATCCTAGAAGAACTAAATACTTTAGGTGGTCCCCAAATGAAGAAATAGATTGATCTGTTTCAACATTGATTTACCTAAGTTTATATAGTAAATACAGACCCAGGTTGATGATCCCCTGTGGGTGATTAGAGGTTTTTAAATTTATTTATTGTTTATTTATTTACTTTTTATTTTTTTCTGGCCGTGCCTCACGGCTTGCAGTATCTTAGTTTCTGACCAGGGATTGAACCCAGGCCCCAGCAGTGAGAGCACCGAGTCCTAGCCACTGGACGGCCAGGGAATTCCCTTAAGAGGTTTTAAGGGCAATTTTGGTGACTTGTGACTTTCGCCTTATGCACTGATGTATATACGAACTCCTTAGGAGGATGCATTTCTATTGTACCACCATGGAAGAGCAAAGTCGGTCTCTGCCCCATGCTTCCTACAGACTGGTGGGGGAGACAGATCACAAACAGGTAAGCAAATGATTAGGTAATTACAAATTAAGAAAAGTGCTGCAAAAATAAGGCTAAGAATTCTACATGTTGTCTGCATTTCCCAGGATATTTTTTGCATGGTTACTGCCTTTGAACCAGATATTCCCAGAGAGGAAAATTTCCTCTGACATGTTCCCCCCATGCCCACTTCGTATGTTAGATAGCATTAAGAAAACAAATGGTGATCCAGTGACCAACGATCCAATTTCTTGTAAGATGCCTTTAACAGGGGAGTAGTTATTAATGACCTTAGGAAGTAAAGGCATTTTTAAAGGGTTGGAAAGTTGGTGGGCAAATCTTCATTTCCTTCACATGAGTGATGGTAATAACTGCAGTTTCCATGACTGAACACCTATGATGTACTAGCCCTGGGGCTGGATGATTTGGCATTCAGTTCTTTGAATCTCCACAACTGCCCTGCTAGGTAGGCAACATCACCCTTATTGTACTGATGACAAAAGTGAGGCTCAGACAGGTTAAGTAACTGCCCAAGGTCACACAGCTGGTAAGTTTCAAAGCAGGGAATGCTGCAAACTTTGAACCCAGCTCAGTCTGAGGTTTTCTCCACAAAAGCCGTACTGGCAGCTGAAGAGAACAGGGCTTAGTTTATGAAGAGTTTAGATATGGGTTGGGTGTGTCAACAGGTAACACAGTGGCCATGGGCCGTTAAGGATGGCAATCCCCCCTCCCCGACCGGCCTACCTTGCTGTCCCATTGCTGTATTCGCAGGTGGCATGGATGTGACAGAACTGCAGGTAGGGCCCACAGGCTGAGGTCTGCTTGTGACAGAATCTTCCGGCGGAGCCGTCCCTGCAGGTGCCGGGGAGACAGGCGCCGTCGCTGTCAATTCTGTTGTCACACGTTCCGAAACTGCACAGACACCCTGGAAGGGAAGGAAGAGGGCCGCTCAGGGCTTGGGGACAAGCTTAGCAATGGGCACATGGGTCATGGAGGACAGGGCCCCCTCCCCTCACCCCCCACTCACTCCTGTAGGTGCAGAACCCGGGGCTGAGACGCGGAAGGCTCTGGACGCTATTTCTCAGCGTCTTTCTCGTGTGCCAGGACAGCTCTCGGTGAGAAGAGCTTGGTCTTCGGGATGCTTTGTGTGTCTGTGTGCGGGGTGCAGCGGGAGGGTGGGTTGTGATGGTGTGAAAGAGGCCAAGGAGCTCCATTTTCACCTACTTCACGGTAGGAGCGTTTAGTCTGGAAATTTCTCGCCTTTTCCTGAAGACATTCTGGAAGTGATTTCTCCTGCCGGCACAGCCTCTGATGTGTGGCCTATATATTTGCACTTCACCCTCCATCACAGCAAACCAATGCTAACTCATGCCCAATATTTGCACACTGACCTTGTTCTAGGCATCGGGCCAGCCTTTAACCTGTACCCTCTCATTCACAGTCACCAGCCTCAGGAGTTAGGTATCAATACTTTTACATCCCCATTTTCCAGATGAAAAAACTGAGGCCCAGAGAGGTAAAACGAATTGCCTGACTTGCTGGCAAGTTCCCAAACAGGGACTTGAACTCAGACCTTCAAATTCCATTTCCGTTAGTGACCATGAGTAACCAGGCGATCAGTGTATCGACTGGCATTTCCACTGTCTGTTATCATCTTAAACTTTAGCTGCTAACTCTGCTTTTGATTACAGGTATTTAAAAGTTGCAACGTGAGCCAGTGTATCAGACTCAGGCTCCTCTGCATGTGGAAGTGAAAAGAACATTCTGGAGACTCTCAAAGGCAGGTGGCAAGGATTTGGGGGCTTAAATGTGATCAGAAATGAAGGAATGTGTGGTTTTGCCCCAGAAGGGACTGACGGGAAAGGGATTTGTGTCGGGGCTTGGAGCCAGCGTCCAGGAAAGAGAAACACAGTGAGGGCTGGCAAAGCACAGCTGGTTTTAAAACAAAGAAAACTTTTCATAAACTTTTAAGGACGTCAGGGCTTGGTTAGCAAGGAACAAGACCCCAGAATGAAGAGGAAGCTCCCCTGCATGAGGCGGTGGGCGGCAACAGACCTGGACAAGAGGCTTTGGGGCGGGAAGCCACCACTGCCGCCCCGGCCTCGGCATCGTGACTACTGGCCTCATAAAAATGCCTATGTCAACAGGCTTTGGAATAAACCCCTATTTTTTTTCCCTCAGAAACCTTATTTTGCAAAAAGAGCATCAGACTAGGATCAGCAGCCACAAATCTGCTGGGCTCTGGTGTCCCGTCCTTCTTGAGACGTAGCCGTGAAGATCAGACAAAGTAAGAGAGGAGAGGGGTGGTGTGTTTTGTAACAGATGCGTGGAGTCAGTAGTGATAGTAATAAGAATGGCTTCATTCATTGATTATTTGCTAGGTGCACGCTCTGGGCTAAAGTCCTCAATTATGATCTAACTTAATCAACAACCTATGAAGTGGGTACCAATACTGTCTTCATTTTATAAATGGGGAAGTTAAGCTTCAATGAGAGATTTCTTCCAAGGTCGTAGAGCCAGTAAGTTGCAGAGTGAAGACTGAACTTCAGGTCGGTTTGACTCCACAGCAAGCTCTGATCTATTCATTTTTTTTTTCTATCAAGGTCTAATCTTAGCTTAGATAGATAGATGTATATTTCTATCTATGTACTTAAATATTCACATGGTGTGATTTTTAAGAACATAATGTGCTTTCTAAGATTATATAACTGCATTTTTTTTTTCAATGCCTGGTGTTGTGGAACTTCCTACATGTTCTATGAGCTTCTGGACGTTTATATCACTGAACTTAGCATGACAGTAACAGTACCAACAATAATAGATAATAATAACAATAACAGATAATAATATTGGTAGTGCATACTAGGCACTAGGCATTGTTCTAAGGCAAGTGCTTTCCATTTATAACTTGTGCTAACCTTACGAGGTAGTTACTATTATTATCCCCATTTTATAGATGAGGAAATTGAGGCCTAGAGCGGTGTAGTAACTAACCCAAGGTCGCACATTTAGCGAAGGGAGGAGCTGATGGAGGAGGACTGCTTGAAAGATGGGGAGTCTGTTTTCTGATATGGAGCCAACAATCACTTCAGGTATGTGGGGAAACCCTAAAAGACTGGTTTTCAAAGTGTGGTCTTGGGCCAGCAGTGTTGACATCTCAGGGAACTTGTCAGAGATGCAAATCCCCAGGTACCACCCAGGCCTCCTATCTCAAAGCTCTGTGAGTGGGGCCCAGCAATCTGGCATGTGCACTGTTTGGGACCCAAGTGCTTAAGAAATACCCTGTGATAAGGGTATTATCACAAGCCAAGGGGCACCTGATACCAGGACTGCACTGCAGTGCTGCAGGGACCCCGGGTGAGGAGCAGAAGGCAGCTCAGGAAGCGACACTTACTTTTGTCACACCGAGGTCCGTATTTATTGGGGTCCGAGCAGAACTGACACTGGGAGCCCTGGAAGCCATCCTGGCAAACGCATGTCCCATTGCCATCGAGGCCGTCGGCGCACTGCAAACAAAGGCAGGGCCCCTGGCCGTCAGGACAACACGCCCCGGGCGAGGAGTCCCAGATGCTTTCGTTTCCTGGCCTGCTTCTCTGACTCAGATTCAATTCTGCTTGAAATGACTCTTTGGGGCCCCCTGTGGAAAGTGGAGTCATGGATATCGGGTAGGAAGCTAAGACAGTGACATATGGGTGTCCCGAGCCAGGATTCAGAACTTCACAGGAAGTCATTTGGTCAGGGAGGGGAGGGTATCACAGTGGTGAAATGGAACCTCTAAACAATGCTTAAGGGGCAGCCCGATAAACCACTGACCTTCAGAATGAAGGCAGGCCTTTCTCTCCAGATGCTCACACGCTCAGCTATGTGACTCCAAACGGCAGTGTCTTCCCCTTCAGTGTGAGCATTTTACCCCTCATCTCCCCAGCTATTTCAAGGTTAGATTTGTACTGACTGACACGTATCAGAATTGGGCTTGGGTCCCGGACCACCCAGGTACAGTAGTTAATTTGTAGCAGCTTCGCCCTATCCCCCTGGCCTGTGTGGCGTCCCCACTTGGTGGTCATGCAGTTTTTCCTTCCCCTTGAAAGAGGCATGTTTTCGAGGTGGATTTCTTATATGTGCAGATCCAGAATTTCCCCATATGGACCACAGCTACTATTACCTTTGTATGTTTAGCCCTGGCCTCCACGCTAGGTGAGTTCAGTTTTGGCTCTTACGTTTCATAGGTTTTGCAGATGGGCTAACAAAAGCATTCAGGACTTCCCTGGGGGTCCAGTGGTAAAGAATCCGCCTTCCAATGCAGGGGACATGGGTTCGATCCCTGGTCCAGGAACTAAGATCCCACACGCGGTGGGGCAACTAAGCCTGTGCGCTACAACTACTGAGCTCGCGCACCTCAGCTAGAGAGCCTGCATGCCACAAACTAGAGCCCACGCGCCAGGGAGCCTGAGTGCCACAACTAGAGAGAGAAAACCTGCACGCCACAGCTAGAGAGAAGCCCATGCGCTGCAATGAAGATCCCGAGTGTCGCAACTAAGACCCGAGGCAGCCAAAAAAAAAAAAAAATCTTAATGAAAGCATTCACTGAGCAGTGCTTTTTTTTTTTTTCCCCTTAAGAATAGTAAAATCTCGGCCCTAAAAAGACTTGGAGATCAATGCAGGCCAATCCTGCTATCCCCCACACAGGGAAACTGGGGTCCAGAGAGCCTTGCTGAGTTGCTCAAAGTCACGCCATCAGCAGTAGGAAAGCAGACCAGAAGCGACATCACTGGACACCCTGCCCCCTGCCACTCCCCCAGGCAAAATTCCTTCTCCTGCAGACACCCTCTCTTCTTTTAGCAACTGAGCTGTTTCTTTTACTCCCTGGGAACAGTGACTGGCATTGTACCATTTCTCAGTTTAGTGGTTTTAAAAATTACTTTTCGACTTAACACAGGTCAACCTCAGCATTTGTGAAAAAGCAAGCCTCAGTCTTTATCACCTGCCCATTCCCGGAGCACGGATTCGAGAAGCCTCCTGGACACTGGTTGCAGTCGGGCCCGTAGAAGCCGTGGCAGCACTTTGGTACCTGAGAAACAAAATGTGTGTTGCCTTTTGGAATCCCAGGCAGAGCGCCAGTTCCTCAAAGGAAACATCAATACATTTTAATTTCCGTTACGATCTCAAGCAGTGTCAGCCCCCTCCCACCCTTAGGAGCACGACTTCTTCTCTTGCAGATGACGGCGTGGCCTGTGCTCAGCCACCTGTTCACCACCAATCTCCTGAGGGCCGCCCCAGGCTGCTGGCTCGGCCCTGGTACTGTGACAGCAAGACAGACAAAGGCTTGGGCTCATGGAGCCCGTGTTCCATCTAGTCAGGGAAGAGACGATACATTTAAAAAGGAAAAAAAGAGGATTTCAGATAGCAGTAAATGCCGGGAAATCAAAGTGCCGTTACCAAGTGGTGGCAGGTGGGAGCAGAGGTGTGGGGAGATTGGCGGGGGCACTGTGGACTGGGCGGTGACGGAGGAGATGAGGGTCGGATGGAGACTTGAGAGGTCAGTCAGCCCCAAGAAAACCTGGAAGAACATTCTTCCAGGAGGGAATGGCAAAGGCACACCCACTGAGGTAGAAATGAGGGTGAGAGACAGGCCAGGGACACTGCAGAGGGTGGGCCGTGCATGGTAGTGTCAAGGGTGTGGGCTCCATATTAAGAGTGATAGGGGGCTTCCCTGGTGGCGCAGTGGTTGGGAGTCCGCCTGCCGATGCAGGGGACACGGGTTCGTGCCCCGGTCCGGGAAGATCCCACATGCCGCAGAGCGGCTGGGCCCGTGAGCCATGGCCGCTGAGCCTGCGCGTCCGGAGCCTGTGCTCCGCAACGGGAGAGGCCACAACAGTGAGTGGCCAGCGTACCGCAAAAAAAAAAAAAAAAAAAAGAGTGATAGGAATCATGGGATGAATGGATGCAGGGAGGGGGTGACCTGGCCGCTGTGTGGGGACTCTGCCCTTCCCTTCCTTTGCAAGAAGACATGGTCAACCTGTGGGTCAACCCAAAGGCAACCTGTGACTCACAGACCCTGGGGCCCAAGAGCCGCCCAGCCCTGTGGGCTTCTGTGTAGGCCCTGGTGGCCTGGCTAAGGGCCCCGGCCACACACAAGCCTCACCTTCACGGTGGCATTACAGTATCTGGCACAGCCATTCTTCAGGCTCCTGACTCGGCCAGTGTAGACACATTTGCGTATGAAGAGTGTCTGGAAGAAAGCCAATGAGGAAGAGCATCGCAGTCTGCATTTTGAGGTCCTCTGGGCATGACTCGGCTTCTGCAGGCACTAGACAATCGACTTCTGTTTTACTGTCAGCGCTAGGGAAGAGTGCCAGAGCACAGAGCACACACAGGGCCCAGGCAGAGCCGCCACCCTGTTAAGCCTCTGTTTCCTTGTTGGAAGAATACAGGCCAGGGTTTGCACGACGCAGGGCATACGTACCCTTCCGTCCCTTCTCATGCCCTGGAAGACATTGTTAATCAATCAGGGAACATGTTCCTGTGCATCCAGGATGTGGCTTAGCCTCCCCTTCCAAGTAATAACCATCCCTAACCACTTCCTATATAGACATTTTGGAGCCATTAGAGATTTTCCTCCTAATTTGTACAAAGCTCCACCACAAAAACAGTGAGAGTCTGAGTTTTCCTCTTAGGAATTGTGGGGTGTAGGGGCAGATTTCTTTCTATTCTCTAACCTCTGATACCCACTCAGAATTACGGAGAACTACCATTTATTGAGAACCTACTAGGGTCAGACGCATGGCCTGTATGAGGTCATCAATCTTCAACTCCATGTGGATCTTTCTCATCCCTTTTTTATAGATGAGGAAACTGAGGCCTGGACGGGTTAAATCCTTTTTCTTAAGAACACTGATAGTAAGCGGCAGGTCGAGAGACTGGATCTTACCACCTCCTAACTTTAGGATCTCAGAGGCAAGTCATGCTGTCTTGTGGGCCTCAGCTGCCTCATCTGTGAAATAGGACAAAAAGGCTGAGCTCAAGTTCTGTGCTGAGCATTTCGTCCATGGCTCAAATTTTATGTTAGATAAAAATGGATACGGAGGTACTCCTTCATCTCAGGCTCCTACCTAAGGAGAGAGCAGTGAAAACCATGGGCAGTAAAATCCTAAAATCTTAAATGTCCAAAGGAATTCTGAGGTCGATGAGGAAGGACTCTTCAACCCCCTTGTTGGCTGTCAGGAAAATTAGCCAAGTATAGACCATGGGAGCACGGGAGGGGCAGCTTAGGTGTTCTGTTGGCTCTGACCCATGTGTCTCATTTTTTCCTTTCCTCTCTCCCTCCTCCTTTGGGCTGAGGCAATGTAGGATCGTGGTCGGCGTGTACCAGCTGTGTGACCTTGTGGAGGGCTTTTATGTTTCCTCGCCTTAGTTCCCAGGTTACACTCTGGTTATAACGTGCCCCCCTCGTAGGTTTGCTGCACGATGCACTTAGAACAATGTCTGGCACACAGCACTCACTGGGATGCCAGTCACCAGTTTCCTCTTCCCTTCTCCCTGTCCATATTCCCTGGTCGACAGCATCCTGCAGGACTCAGGGGTGAAGGCTTCACTGAGCAAAATAAATATCTGAACACCTGTGCCTATTTAATTTTAATGTTTTTCTTCACGAAATGCTCCACAATAGGATGGTGTTAAAAAAAACTCATCACCTTCTTTATAATAGCAATCTATTCTAGTGTGGAATGAACTGGCTGGTTGGGAAGTTCTTTCTTAGGATGAAGTTACAGGCAGGAATTTCCATCACCAATCTTACCTTAGAACACGTTGCTTTTGCTACCAGTAGAGTATTTACTTGGCATATAAATTATGCCAAGAAAAATTGCCTGTTTCCCTTTTTAGATTAGAGCTTCTCAAGACCAAAACAAAACAAAGCAATATCTTATTCATCTCTATGCTCCCTGAACCAGATCTATAATCCTCAATAGACGTGTGCAGAATTCTATCAAGCTTGACAAGGTTTTGATGGTCCTAGTGTCATTTTTCTTGATATTTCTTGTATTTCTCTCCAGAATGATGCTTGGGGAGAGCAGATACAAATGAAGGGTAGCAGAACATGCCACACCCACACGGGCCACTTTGGCATATGGATTATTTTGTGCTAAAGGCACTTGAAATATAGCAGATACGAAAAACCAAAAAACGTGTATACGTTTAAGATGTACAACATAGTAATAATGATTTGAGGTAGGTATCTATTGTGAAATATATTTCACATTTTAGTTACTTTTCCACAGTTACCTGTCTTTGCTCAACACACTATATAAACACTTGGGTTTTGCTGTTTCTCCAGGTCTTCATTCTCCTATGGGAGCTCTTATGTATGTGTAAAAACCTGTGCTTTTCTCCTGTTAATTTGTCTTATGTCAACTTAATTCTCAGGCCCAGCCAGAGACCGCAAGAGGGTGAGGGTAGAGCTTTGCCTCTCTTATGCAAACACTGGGTTTTATTTCATAGGGCAAGTAGAGAGGGAACATTTACTGAGTGGCTATTTGATTCAGGCATTGCACTTGGAGTTTTATCTGTGCTGCTGCTGCTGCTGCTACTGTTGTTGTTGTTATCATTACCATTTGTGGATAAGAAAATTAGAGTAAATATGTGAAGCAACTTACCTTGGATAAATGAGCAAGGACTCAAACACAGATCTGTGGGCTGTCTTTCTACCATCCCCCCAGATATAGTAGGCTAAGAGCTAACCTTACGTTATCCCAGTTGGAACGAATATCTTTTAAGAGGGGAAGATGGAAAGGATGAGAAACCACACCAGCGGGGTTGCTTGGGTGACGTGTGCTTCCCTGAAGCTGTCACACTCACTGTGGGCTCAGAGTCGGCAGGGCATTTGCTCCAATACACCAGGGAACAGCTCACACAAGTGCCCTGGAAGGAAAGACTGCAGGTCAGTACAGGCGTGTCTGTAAGAAGGAGGGGCAGGCCACGTGTCTGGCCTCATGCATCCTCCCTGTGAAGGGGTCCCACTAGTGTACCACTCTTGGCCTCTCTCCCCGCCCCTACTGCCTCCTCACCAGAGAGAAGGAACCTGGGAGAAGGAAGTGGGCCCGCTCAGAGCAGCCCCTTCCTCATCCTCTTTCAGGGTCTGACAGGCCTCAGGCTTCTGGTCTGAGGGGACACTGCAGTTGCCCACCTGTGCCAGGTGGCATTGGCCACACACTCAAGTCCCTGTTCTCCAATTAGCTTAGCAGTAACGAGGCTGAACATTGACTCTCTGCCTTTCAGTCTCCTGGGCTTCTTCCTCCATTGGTTCTGAATTCAGGAGGAAGAAAAGGGGTGCGTGTCTCCAAATCGCTCCAGATCTATTCTCTGACCTTCTCTACTGTGCTCTGCGCTCCAGCAGGTAAACCTTGAAGGATGGTCTCTTGGGGCCCCTTGCCAGTTTCCAACTGGTCTTGGTGAGGTACCGGTAGTATATTGGTGCGTAGGGGGAGAACGAGGTCAAGGTATTTCTCTCCTCTCCCTCTCTGCTCGAGCACCGTTCCTACAGCTGCTGATGGATACCTCTTCTTCCATTCTCCCCACTCTCACTGGTTCAGGTAACTCCACCCCCTCCCCACCACTGACTCTCTGGTGGTAATGGTTTCCTGCCAGAGCTTCTCCTTGGATGCCCCGGCATCGTGTGTTTGCTTCCTCAGCCCTGCCCACCCCTCTGTAGCAGCTTCTTCATTAAAGTCTCTTAATTTGAACCCTTGGTATAAATTCTGCTTCCTTCAGGGACCCTAACTAGTACAGAGACTTATTAAGGAAGCCTGTAAGATTCAAACATACATGCCCAAAGGCAGCTATGGGTTCAGTCTGCTGAAAACTGAGACTTCTAGAAGAGACCGGCTGCTTCTACTGTTTACTAGTTCTCAATACTTTCCAGAGAATACATTTGTCCGTTTTTTTTTTTTTTTTTTTTTTTTTTTTGCGGTACGCGGGCCTCTCACTGCTGCGGCCTCTCCCGTTGCGGAGCACAGGCTCCGGACGCGCAGGCTCAGCGGCCATGGCTCACGGGCCCAGCCACTCCACGGCATGCGGGATCTTCCCGGACCGGGGCACGAACCCGTGGCCCCTGCATCGGCAGGCGGACTCTCAACCACTGCGCCACCAGGGAAGCCCCATTTGTACTTTTAATAGACCTAATGGAAACCACCCTAAACCACACAGAGCAGACTCATTTGACTTTAAACCCAGAGAAAACAGTAAAAGAAGACCTCAGTCTAAGGCAGCTATTGGGAAGCCCTTCTTATTTAACCAAAATTTTTTTGGTTGTGGCTCAAACCCACATCTTAATTCTTTTCTTTGGGGAGATGGAGAACAAGTTCTTGAACGACCTGCAGAAAAGACTCACTAGGAGTCAATAATTAGACTTGCTCAGAGCTCCCCGCCCCACCCCTCCCTGAGCAGCTGCCGTTCAAGCTCAGGGAAGGCAGTCTGGAGGACAAGGGCAGCCCTAACTCCCTGCCTTGTTGCAGGGTTGCTCTGTTCCTGGTTGTTCAAAATCTTGTTGAGTTTTAGTTGCTCTGATTAAAACCAGCTGAGCCAAAAAGTTGCAATGGAAACAGGAAACCTTGATTTTGGACTTCTAGCTTCCAGAACCGTGAGAGAATACATTTTTGTTGCTTTAAGCCACTTGGTCTGTGGTAACCTGTTAAGGCAGCTCTAGAAAACGAATATACCAGGGTAGCAACTATCAGTTTGGAAATTCCCCCAGGAACTTTGGTTCACGTTTGAGGAGACATGACCTCCGACCCTCCTGCCTCTTCACAAAGACGGAAAGGCCTCCCGAATGAGGCTCAAGTGTGAAACTATCCTCGTCAGCTCCCTCAGAATTGTGAGGAGAGAACGGTCTGCTCTGTGGGGCTGTTCAGGGTCCTCGTGGAGCTTCCTAGTTTTCTTACCAGTTTCATCTCTCTCTTTGTTTCATCACATCGGTGGGGCAGGATTGGGACGATGGAGGGAGGAATGAGGACTCCAGTCAGTGTGTAAATCCGGCCGTTTTTGGCGACAACCTCCATTTCTTCCATTGCCACATCATTTGCCAGAATCTGTCCCTGGAAGGAAGCAACGGCATCTTTCATCCTTCTGTACTGAGGAGCGCCAGAGGTCCCTGCGCAGAGCTGAATGGCGGCGACCTCTCGAAAGAGGCTTCAACTTCACTTAACCTTCCACTGAGTGGAAGATGGTGATTGGAAGGGCTTGGCTGACAGGGAAAGATGAACCTGTTGAATGAATTCTTGACTGACTCCGAGCAAGGATGTCCTTGCGGATATGGTCCTTGCCGGTGCCGGACTGGGGAAGAGGCATAACTATTCCAGCTCTGCACTATGTTTGCTAGGAGACCTTGGGCAAACTGTTTTAGCCCTGTGGTGAAATGGGGATCCGTTCATTCAGATACATTTAGTGGCCTTGTGCTAGACTCTGCTTTAGGGTCTGGGCAGATATCAGGGAACAAGCCCAGACAAGTTCCTGCTTATGCTGTAGGCGAGGGAGCAGAAAATGAACAACTCAGCAAAGAATTCTGATCTCTACTTTCCTCCCAAATCTGCTCCCCCAGCAATATTAATGGCAGCGCCATCCTTCCGGTGGCTCCAATCAGAAGCTCAGGAGTCATCTTTGGCTTCCTCCTTCCTCATCCCCCATCCAATCCATCAGCACCTTCTGTTGATCTGCCTTTCAAAATATCTTCAGAATTCAACCACTTCTTACCATGTCTCTGCTACTACCCTGCTCTGAGTCACCATCATTCTTATTTTATACGTTAAAAAAAATTTTTTATGCCATTTCTAAAGGTTACTTTCTATTTACAGTTATTAGAAAATATTGGCTCTATGCCCCGTGTTGCACAATACTTCCCTGAGCCTACCTCACACCTCGGCCTGTCTCCCCACTAGTCACCATCATTCTTCTCTGAGTTATTACGTTCACCTCCCAACCAGTCTCCCAAAACGTATGTCTGATCATGTCATTCCATTGCTCAAAATCCTCTAATGGCTTTTTATCTCATTCAGAGTAAGAACCTACATCCTGACCCCAAGTTCTTAGGCCATGTGTGACCTGACCCCACCTCTCCTCCCTCCTACCGCCTTGTCCTCCTCCTACCTCTCTCCTTTCCTCCCTCTGTTCTGGCCCCGAGGACCTTGCTGTTCCCCAACCCGATCTGCATGTGCCTTGCTTCGCACTTTTTCACTTTCTGTTTCCTGTCTCTGGAATGCTCTTTCCCCAGCTATTCACATTGCCTGTTCCTTCATTTCCATCAGGTCTTTGCTCACATATTTTCTTCTCCATAAGGATTTCTTAGACACTTTATCTAAAACATCAGCCCCACTCCCACTTTCTAGTTCCCATCCTTGCTTTGCTGTTTTTTGCCTCAGCACATACTACTCTCTGATATATGATATATTTAACTCATTTATTATCTATTGTCCTATGTACTAGAACGAAAGTTCCACGCAACCAGGGACTTTTATCTGTTTGCTTATTGGTCCAACCTTGAGGGCCTAGAATGGTGTCTGACACATCTGAGGCACTCAGCAGAAACTTGCTGAGAGAATTCCCTGGTAGTCTAGTGGTTAGGACTCAGTGCTTTCATGGTCGTGGGCCTGGGTTCAATCCCTGGTTGGGGAACTAAGATCCCACAAGCTGTGCAGCTTGGCCAAAAAAACAAAACAAAACAAACAAATAAAACCAAAACAAACAGGAACTTGCTGAAAGGACGAGAGGGCATCATCATCACAATCCAAAGTGAATCAACAGGAGACATAATCTCTATGCTGCCATATTTCTGCTGATATTACAACCCTGAGAAGTTAGCAGAATAATACTTTGAGTTTCTTACATAAACTCAAAGTTTGAGTTTCTTATATAAATCATGTTCCCTCCCACCTCAGGGCCTTTGCACCTGCTCTCCCTTCTGCCTGGAACTCTCTTCTACTCATCTCTGCCCAAGTTCACATTACTCATCCTTTGAAGCTTGGCCAAAGCATCCTCTCCTGACTGAGGACTTCTAGATTCCCAGATCTGCTTGGTCTCCTTCCGCTGTGAGCTCCCACAGCCCTCTTAACTTCCTCTTGGGGCCCCTGTTTATAATTGTAATTAAATAATTAACTGGTCACTAATTAGTTGCTTAAAGTTGTTTTTCTTGCTGGGATGTAAGCCTGCTTTTTTCACTGCTTTATTCTTGGCTTCTAGTTCAGACTCACACATGGAGCTGCTCAGTAGGTATTTGCTGAAAGACATAACAAATGAATGAAATAATCATAAAGAGTCGAAGCCTGTGAATTAGTGTCGAGGTAGGATAACCCAATGAACGATCATAAGCAGAGAAAAATGCGTTTGAGCAATGACGTCAGCAGTAGAGTTTTCACCTACGTTGTTGGTTGTGTTAAACCGTATGATCTGGTTGGCCATGCTCCTAACGTGAGGGGTCGAAATGAGGGCAGCCACTTCTAGCTGCAAGAACAAGAGAACAATAGAGACACTGAGAGTGGCACCCAAATCCTCGCTGGAAAAAATAGCTTGAAAGCTTATGAAATAAGTG
The DNA here is from genome assembly GCF_949987515.2 of Delphinus delphis. Classification (NCBI taxonomy): domain Eukaryota; kingdom Metazoa; phylum Chordata; class Mammalia; order Artiodactyla; family Delphinidae; genus Delphinus; species Delphinus delphis. The sequence continues at coordinate 84,152,463 of NC_082693.1, read as the reverse complement.
ACAGGAGCTTTGAGGTCATGCGTTTTGGTGGCTTGGAAGATTTCTTTGATGACAGGCTCATTACTCACTGCTCAGCGTGTGCTCAGAGCACCAGATAAAGAACAACTGTCACACGTTCTCTAGCACTAAAATATTGGAATTTAAGGTCATATATCTTGAAAGCAAGGAAAAACTACCAGAGAAAAGTGGGGCTGACCTGAGTAAAAGGGACAACATGGTATCTGACGAGTTCCAGAAGCTTCCGAGATCCCTGCAATGGAATCAAAATACTTCTTTAGTCACTGAGGAAAACACAGATTTCCTTCTCTTGCTCAAACTTCCTCAAATGACTTTGGACACTTGGTCAAGAAAAACAAATGACCCATAATCTCTCTACTGGGAAGTCCAGGGTGAGAACAGCCCCATCCCCCAAACAGCTAACATTCACCAATTTTTTTTTTTTTTTTTTTTGCAGTACGCGGGCCTCTCACTGTTGTGGCCTCTCCTGTTGCGGAGCACGGGCTCCGGACGCGCAGGCTCAGCGGCCATGGCTCACGGGCCCAGCCGCTCCGTGGCATGTGGGATCTTCCCGGACCGGGGCATGAACCCGTGTCCCCTGCATCGGCAGGCGGACTCTCAACCGCTGCGCCATCAGGGAAGCCCTCAAATTTTTACTTTATGGCAGGGGCTATTCTGAAAACATTATATGCGCATCTCATTTAAGCCTCCCAACAGCCCTGTGAGGTGGGGATACTATTGACTCATTACATGTGTGAGAACACTGAGTTTTAAAGCCATGTCCAAGGTCACAAAGCTAACTTAGGATACAAGCCGAAGAAGTCACTCAAGCTCTCAGTCACCTTGCTCCATCACCTCTCTCCATGTCTAAGGCTACATTCCAGGTTTTCTAAGACAGCCTCAGCTTATGATTCTGTTTCACTCTCTCTAAATAACCATGTGCTTGTTAGACCATGTACTGGTTATTTAGGAACATACAGTCCTTGTTAGGAATATCTGGCCAGGGCTCTTTCTCCTTCTGTGTTCTCATGGTACATGTTCATCTCGCCATCGAGGCCCTTTCGAGGGTTTCTCATGTTTCAGGAAACAGAAGCAGCAGTGGAGAAAAAAAGAGAGTCTTGGGACTCTAAGCAGGATGAACAGTCCCCATACGGGTGCCCTGGAGACAGTGTATGGAATTGAGGAACACAGGGCCTCTCTCTCTCGTAGAAGACGGCAGCAGCAGTGGCGGTCGGCTGTGGTATGTCTGTAATCTCCCAGCTGAATCAGAGCTGGGTTACAAGCTTCGAAGCGCTGAATTCTGCTACTTCAGTGGCACTGCCACGGTTACTCTATCTCGGAAAGGTGAAGGATTACAAATCAAGATCACCATAACCTCCAAGAGGCTGACCATGCTAGCGACATGTTCCAACAGCATGAGGTCCCAGGTGGAGAGAAAGCCCTGCCGAACCTGAGCTCCATTCACTGAGACCCCTCTCTGCATTCCCCCTCGGCCCCTATGCCAGGGGAATTACCTGTAAGTAGAGCGACCACACATCCTGGTTTGTCTAGTACAACCCTGGCTTTTCTACCTATCATCCTGGCAGCCCCATTCACTCTCAGAAGTGTCCTGGTGTGGACACTCGTCAGGCCACCATATCTATACATCACTAGCATTATGTGCAGGGCAGGGTTACCAATAACAATGCTGAAGTTGACCACCAGTTGGCCAGCCCTGGAAGTGATGGTTTCTGTAGCTCTGGTTCTGTTACCGTGAGACTCTGAGCAAATCACTTAGCCTCTGTGTCTTAACTTCCCCTTACAGCTACTTTAGGGTACCCAGAACTGAGGACTTGCAGGCAGAAGCAATCCCACTACACGTTTGGATGCTAAGTGGCAGAAAGGGTGGGAAAAAGTAGGGACCGCTGGAAAATATCAGACAGAAGTAGACTGCAAACTCCCAGAAGGCAGGGACTGGGTCTGTAACTGTGTCCCCGGCCAGCATAGTACAGGGCACACGACAGGACCTACATAAACATTTGTGCCAATAAGTAAAAACGAGGAGGGGAAGAGTCCTGAGAAGGGCACTGAACTGGACCTCAAGAACCTGAGTTTAATTGTGGTTCTGCTTCTGTGTGACCTTGAGCAAGCCACTCAGCACCTGTAGTCTGCAAAACAACAGGGTTTGTATGGACCCCTTCCACCCTCTAATTCTATACAAAGACCTGATAAACTGGATAATCCACTTCGAAAGCCTCAAGAATTAATTGGCGTTGGATCCTTTTTACAAGAAACGGGAGAATGAAAGGGACAACGGAATTGACCAGCATCACTGTGCCACCGTGTGTGCCTGCCACCTTATCTGGCCGGGGGCCATATCGTTCAGAGAGTTTAGTCCAGTTAGGCTCAGGGCGACAGGCTGTGCTTTCAGGTGCTGTCGCTGGAGAGCCTTTTGGAGCAGTGCATTCTTTCCTTTACGAGGACATTCATTTCCTACTTGCTGTTTTAGATGCAAACGAACAACAACAACAACAAAAACCAAGCCTTTCGGTGCCAGAGACAGAAAGGGAAAGGTTTTCTACCAAACTGTGACTATGACTTTGAACTCTGTAAATTCACCTCTTTTTGTCCCATTTAGCTTGCAAGGTTTTGTGAATTGGCAAGGGCTGGTCTCTTGCTCCCTTTGCTCTTATTTCTGTCTAGATGAAGTCATAAGCTGGGGTTTGTGATTGATAGCCATGGTCTCTGCAGGGATGGGATGGTTCAGAACTGAAATTTTGCTTCAGAGAGAAGCAGAAAGATACACTGGAAAGGAAACGATGCATTCCCAAAGCAGAATTAGAAAGTATTCTTCTGAGGAAATCATTTTTTTTCCATTTCATTGGCACATAACTGATGGGGATCTTCTTGTCTCCAGCTAAGGTTCCTCCCTGAAGATAAAGCTAAAGGATGCTCTTAAGATGGGTGGAGAGAGAAGGAGCTTCCCATAGGTTGAGGAATTTTAACCCACACTGACTCTGGACCAGAGAAACTGGTAGAAATGATTGTTCTATTCCTCACCTAGAAGTTGAAGTGGAAAACTGTTTTAGACTCAGGATAAAGAGACTTGGGGTTTTATATTCTTTGCGAGCAGAAAGATACTGCCTTTGAGAGAAATGAGATTGAGAGCCAGGGGCAATGGTGTGCTGGTAAATCCCTTCTATGGGGAAGAAAATAAGCCCCGATTTATAGTGTTGGCCAATTTCCATGGTGTCAATATTCCTACCAGAGGCTGATTTCAAGCTACCGATGGGATCTCACTAAACGAGAAGAGACATATCTACTCTCGAGAGCCTGAGTGAGGCAGCTCCAGGCAGCTACAAGGAGAAAGAGGGGAGCTTCCCGAGCCAAGGTACTTGACAGAAAAGCAGGGAGGCTGATCTTTTCTGTCCTAGTCTAAAGGCTTTGTTTTAATTTTAAATGTACCCGATTAGGTGTCTGAGAACTCCTTTATTATTATCAAAAATATATGTATCAAATTAGAAGCTATGCATTCAGAGAAGCCATATAATCTCAGAATTTTAATACCTTCCCAGGGGAGAAATGATGACGTCTTGGATTTAAAATTAAATATGAATGTGAGTTCTAAAGAGAAGAATGTTAGTTTTCCTGTAATAGCTAGGTTTCCGGAAACTTGTGTGTGAATCATATTTTTAAAATAACACCCTAGTTTAAAGGCACTGGGAAATCTGACTTTTTAAATGGAAACCTGTAGCAAACCTTCACATATCAATACGTTTAACATCTGTTTGTAATGTAAGAGATTACCCTCTGACTTAGTTCCTTGATACCTATTTTTTTTTAATCCAAAGTATTCTGAATGCAAGATATCCTGTAGGTACCTGAAAGTATCCCAGAAAGGGAATGTGAGCCTCTACATCATTCAGGCAACAAGTTTCTGAGTGCCAAAAAACAGTGTGGGGCTTCCTGGTGGCGCAGTGGTTGAGAGTCCGCTTGCCAATGCAGGGGACGCGGGTTCGTGCCCTGGTCCGGGGGGATCCCACGTGCCACGGAGCGGCTGGGCCCGTGGGCCATGGCCGCTGGGCCTGCGCATCCGGAGCCTGTGCTCCACAACAGGAGAGGCCACGGCAGTGAGAGGCCTGTGTACCGCAAAAAAAAAAAAACCAAAACAAAAAAACCCCGAAAAAACAAAACAAAACAAAAAAATAGTGTGACCTGGGATACCTGAGTTAGAAAGTTGGTGCTTACCAAAATGTCTATTTCTGGACCTCATTCCACTGCCATGATATCAGAATGCTTGAGGTGAGCTTCTGGAATCAGCTTATTTAACAAGCTCCATGGGTAATTCTTAAGCATACTAAAGTTTGGGGATCACTACTCTAAAAGATTCAGACCCCCTCATTCTATATAGTCAACACTGATCTATATGAGGTCATAGGTAGTTTTGCCCCATTGCCAAGATGGTAGCAGGGCCTCAGGGTACTGAAAGAAAGCCTGTGGTCCTTCCGGTAATTCCACTATTTGACATTCTAATGAAAAAAAATTCCATAATTAGCTAACCTTCTTTTCAGTTTAAGGCTGATATTTCTGGAAGAGGAAACACTTTAAATGGTATCAGTCATTTATACCCTAGAGTGAAAGAGTAAAAAATCTCCTTTCTTGAGGAGGACGTGAGAGAATTGAAGGTTTATGGTGTATAAGGAGAGGGTTATTGTGGAGAGAACTGAAAACAACAGAAAGGAGAGTCGGGAGCCCCTAAAAATAACATTTATTCCTTTTAAGTTTAGCCTAGACCTGGCCCAGAATGCCCTACATTAGGCTTCATTTTCTAGATGATTTTAGAGTTGTAGGGAACTTAAAATTATGATTTTGCTATTAAGAAATATTAGAAAAGCCAGGACAAACCAACCATTCAGAGCTGGGGTTGCATATAGATTCTATTTCCTGTGCCCAGCCTGATCCACTGGTCTTTTAGCTACTTGGAACTCTACTGAGGAGACTGTAGCCACATCTAGGCTTAGCTCCAGAGTACAGTGATTGATTAATGATGTCTGCCTTTGTTTTGCAGAAGGGTAGAGGGTGATACATGTGCTACTTATTTGTCATCCTTAATTTAGAAAAAGCCTGTATGGACAGAGACTGAAGCAGTGATCCTGACATGACACCATTAGAGTCAGCAGGATACAATACCTCTGAAGAAAGGAGATAATCGAGAGTGCCGTCCTTCATGCTATTCAATGCTTCATCACTTGGAACAAAAACGGTATATGGTCCACCAATCCCATCCTCATCTAAGACATGTCCCACACTGGTTTCCTGCATTTGAGAAATGAAAATGTATATCTGCAACCTATCTCAGATAAATATCTGAATTCCCCAGCAAGTATTTATAATTGATCCCCCCTGCTAATTTTCCAAAGGACTGGACATAAAACACTTTCTAGAAATTCATGAAAAGTACATACCTCTAACAAAGATCTGAACTTGCTGTATCTTGGTTGTAGCATTGTCATTATGGTTTGCTAAAAAGAGACATCTTGCTTAAAATTCAGTGAAAAAAAATAAGGTGGTTTAGGAAATATTTAGATGCTCTAACATGAAAAGACTGATGACAGAGTTTACACGTAAGTGTGGATCTCCTCCATAAAGCACAAGGGGTAAATTTTCACGACAGCTGGTCTGAGTTGTCAGGTGTGACTATGAAAAAGGTCACAAAATCAACATCTTTCCTACGCTTACGATATGCCTTTCTCTCTCTCTCAGAGGTGCCCAGAATGCTACTAAAAACAGAAATTATCCCATTTTCCCCATGGTTGGGGTCCTAGTACAAGCACATAGTGCTGGCGTTCATTTTCTTTTTGGGAGTGACTCTCCAGGGAGCAAAGGGAGATGGATTTGAGGTGACGTCACTTTTACCTGAAATATCTCACCTCAGTATTGCTCTCAAACGTGGGCGCCACCTTGTCCATGGCTCTGTCGAGGATGTGCAGGAGCCCGTTGGAAGCAATTATGTTCCCTTGTATAATTTTTACCTTCTTTTTGCCTCCATAGAGTTTAAGCTTCAGGTGTCTGTCCTAAAACACCAAGGAAAAATAAAAATTAATGTGTGCCCTTGAAAAATCGAGCACTGGATTAGAAGAAGTCTTCAATCCTTGGGTTCTGCCACTTATTGGCTGTGTGACCTTGGATGAGTTACTTATCCCCAAAATGCGAATGATGGTTTCTGCTCAGTTGAGTTCACAGGTCTTTCATTAAGATCAAATGAGATAACATATGAAATCACCTCTGACTACCAGTGATTGCTAAATGAGAATAAGGCATTACAGTCTCCCCGCCATAGATGGCAAGCTACAAAAAGGCCCCAAACTATTCAATTTATCGCAAATTCATTACCTACTTTAGTGTCTTGGACAGAAGAGGCACACAATAAAACATATTTGTTGAATGAATAAAGGAATGAATGCATGTCCTTGTGAGAAAGGAAACCACATCTTCCTCTGTCTGTCTGTCCGTCCATCCATCCATCCATCCATCCTCACACGCACACAGTACAACCCACTGGTGAACGATTCAGGCTTTGGGGTCAGGCAGACCTGCTCTTGAATCGTGGCTCTGGCCCTTACTGTGCTACCTCTCAGTTTTCCCATTGGAAAAGCCTTCACAGGGCTGTTGTGAGCCTTATGTAACACAAATCCAGATTTACCCCAGTACCTTGCACATAGTAAGTGCTCATTAATCTATCAACTATTGATGTTTGGTGAAATGCAACAGGATAGGTCATAACCCCTCCCCCCATACACTCTCTCTGTTGACTGACCATGTGCCCTTCAGCTCAGTAGAATCACAAAAAGAGTTATTTGTGAAAGAGGAGGAAGATATTTTAAAAACAAAACGGAATTGATGGCACTGATTGATGCAGTGTTGAGTTGGAGAGAATGGATAAACCCTGGCAATCTAAAACAAACAATCCATTTCCTTTCGTAAGAGGAGTGCTGATCTGCTGATGCTTCCAGGAAAAAGGTTTACTGTAAATTTCTCCTTCCTGCTGGCAGTTGAATGATGGTTGCCTTGAAAACTAATTCAGACCAGAGCAAAATCACTTTACAATTCCCTTCCCGTAACAGCCCACCCCTCTCCCACCTGACCCTTTCCAGTGCTGTTCTCCATTTCTTTCCTGTGTAGGGAAGCGCTCTGACAAATAAGGAACAAGGAAAGAAGTTCTTTGGAACCTTTCACGACCCCCGGACACCAAGAGAGAGCTGGCTATGGCCATCGACTCAGTGAGCGGCTTCATTCTGGGAGTGAAAATCAGAGAGACCCTCACCTACCTTATCATCACTGAAGACTTCCCCTGACTTTCCGGTCAAAGTATAGAATGTGTCTGTATTATTCATTTGCTCGGTGCTCATCTGTCCAGCAATTATGTGGAGTTTCACAAAGTACTGAGCAGCTTCGTTATTCAGCAAAAGCTCTTTTACCTGAGAAAAGCAAGCCGATTCCTTCAGTCTCTACTGTGGTTTGAAGGGAAAAATGAGGTTTGTGATTCAGGTTATGATTTGTTTAGCATCAAAAACATCAAAGCTAGTTCACCCTGACTTGAGTTTGGGCTCTTTCAGATACAGATGACTTTCCCAGAGATAAGCTGCCCTAAGCCAGGCCTTAAAGGGAGCAGAAATCTAGAGGTGAGGCACGGTTGCTCTCAAACCATGGGGGGTGCTCTGGGAGGGAACCGGACATCGTGGGGAGAGCATAGCGCTGGGGCCGGGAGGACCAACGTGGTTGGCAGGTGCTGAGAGGTCAGTCATCTTGAGCCCAGGAAGCAGCTGGGAATGAAATGTGAAATTGTGTGAAAAGACCCAGTAGAGTGGACCGATGGAGCTTCTGAAGAGCAAAACTAAGATTTTCGAAATCCTTTGGATCAAACTGACTGACGTTTTGTCAATATTAGATTGTCAACAATCACTCAGAGACCTTTTCTCAACTGTGTAAATTCAATCTGTATATTAAACAAGAGACCACATGCAAAGTGTCTAGCCCAGATGCCTTCAATATTCACTAGTTCTCCTTCCCCACAGGAGACATGTGAGTGCATCTCTGAAGATTAATGACAGATTCATCTTGGACGGATGAATGGTGGTGGCATATTAGGAGGAGAGAGTCTGAAACTCGCTGGGTGTTAACTGACTGCAGCACAAATTATGATCACAAAGTATCTTGGATATTTTTGTGATCGTATATAAACCAATATAAACCAATTTCACACAAATCAGTGTGTTCATTACCTACATTAAACCAAATCTAACTATGGCACTGATACCATGGGAAACCTCCACTGGGCACTGTGGGTTTCATTCCCACTGGTTGACATTATCTGAGACGGCAGCTGCTCACACCGAAGACTACAATTCTCTTCTAGTTTCCCCTACCACTGTTACCACTTACGATGATTTTAAAGAAACAAATACCTAGCTGGTATGTTAATTTAATTCTTTCTGTGGGAAGTGAGCAGTTTTGCATTACGCAAATCTTATTTATCACGTGACTACAGTTAAGAAGCTTTAGTGATTACCCTTGAGGGGTAATGACTGGAAGGGGGCACTGGGGGAGTCTTGCTAGACACATCGACATGCACTTTGTGACAGTTCATTGAGTTGTGCACTTACTGTTTGTATACTATCCGTAAGGACGTTTTATTTTGCTCAAAGAATTTTATAAAAAAATTTGCATCTCATCATCAGTAGGTTTAATTTTAATGGGGTTTCCCACTTTAAATAAAGAGGGTACTACTGTCTGCTAAGGTTTTTTTTTTTTTTTTTTTTTTACATTAGTCCTTATTTATAAAACAAGGTTATTTAAAATACTTACATTGAATCCTTTTAATCCTTTGTCTGTCGGCAACAGCACGGTAAATGGTCCCAGGTTACTCAGTGGCCAAGCATAGGCTTTGTCTTAGGAGTTGAAATACACAAAGAAAGAAAACACTAAATGCGTCAGTAGCTCATGAGGAGTAAAATCAGGCAATGCCCCTTGTGGTCCACTTAGACCCTCTGACTCCTGAGCTTCTCCATTCTAATTGGTATTATGCAGGCCCTAGGTGAACTGGGAAGCTAAGAATGTGAGGCCCCCAAGTGTTCCTCACAACTGTGTGATTTTTCCTATAGCCACAGTCTTGACTCAAAGATACCCTGGGATGCGAGGGTCCATGAGGGTCATGTGACAACATTCTTGGACAACCTCTGCCTCTGTGCCTGACTTTCTGAGCTGTTGCCATCTCAGTGAGTGAAGATGCAGCCCTTGCTCCATCAGGGCCAGCTCAGAAGAGCCTCATTCTTGGGACTTCCCTGGTGGCTCAGTGGTTAAGAATCTGCCTGCCAATGCAGGGGACACAGGTTCGAGCCCTGGTCCGGGAGGATCCCACATGCCATGGAGCAACTAAGCCTGTGCGCCACAACTACTGAGCCTGCGTGCCACAACTACTGAAGCCTGCGGGCCTAGAGCTCGCGCTCCGCAACAAGAGAAGTCACTGCAATGAGAAGCCCGCTCGCCACAACTAGAGAAAGCCTGTGCGCAGCAACGAAGACCCAACGCAGCCAAACATAAATACTTAAAAAAAAAAAAAGCGCCTCATTCTTGGTTCAATGCTTTGTCATTGCCATCGTGAAATGCTCAATACTTTTTGAACACAGAAGCCCTGGTCTTTTCATTTTGTACTGGGCTCTAGAAATTTTATAGCTGGTCCTGTTCCATGCCCCTGGGGAGGCGTGGACAGCAGGATGGGCTCTGTGCTCTCACACAGGAGGCAGTGTGCCCCACACCCCATAAACCGGGCAGGTGACAGGGTGACTGGACTTTGTCCAGAGAAATGTCTAAAGGACACTGTCCCCCTTGTCTGCTCTCACTGATATTCTAAGAGTGTGTAGAGGAAGGCAGGAGAGCCCTGAGGTCTGCCAGTAATGCCTGACTCCCTGGGGGGTGTCCTGCAAAGAGCGGGTCATTTGTGTAGGAGGCACATTATTTGCGCTGAGAACACAGCACTGACCAGTGCAGAACACTTCCTCCTCCGCCCGTGCTCTTTCTGGGAAATCATGCTTGGTGACTGGTCAGTTCTAGATGATAATATTTTAAGGATTCTGTTGATTGCTCAAGCCTGTGTTTTATTTCCTGTCGACTGGCAAAATTTGTGTTTTATTGGAAATCTTGTCTAACGCTGTGATCAGCTATATTTCATTCTTATGGGAGTGTGAGGTCATGACCTCTAGAGGGTGTTTGGAAAGGCAGGAGGGTGTTTTAGGCTGTCACCCTGCCTGGGGGCTGGCAGAGAATGTGTCACTATAGACTGTTAGTGGTTGGGGGACCAAGGATGCTAAACACCCAGCGATATGTGAGATGGTTGGTCGCACACCGCCAAGACTCTGCCCCACATTCAAATGGCACCTTCACTGAGGAGCATGGATAGTGCCTCCCAGTACTACCTGCCAACGTTGTTTCCCATCTGGAGGACCCATAAGGTCAAGGGAAAGAGGATGGTTTCCATGCTCACATCGGTAGCTGCCTATCTCACTGTTGTTGCAGACCTGTTAATCGACGGTGACCCCAGCACCTTGTCCTTAGCTGCTGCATTGCTGGATCTCTTGGCACTAACTCTCATCTCCTTGGAACAGCTGCTTGTCCTTTTCCTCCCACTTGCCCTTCCTAGAAAGGGCTGATCCCAATAGACAAGACTTGCCTATCCCGCACACCCCTTTCTGAGTGACTGTGTGTCTGGCAGATGTCCTTGCCCATCAGAGGACTGCGCTTTCTGTGCAAATGTGCACCCATGGCTGTGTACCCAGGAGTGAGATGAAAGAGGTCAGCCTTCCTTGCCATTCTCCTCTGGGTTCAGTGTTTAATTCTCTGAGTCGCTCCATGATGTTTCCATAACACGTCGAGCCATCGCCAACGTAACCTTTGCGGCAAGTGCATCTACAGAGAGGGGGAAAACACACTTTCAGGGTCTCAAAGCCATTGGATGTTGAGGTCATACAGTCCAAACCCCTCACTGTGCAGATGGGGAAGACTGGGACAGTCAGACTGGATGCTCAGCGCGGGACAGAGACAAGGCCAGAAGAGTGGGACAAACACAAGTGAGCATTCCTAGTGTACTGGCTGACATAGAGCAGCCCCACAAGAAACGGATATTTAATAAATTATGTGTGTAAACACTAGATTATGTATGTAAATTATGTATGTAAATTATGTATGTAAACACTAGATCACTCTGTATATTCTTTTTTTTGCGGTACGCGGGCCTCTCACTGTTGTGGCCTCTCCCGTTGCGGAGCACAGGCTCCGGACGTGCAGGCTTAGCGGCCATGGCTCGCGGGCTCAGCTGCTCCGCGGCATGTGGGATCTTCCGGGACTGGGGCACCAACCCGCGTCCCCTGCATCGGCAGGCGGACTCCCAACCACTGCGCCACCAGGGAAGCCCTCTGTATATTCTTTGCCTCAGTATTTTTTCAAAGCATAAGCAAGAGCCCATGTATATCAGAAGCACTAGGAGTACTTACTATAAATGTAGAGTCTAGGTCCCCACTGCAGAACCACAAAATCAGAATAAGCTGCTGAAGCCAGCCTCAAGAGTCAGAGCTGTGGATCTGCTTGGAAGACTCTTCCCCTCCCTTTCCTTCCTGAGGTCTCTGCTCAACTGTGCCTTCCTAGGGAAACCTTCCTTGATTTTCCATCCCCTTCCTCATCCCTTTGTAGACTGTGTCGCCCTTAGTGTGCCATGTAGCTCCCAGTGCCATGTAGCTCTTTTCTGCAGCACCAGTCCCAGTTGTAATTTCAACCTAACCTGTGTGGTTTTTTGATTAAGATCTGCTTCCACATCTAATTTGAGAAAAGAGTAAGGACAAGGGCTATGTGTGTAATTATTCACTCTCGTAACCCCAAGATCTAGTACAGGGCTTGGTCCATAGTAGGTATTTAATTAATAGTTGTAAAATAAGTAGTAATTGAATTAAAAGAAATATGTAAACAATGAAAGTCACAGAATCGTATATGATAGTTTAGGTTCACAAAAGAAAAATGGAGTTAAAGATGCAGTTAAAAAGGCACTAGCAAAGACACAGACTGGCTGAATGGATACAAAAACAAGACCCATATATATGCTGTCTACAAGAGACCCACTTCAGACCTAGAGACACATACAGACCGGAAGTGAGGGGATGGCAAAAGATATTCCATGCAAATGGAAACCAAAAAAAGCTGGAGTAGCAATTCTCATATCAGACAAAATTGACTTTAAAACAAAGACTATTACAATAGAAAAAGAGGGACACTACATAATGATCAAGGGACCAATCCAGGAAGAAGTTATAACAATTGTAAATATTTATGCACCCAACATAGGAGCACCTCAATACATAAGGCAAATACTAACAGCCATAAAAGGGGAAATCGACAGTAACACATTCATAGTAGGGGACTTTAACACCCCACTTTCACCAATGGACAGATCATCCAAAATGAAAATAAATAAGGAAACACAAGCTTTAAATGATACATTAAACAAGATGGACTTCATTGATATTTATAGGACATTCCATCCAAAAACAACAGAATACACTTTCTTCTCAAGTGCTCATGGAACATTCTCCAGGGTAGATCATATCTTGGGTCACAGATCAAGCCTTGACAAATTTAAGAAAACTGAAATTGTATCAAATATCTTTTCTGACCACAACGCTATGAGACTAAATATCAATTACAGGAAAAGATCTGTAAAAAATACAAACACATGGAGGCTAAACAATACACTACTTAATAATGAAGTGATCACTGAAGAAATCAAAGAGGAAATCAAAAAATACCTAGAAACAAATGACAATGGAGACACGATGACCCAAAACCTATGGGATGCAGCAAAAGCAGTTCTAAGAGGGAAGTTTATAGCAATACAATCCTACTTAAGAAACAGTAAACATCTCGAATAAACAACCTAAACTTGCACCTAAAGCAATTAGAGAAAGAAGATCAAAAAACCTCAAAGTTAGCAGAAGGAAAGAAATCATAAAGATCAGATCAGAAATAAATGAAAAAGAAATGAAGGAAACGATAGCAAACATCAGTAAAACTAAAAGCTGGTTCTTTGAGAAGATAAACAAAATTGATAAACCATTAGCCAGACTCATCAAGAAAAAAAGGGAGAGGACTCAAACCAATAGAATTAGAAATGAAAAAGGAGAAGTAACAACTGACACTGCAGAAATACAAAAGATCATGAGACATTACTACAAGCAACTATATGCCAATAAAATGGACAACCTGGAGGAAATGGACAAATTCTTAGAAATGCACAACCTGCCAAGACTGAATCAGGAAGAAATAGAAAATATGAACAGACCAATCACAAGCACTGAAACTGAAACTGTGATTAAAAATTTTCCAACAAACAAAAGCCCAGGACCAGATGGCTTCACAGGCGAATTCTATCAAACATTCAGAGAAGAGCTAACACCTATCCTTCTCAAACTCTTCCAGAATATAGCAGAAGGAGGAACACTCCCAAACTCATTCTACGAGGCCACCATCACCCTGATACCAAAATCAGACAAAGATGTCACAAAGAAAGAAAACTCCAGGCCAATATCACTGATGAACATAGATGCAAAAATCCTCAACAAAATACTAGCAAACAGAATCCAACAGCACATTTAAAGGATCACACACCATGATCAAGTGGGGTTTATTCCAGGAATGCAAGAATTCTTCAATATACGCAAATCAATCAATGTGATACACTACACTAACAAACTGAAGGAGAAAAACCGTATGGTCATCTCAATAGATGCAGAGAAAGCTTTCGACAAAATTCAACACCGATTTATGATAAAAACCCTCCAGGAAGTAGGCATAGAGGGAACTTTCCTCAACATAATAAAGGCCATATATGACAAACCCTCAGCCAACATCGTCCTCGATGCTGAAAAACTGAAACCATTTCCACTAAGATCAGGAACAAGACAAGGTTGCCCACTCTCACCACTCTTATTCAACATGGTTTTGGAAGTTTTAGCCACAGCAACCACAGAAGAAAAGGAAATAAAAGGAATCCAAATCAGAAAAGAAGAAGTAAAGCTGTCACTGTTTGCAGATGACATGATACAATACATAGAGAATCCTAAAGATGCTACCAGAAAACTACTAGAGCTAAACAATGAATTTGGTAAAGTAGCAGGATACAAAATTAATGCACAGAACTCTCTGGCATTCCTATACACTAATGATGAAAAATCTGAAAGTGAAATCAAGAAAACACTCCCATTTACCACTGCAACAAAAAGAATAAACTATCTAGGAATAAACCTACCTAAGGAGACAAAAGACCTCTATGCAGAAAATTATAAGACACTGATGAAAGAAATTAAAGATGATACAAATAGATGGAGAGATACACCATGTTCTTGAATTGGAAGAATCAACATTGTGAAAATGACTCTACTACCCAAAGCAATCTACAGATTCAATGCAATCCCTATCAAACCACCACTGGCATTTTTCAAAGGACTAGAACAAAAAATTTCACAATTTGTATGGAAACACAAAAGACCCCAAATAGCCAAAGCAATCTTGAGAACGAAAAACGGAGCTGGAGGAATCAGGCTCCCTGACTTCAAAGCTACAGTAATCAAGACAGTATGGTACTGGCACAAAAACAGAAATATAGATCAATGGAATAGGATAGAAAGCCCAGAGATAAAACCATGCACATATGGTCACCTTATCTTTGATAAAAGAGGTAGGAATGTACAGTAGAGAAAGGACAGCCTCTTCAATAAGTGGTGCTGGGAAAACTGGACAGGTACATGTAAAAGTATGAGATTAGATCACTCCCTAACACCATACACAAAAATAAGCTCAAAATGGATTAAAGACCTAAATGTAAGGCCAGAAACTATCAAACTCTTAGAGGAAAACATAGGCAGAACACTCTATGACATAAATCACAGCAAGATCCTTTTTGACCCACCTCCTAGAGAAATGGAAATAAAAACAAAAATAAACAAATGGGACTTAATGAAACTTCAAAGCTTTTGCACAGCAAAGGAAACCATAAACAAGACCAAAAGACAACCCTCAGAATGGGAGAAAATATTTGCAAATGAAGCAACTGACAAAGGATTGATTAATCTCCAAAATATACAAACAGCTCATGCAGCTCAATAACAAAAAAAAAACAAACAACCCAATCCAAAAATGGGCAGAAGACCTAAATAGACATTTCTCCAAAGAAGATATACAGACTGCCAACAAACACATGAAAGAATGCTCAACATCATTAATCATTAGAGAAATGCAAATCAAAACTACAATGAGATTATCATCTCACACCAGTCAGAATGGTCATCATCAAAAAATCTAGAAACAATAAATGCTGGACAGGGTGTGGAAAAAAGGGAACACTCTTGCACTGCTGGTGGGAATGTGAATTGGTGCACCCACTGTGGAGAACAGTATGGAGGTTCCTTAAAAAACTACAAATAGAACTACCATATGACCCAGCAATCCCACTACTGGGCATATACCCTGAGAAAACCATAATTCAAAAAGAGTCATGTACCAAAATGTTCATTGCAGCTCTATTTACAATAGCCAGGACATGGAAGCAACCTAAATGCCCATCATCGGATGAATGGATAAAGAAGATGTGGCACATATATACAATGGAATATTACTCAGCCATAAAAAGAAATGAAATTGAGCTATTTGTAATGAGGTGGATGGACCTAGAGTCTGTCATACAGAGTGAAGTAAGTCAGAAAGAGAAAGACAAATACTGTATGCTAACACATATATATGGAATTTAAGAAAAAAAAATGTCATGAAGAACCTAGGGGTAAGACAGGAATAAAGACACAGACCTCCTAGAGAATGGACTTGAGGATATGGGGAGGGGGAAGGGTAAGCTGTGACAAAGTGAGAGAGTGTCATGGACATATATACACTACCAAACGTAAAATAGATAGCTAGTGGGAAGCAGCCGCATAGCACAGGGAGATCAGCTCGGTGCTTTGTGACCACCTAGAGGGGTGGGATAGGGAGGGTGGGAGGGAGGGAGACGCAAGAGGGAAGAGATATGGGAACATATGTATATATATAACTGATTCACTTTGTTATAAAGCAGAAACTAACACATCATTGTAAAGCAATTATACTCCAATAAAGCTGTTAAAAAAAAAAAAAGGCACTAGCAGTGGTGTGCTGGTAGATGTTAGACATCCAGCTCTCCAGGGGGAACAAATAGCCCTGCCTTGCAGCATTTGCCGATTTCCCATGGTTCACACTCCCACCTTGGCCAATCTCAAACTACTGTGACACTAACCAGCAGGCACATTCCTGAAAACTTAATCATTGGCTCTTGTGACCCATAAGCCCTGGCTCTAGCAAACCACTGCTACCTGGCAAAGACTGGCTGACAGCTGGCTGAAACTGGCAAGGTATTTAGGACGGTGACATTCTCCAAAATCTTGGAGATAAGTCAGGAACCAAACAGGAGACAGGGGAAGAACATTTCAGAGAGGAGAGAGGCAGGGATGCTGTGGGCATGCATACCACAGAGGTGGCTCATGCTTAGGAGAGGATTCCAAAGAACAGTTATACACTCGCTAATCCATTTGTGTTTCTAAATTGGTACCATTGCACACAGATATATTTCCAACAAGTTTGCTGAACAAACATTTCTGAGTCTTATCACCCCTGCTTGGATTGTGCAATGACTCCCTACGTGGTCTTTCTGCCCTTAGTTTTCCTCTCGTCAAATCAGTCTTTCACACAAGCCCTGAGGGGTCTGTCCCAAAGGGAAATCTGGCATCTGTGTGCTTAACACTCTCAGGGACTCCTTTTGTCTACAGGATGCAGTGTAAACGCTTAGCACGCATGCAAGGCTACAAAGGGTGGGGTGGGGGGGATCTTGTTTATGTGTCCTTCCTGCCGTCATGCAAATGCCAGCAACACCAAATCGCTTTTTTTTCTAGACTGTTATACCCTTCTCAGGCTGTGTGTCCTGCCGGCAGTGCTCTCACCCACTCCTCATAGCTCAGGTGTGACCTAGGCAGCCCTACCCGGCCTCCCTACTCACTCCCCCACCACAACTCATCTTACCAAAATGACCTCTTCAGGGTTTCTCGCCTCTGCCAGCTGGCACGCTCTCCTAGAACCTGGATCCCACCTTATTTCTCTCACCTTATTTCTCTCCCTTGTATTCCAGCACCTGGGACAGTGCCTCACTGTTGAACTGATTTTCTATCTATCTATCTATCTATCTATCTATCTATCTATCTATCTATCTATCTATCTATCTATCTATGGCTGCGTTGGGTCTTCACTGCTGCACGCAGGCTTTCACTCTAGCTGCTGCAAGCGGGGGCTACTCTGTTGTGCTGCGCGGGCTTCTCATTGCAGTGGCTTCTCTTGTTGCACAGCATGGGCTCTAGATGCGTGGGCTTCAGTAGTTGTGGCACACGGGCTTAGTTGCTCCATAGCATGTGTGTTCTTCCCAGACCAGGGCTCGAACCTGTGTCTCCTGTATTGGCAGGAGGATTCTTAACCACTGTGCCACCAGGGAGGCCCAAACTGATTATTTTCTAAGTACCTACTTAATTCTATAAACTGAGCTAGGCAAGAGAGCTATAAAGATGATAACAACAGATACCTTGCTCTTCTAGCATCTCACATGCTGGAGATGAACCTGAAAACAAATCACTTATGGCAACATGATGAGGTTACTTAACATCTTTGAGTCCCAGTTTCCTCATCTACGAAATGGGTTTACTAACACCTTTAGGGCTGTAGATAGAAGAGACAATGCATGAAAACAGCTGGCACAGTGATGGACACATAGAAAAAGCCCAGTACTTGGCAGATGGTGAGAGCGATGGAGACGGTGGCGATAATGACAATCATGGGGCTGGGATGCAGCAGGACAAGTCCATAAACAGATGATTCGAGTTCCATAGATTGAATAGGATGCGCTGGGGCATGGAGGAGGAAGTGACTAATTCTGCCTGAAGAAATATGGAACAAGTTCTAGGAGGAAGTACGTTTTAAGCTAATTCTAAAAGGATGCATATGTGATTCCCAGCCAGACAAATGACTGGGAGATCATTTACTGATTGAGGCTTAGGGACTTTTATAGAGCAGTTGCTCTAACCAGGGACAATTTTGCCCCCCCGCCCCGGGGACATTTGGCAGTGTCTGGAGACATTTTTGGTCATCACAATGGGGGTGAAGGTGCTACTGGCATCTAGTGGATAGAGGTGACGGATGCGGCTCAACACGCTACAATGCACAGGACAGTACCTACATCAAAGAGTTATCTGGCCCCAAAGGTCAATAGTGCCGAGGCTGAGAAAACTTGTTATGAAGAATCACTAAGGTAGATATAACCATGAAACAATAGCTTATTTAATACAATCAAATGACAGTTTCCTACTTAAACATCAACCTTCTCTGTAAGTACTGAGCTTCAGGATGGGGAATGTAAGGTGACAAAGAGGGAGACTGGCAACTCTTGGAAGTGATACAGTAGTCACTATTGAAAACCAATCCTGGGGGCTTCGCTGGTGGCGCAGTGGTTGAGAGTCTGCCTGCTGATGCAGGGGACACGGGTTTGTGCCCCAGTCCGGGAAGATCCCACATGCCGCGGAGCGGCTGGGCCCGTGAGCCATGGCCGCTGAGCCTGCGCGTCCGGAGCCTGTGCTCTGCAACGGGAGAGGCCACAATGGTGAGAGGCCCGCGTACCGCAAAAAAAAAAAAGAAAAAAAGAAAACCAATCCTGCTGTACGTTATGTAAGTTCTGTGTGAAGTCAATAGAAAGACAAGTAACTTCTATAAGTTACTTTTTATATTTCTCTCTGAAAGTTCCCTAAGTTGTTATGAGGCCAGTGATCCATTTTGTCTAAAGAGACTTAACTTGTCTTTCCTAAGGATGGCAGGAGAATTATATTTTAATGGTCTCTGTGCTGAATGGAATGTATGAGACATAAATATTCTTTAAATTTTTATTTAAAATCTCGGTCCACAAGTCTGAGACTTTATGAGACCATTTTCTGACTCAGCTGGGCTACGGCCCATTCATAGCATCACCTCTTTTATAAATTGGTTCTTTACTAGGTATAAAGTTCTTACCTGCTGTCCCAAGGCTTTCAAAACACCCACAAGCCACCTGCATTTTATGTTATGAGATGGAATTATTTATATTCAATGTTGGATAAAATTTAGTTAAATTATAAGGTGCCCCCAAAGTTTACGGTGATAAATATTATAACAGAAGCATTCCAGGGTTCTCTGGGAGCCCAGGGGGAGGGGCACCTGAGTGGACCAGGAAGACAGGGGAGGCATCAGAGAGGTGAAGATACTCAAGTTGACACTGCAGGATCAGCGTGTTGGTCTGACTCAGAGGAGGTGGGGAGGCAAGGACGGTCTAAGCTGGGGGAATACCAGGGTATGTTTGAAGAACAATAAACAGCTCAGTGGCACTGGAGCCAAGGATGCGTTGACGGCAGTGGTGGAGGTAAAGCTGGCCCACGCACACCCTCTGCAAACAGCCATCTTCGGCCATCCCCTGGGGGGAGTGGTCCCAGGAAGAGCCCGTGCAGGTTCCGGAGGCTGGTTTCGAGCCCTCGAGCAGAGAATGAGGTCCTGGTTACTTGAGTGGGGTCTCTGATGTGCCTTCCGGCTCTGGGAGATCACGGTCCCTTCGTCCTTCAGATTCCTTGCCCTGGTGTAGTCAGTGGAGGGCCAGAATGGGGCCCTCTAAAATGCAGTGCCCAGGGCAGGGGCCCCTGTTGCCCAGGTCTGAGGGTCACACTGCTGGGAACACATGTGGAAGCGGCTGAGCTGGGGTTTGAAGCTGGGTCTGTCTGGGAAAGCCCATGATCCTGCTGCCTGGTGCCGAGGCACCGTATTGCTTTGGACAGGATTCTTGGGAAGATGGTTCACACTAAGGAATCCTAACCTGCACACGTCGCAAATAAACACTGTCATTAGTGTCACTAATGTCCCCATTTTCCGGTATGCCTTCTCTGTCACGTCCAGGCTTTGCAGACTCAAATAAGAGAGGAATGCTTTCTCTTCTGTCATGCCTTAATTCCCACCTCTGCCACGTAAAAATAGAAAGGCACAATTTTAACTGACAGGAAGTAATGGTTCTTCTTAGTAATAATGAAAGTGGAGTGTAGAGTTTAAAGCAGGCTTATACACATTAACTTGTCAGCTCTGCCCAGGGAAATAGCTCCACCTGTCAGGGGAGGGAACTGTGGTTCCAGAAAGTTATGTGACTTGTCCAAGTTCACCCCAGTTGTGAGTGGGGGAGCCCACACTGGAACTCATTCTTCTTTATTGGGTGGTCTTCTCTGACTAATGCTGCATGACTTTGAATACTCTGCATAGACTGATGGCCACATTGAGGAGGCATAAACAAGATAAATCCCTCTCCGGGGTGAACTAAATTACTGGCAGCCCCATATTTTATCAATGTCACTCAGCCAGCCTTAACACAGGCCTCTTCCCAGCTGAAGACAGTCAGGTTTTGGAGGGGGGCGGATGTCGAGAGGTTTGTGAGTGACACACAGACCCCTAAAATCGACGGTTAGTTCCACTGACATTCTAGGCACAAGTTTTAATGCAACTTCTATTATTCTGATGTTCCAGTTTCATTTTTCGATTTTATCTTCTCAAACACAAAAGAAAGTGTTTAAAGTGTTCTACTCAAGCTTTCTCAGAGGATGGTACCAAGTGTGCAAGCTGCCTGGTTCGGTTGTCAGTGTCAGAACCTGGGTTTCAGGAGAGGACGTGCCCGGATGCGTAGCTGTGTAGGTGTGTACGTGCCTGTACACACGTCTGCGAGGGGTTTGGGTGTGCAGGGTGTGTATGGAGTGATTTCTGTGTGCCAGGTTCCACTCAGAGACTGATGAATGTAACCTTATTTAATCCCCATCACAGCCCTGGTTGGAGGCACAACTGTCCCCCTTTTACGACAGAGGAAATAGAAATCACAGAGTAAGGGAAGCAGCAGAGCTGGGGCTTGCATCCAGGGGTTCTGACACTCAAGCTCTTTCCACTCCACCCACAGTGCACACAGATACACTTATTTGCCCAGAGAGAACACAGTGATCATAAAACCTATCTGGGCGAATCTACACATTCAAGACCCAGCTATAAAAGGAATGACAGAGGCGGGCTCTGGAAGCACAGAAACTGTTCCATGTCTACCATGGCTTTGAGCTCACTACAGCAGAACAGGTTCTTTGCTGATGCTGGTGACAATGAGACCCGAAAGTGGCACGAAGATGCAAGCCTCCGTCTGGGAGTCAAAAGGCTAGGGTTCCAGGTTTGGTTCACCCACTGATGAAAACCAAAACACAGCTGGAGAGGAGTTTCCAGAACATTCTCTCATGAATCTTCACAACAACAGTATGAAGTAGACGCCACTGTGCTCATGTTATACATGGAGAAACTGAGGCCAGAGAGACCTTGTCATATTCCCAAGGTCATGAATCTGATAGATACCAGTGTGGAGACTCAAACCCAGGTCTTTAAACTCTGAACAGCATCTTCCCACTAGGCAAGCTGCCTCTGCCTTGGGAATTTTCACACAAATATTTTAACTCACAGTACACCCCTTCTTTTGAAACCTGGAGTCTGGGAAACACCACTCATGCGTATTCACTTTCCCTAGTTTTCACTTTCCCATTGTTTTGCACCACTAACAAGCAATACTTCATAGATTGCGGAAACAGGCATATACATTAGAGGTCAAACCTCTGTCATCACAATAGACATCTGTTTTCCCAGTGACGGTGGATTCTTTCTCCCACGCTCTGATCACTTCATACCATGTTTTCAGGCCAGGTCAATATTTCAGGGTGTTGGCACGGTCATTATCAAGGAAGCCATTACTGAATGATTCATTGATTATACAAAGATGTATCGAGTCCCTACTGCGCTCCTTGCATTGTGCTATGTGAGGGTGGTGCAAGGCTGAATAAGACACATTTCCTAACCTCCCGAGAAGTTTCCGCATTGACTGGCCACCACCTTCACTGCTTGGAAAGATGGTGGTGGAATTGGAAAGCCTTACTTGGTGAGACCTGGCGCGATGGTGGTGCAGTTCGCATCCCTGTGGCAGGGGTTCTTAGACTCACAGACGTCGGTCACGCTGCACCCCACTCCAGGGACAAAGTTGCGGTAGTGTTCCGCACACTCGCAGTGAGCCTTCAGTCGATAGGAAGAGAAGCGCAAAGAGTGTTCTCGTTAGTCACTTGGGCTGACATTCTTCTTAAATTCCTATCTTTATTCTGCCATAAAAGCTGACTTGGGGTAGGTCTAAAGTGTGGGCTGAAACTAAAATTTGTCAGCAGATCCAGAATTGGAAATCATGTTCACATCTCATCTGTTTGGAAACTCATACATCTTGCTTGTAGTTCACACTTTCAGTTCTTTGGTTTGCTAACCCTGGGCCTCCCTGGCACCGTACTTCCCGCTTTCAGATTTAGGTGAGTAGAGACTGAGGCTCAGATGGGAGGTATTATTTCTCTAGAATAGTGGTTTTCAACCGGGAGTCTCAACCCAAGGGACACTGGGCTTGTAGACATTTTTGATTGTGACAACAGGGTTGGGGGACAGTGCCACAAGAGGCCAGGGATGCTGTTAAACATCATACAATGCACAGGATACTTCCTACAACAAAGAATTCTCAGGTCCAAAACGCTAATCATGTCGAGGATGAGGAATGCTGTTCTGGAATAATGAAGGCACTGCTTCTGTGTGAACGATGCAGGGTTTCTAAGACTTGAAAATATGCCTTGGGACCCATTTTTAAAGTGACAAAGTATATGTTTTAATCTCACTCCCAAGGTCCTGGGGCTTTGGTTCATGATGTAACATGACTTTTCCCATAAGGGACCTCATTTAGAGGATGAGAATTTAGCCCTTTGAATTTCTTACAAGCTAGCCTCAGAAATTGATAGCAGAAATGTCATATGATGTATTCTTTTTCTCGGACATGAGATCGGGTGGATTCTCTGCTGGGGACCATGACTGGGTTTGGTCAGACACTGAAGGCTTTCCATTCACCCAGGCAGCAGTAGTCTCTTGTGTGGATGGGTTTCCTCCACTGGACACTTGACATGCAGTTGTGGCTGCAGTGGGCACCCACTAAATATTTGGTGGGTGAATGAGATATTGAGGAAAGGGCTCTTTGATCTGGACTCTGGAGCAAAGGTCTCCTGGCTAGGCTGAATTTTACCTGTCAAGGTCATGACGTGATTTAGAGAATCACATATGTCTCACTCCAGAGTATCTTCACTCCTCCCTACAAATCTGTCTTTGCTGCCTGACATTTTATCAGCATTCATCCCTTTGGGACAGAGTTTTTTGGTCCTAAGAGTCCCCTCTCACTTTGAAAAGACATTAGAGAGACTGGAGGAATGCAGGGGAAAGTCAATCACATATTTTCCCAAGACTTCATTAACAGTTAATTTGTTAATAGAATTTGAGCTATGTGTATATATGTTGTCAATCATCAAACAGGACTGGGATGGAGGAGACAGTGAAGTTTCGACTGGAGAGCTGGGAAAGCGCGAGTTCAGAGGGTAGATCATGGCTCCCTGAGGTTGACCCCAAGCACACGGAGGTCTGTCTGGACAGGAAGCCCGACCTGAGCATGGAAAGGGAGAACTGAGACGGCACAGTTTTACCTTCAGCGGGTGGTCCTACTTCTATTCTCATCAGTTCCAACATCATTAGCTCACCTGTCCGGGCCCATCATATCTGCACACCGTGGACTCTGTAGGGCAGTTTCCGAAGTTAACTTGGCAGGGGTCCACTGGTAAGCACACCTGGCCGTCCCCGTGGTAGCCCTCATGGCACGTGCAACTGTGCCGATTTGGTCCTAGGTAGGTGCACCGTGCGTGAGGGTGGCAGATGTTTTGTGAACATGGGTTGATGGCTGGAGAAGCAAT
The DNA here is from genome assembly GCF_949987515.2 of Delphinus delphis. NCBI lineage: Eukaryota > Metazoa > Chordata > Mammalia > Artiodactyla > Delphinidae > Delphinus > Delphinus delphis. Next base: position 84,128,488 of record NC_082693.1, on the reverse strand, counting down.
GACAAAATAAGGTGGTTACCACACTCAGGGAAGGAGAAGGAAAACTGAACTGTGAAGGGATTGCAAATGACAGCTTATCCAAGCTGCAAAGGCAATTCAACAGTTTCAAGACAGAGAGTAAAAAACATTTCATCTTACCCTCCTGATCACCCCCATTGACCAAAAAGATTTACATATGGCCATTAGAAATTATAATTACAAGTACTGTGATGATGTATTATTATGCCATGCTATGTGTGGAATTAAATATAAAATCGCATGAAAGAAAGCACTAATATTAATAGAATTTATAATACGTACCGGGCCCTTTTCTAAGCATTTGCCATATGTGAATTCAGTTAATCCTTACAACCGTCTAGCGTAGTTACTATTATTATCCCCATTTCATAGATAGGAAAATGGAGGCACAGGTAGGTTAAAGCATTTTTCCAAGGTCATATTGTTAGTAACAGGCAGACCTGGCATTTATACCTGGGCAGCCGGGCTCCGATAGCATGTTCATAACCAACACACAACCACTCATGAAGTGAAACAGCATGAAAGGAAGTAAGGGGACTTTCCTGGTGGTGCAGTGGTTAAGAATCCGCCTGCCAAGGCAGGGGACACGGGTTCGATCCCTGGTCCGGGAAGATCCCACATGCCGCAGAGCAACTAAGTTCGTGCACCACAACTACTGAGCCTGTGCTCTAGAGCCCACGAGCCACAACTACTGAGCCCACGAGCCACAACTACTGAAGCCCGCACACCTAGAGCCCGTGCTCTGCTACAAGAGAAGCCACAGCAATGAGAAGCCCACGCATTGCAACGAAGAGTAGCCCCCGCTCACCACAACCAGAGAAAAGCCCGCGCACAGCAGTGAAGACCCAATGCAGCCAAAAATAAATAAAATAAGTTTATTAAAAAAAAAAAAAGAAAGGAAGGGAGGAAGGAAGAAGGAAGTAAGAAACAAACTACATTCTATCTTAACATTGATTTAGGTGATATAGAAGAAGAAAAACGTACAGTTACTAGGGGGGAAAGTGGAGGGGGAAGGGATAAATTGGGAGGCTGGGACTGACACACACACACTACTATATATAAAAGAGATAACTAATAAGAACCTATTGTACAGCACAGGGAATTCTATTCAATACTCTTAATGACCTATATGGGAATAGAATCTAAAAGAAAGAGTGGATATATGTATAACTGATTCACTTTGCTGTACAGCAGAAACTAACACAACATTGTAAATCAATTATATTCCAATAAAAATTAATTAAAAAAGTGTAAAAACCTATATATGTGCTTTGATAACATGAGAACTTGCCATTTACTGAAGAGCTACCACATGATGAGATTTTGCTTCGAATTTTTAATATATGTCATGCAACTACACAGAGAGAAACGGACGTGGTCATTGCGTTAATATTAAGAAGGTTGTGAGGTTTTTTCTGTTGAGGGATCTAACCGTCTCAATGGATAAACCAGCAGGATCGAAGTTCTACTCACGCTCGCAGTGTCTGCCATCGCCTTTGTAACTGGGGATGCATTTGCATTCTAGTTTTGTTTCACCTTCGCTGGAAGGTGAGCACCTGGAATTTTCTGGGCAGAGCAAGGCTGCACATTCTGGGATGGCTGGAAAGGAAGAGTGTTGAGGTAAGGGCCTTAGTAGAACAACCAGCTCTAAAAAATCTCAACAAATGCAATATCCCTATTATTACAAAAGTGGCACAGATTCACTGTAACAATTCAAAAAGTACAGAACGAGTAAAGCAAAAATTAGCTGTCTTCTTCTTCTCATTCTCCCATCCCACTCCCACAATAACCCATGTGAACAACCAATATACTACATTTGTGTGTAAGATTTTCAAAAGATGAAATGGGATCCTGTTAAAATATTTAGGAACTTGATTTTTAATTTAAGAATATATTATGGAGGTATGTAAGGGTGTACCTTAATCTCTAATGACTGCATAGTATTTTATAAGATAGACGGGGCTTAGATGGCTGTTAAATACTATAGAGTCTGGCATAATTAGCCAACTTGCAGAGTTGGGCTGACACGGTCCCATGGCTGCTGCTAGAAGATATGAGATGCCCGGTCATTTATCACTCACATCAGGAGCAGCAGTCAGAATGTCAGCATTTTTGGACCAGTTCTTCCAAGCCCCGGGTCCCACAGGGCAATGCAGAGAGGGCCATACTGAGACCTGAACACGCAGTGGATTTCATTACAGAAGAGGAGCCCTGAGCTTAGGGAACTGAAATGCTTTTTAGTTTGTTTTTAAATAATAGGCAATGCATTACTTAGGGCCCAGGCAAGAGAGAGAAACCATGCAATTGTTTGAACAGTGAAAATTTTAGTGTAAAGATCCATGAACAGAGTGGAATAACAGGGAATTGGCTCCTGACAGCTAAAAAGAGCTCAGAAGCATAAAGGAATGGAAGAAAAATAAAGAGCAACCACTCCTCTCGGGTTAAGACAAGGGTAAGTCCTCCCCTTCCAGAGCTGAGACCCGGATGTCACCGGCAAGGACATGGCCTTGGTCCCTCTACAGCAGAGAGGTTGCTGACGTGTCCGCTGGTGACACTTGCTGGAGGCCACCCCTCTGGGGCCCCAAGGAAGGTCATCCACAGGGAGCTGCCAAGCCTGGGCAAGCGGCTTGCCTCTGGATGCTACTGGAAGCAGGAGCTGAGAAGCCCACCTTCTCAGAAGCACGGTGTACTCCTGTGCGTGACCGGGACGGGGTGGTCTCAGGGGCCAGCTGTGTGGCATGGAGGTGGGTGGTCAGCTCTCTGGATGGCTGGTCCTGCGGGGCCCTTGCTGTGCATGGGGCTGAGGCGAGGGTGTGCAGAACAGCTCCTGAACTGGGCCACCAGCCTGCACTGTCTAGGGCTCCTGGCTATGCTCTGCCGCCCGAGCCAAGCACTAGACAAGGTATGCAGTGGTCAAATACTGGAGGATGCTAAGCCTTGCCGGAACCTAGTGCTGGAGAAACTGTGCAGGGCTGAGCAGCGGAGCAGAGCCGTGTTCTTCAGGAGCCTGGTGAGTGAGCTAACCCAGAAACAAGAAGAGAAAACTCTTGCTTCTTCGGTGTCCCTTTAGCACCCTCTATTGGTAAGGCTTCACATCTTACTGGCTGACAAATGAGACCTATTCTGAAGCCCACCTCCATATTCACAGAGCAGGCAAAAAGGGTGAATTTGGAGCTGAGAGGCAATCCACTGATAACTGGCACAGGCAGTAAGCGTGCCCGCACTTGTTCCCGAGGGAGGTCCTATATCCGCCAAGGCTGTTCGCGCTACAAACATCCAAGATGTTGGAACAAAGGGCAGTCAGTGTGCTGCTCTCAAGATGTGCACAAATGTGACGTATGCGTTTGTCTTCCAACAGTGGCTAGTTGAATCAAAAATTCATAGAGAATATCCCCTCACCTCTTCCATAAAGTAGAATTGTTGCTGAGAAAGGGCTGCCCTTTCAGGATCACGTTTTCCACCCCTCTTTGCATCCAGGTGGGGTTATATGACTAGTCTACGTTGACGGAATATTGGAAGTTCTATGTATTATTCTGAACTTTATAAGCAGATGCTTCTCTACACTCTCTCCTTCCTTCCGTGGCTCAAAGCAGAGCACTTGGAGGTGCTACAGAATGGCAGACGCATGCAATGGAAGGCTCTGGATCCCTAAACACCATGTGGTGGGGAGCTGGTGGAGGCCAGGAACACCCACATTGGACTGTTACATTAGTAAGAAATATACCTCTGTTGTGTTAGGCCAGAGGTTGCCCAAATTCCCAGGTCACGGTGCCCTTAGTGTTTCAGTATTTTTTTCATGGGACCCCAATACAAAAGGAATATGTACAGGTTCATTTACTAAGTTGTTAGAACCAAAGAATTCAGTGACTATTTATGTCATGATCACGTAGCAGCCATCTGAAAAAGTCATATGGTTAATAGGAAGATTAAATATTTTATTCTTAAACAACCACATTTACTTCCTAACGGGACACGTGAGCTTGTTGGAGATGGTACAACTTCTGCAGCCTTGGAATCAGACTGGAAACTACCACCCTCCTTCCAGTTGAAACGATTTTTGCATGGTACTTACTTTTTACCACAGTGACCACTGGAAATGCAGCTCTGTAAAGAAATGACACCACCGGACAAAATGTAGTGCTACCTAATGTTGAAATTGTGTACTAACTCAGGTTAACATTTCATACGATAATCTACAGATGTATCACCGTTTCCCTCAGAAATTAAAAATATCCCATAGCAGCCCTGTGAGTTTGATGGGGTACTTTGGGACGCCTCGGTGCAGTTAGGGAACCGTAGTGTTAAGCCATTGGATTTTTGTGTTGATTTCTTTCAGCAGCTAGCCTTCTTCTAACTACAATAGGATGTACCACACTTCACTCAACCACTTCCTACTCACGGACGTTCAAGTTGTTTCCAGCTTGCTTTGTTCTTAAAAACAATACTATCATGAGTTTCTCTGTACATATATTCTCACCTACCCACCCCTCCAGTCCTCTAGGTAAATTCCTAGAATTGGGGCTGTAGCCTCAAACTGTAAGCATCCTTTAAAATTTAATAGATACATATCTCTCATAGATTGTAGCAATTCACACCCCCACTGACAGTAGCGTAATTTTTCTCACACCCACAGATAGATATTACCTAGCTTTGCAACCTGTGTAACACAGTGGGCAAAAAACCAGAACCAAACCAAAACAAAACCTCCCAAACTCCAAAGTACTACTTCATTATGGTTTTAATTTGCATTTCTGTGACTCCTAGTGGGGTTAAGCACCTCTTCTATGTTTGTTGGCCAGTTTTCATTTCTTCCTGAGAATTAGCTGCTCCTTGGCCGATATTAAAGGTGGGCTCATGGACTTTCTATTGTAAAAACGTTTCTGCTGCGTGGATTGCAAATATTTTTGTCCCAGTCTATATTTATCTTCTGACTCAATAGAATTATTTTGTCATTTGGAAGCAAATCTTTTCATGCTATCTATTAGGCTGGATCTCTGGTCTTATTAAAAAGGGTTTTTTGTTTGTTTGTGTTTTTTGCTCATGGGTCCACTGGGCAGTACAGGAGTAGCTGGGGAAGGAGTCTGATTGAGGGCTTTGGAAGGGGTCCACCCTAACCACCTGAGTTTCATTCTGCCGTTGATTCATATTGGTTGTTTGACTGTCTGTCTCTTCCACAGGAAGAAGGCAGAGACTGTCTTTTATTCACCCTCCTTTCTACCACTGCTCATATCTTCTCAACGACTTTCAATAAAGCGAGTTTGAAGTTGCTGAATTTGATTCTTGTCTAATCCTTTTATTTTACAGACCAGGAGAATAAAATCCAGAGGATAACTTAAGTGAAGCTATTGTCGCAGGCAGCATGTCCAGTTTCCTAATGGCTAAGCTCCAAATTCACCCTTCACCACCTGCTCTGTGATAATGGGTTGAACTCTGAACATTTCTCCTTTGCAGGGATATGTTAATCTTGGCCAGTAGAGGGCGCTGGAGGGCCACTGCAGGAGGAAGGGGCTCCACTGGCCGGTTCTGCTGTGCAGTGTTGTGCTTCTGCTGTGTTTGCTGCTGCTGCACAGCCTGCCAGCGGTGTGGGTGTGTGAGGACATCCAGGGATGCCCTGTCCCAACTGTGCACTCAGAGTGCACAGTTCATTGGTGACCTTGCATCCCTGGCCTGGACCCAGTGGCTACCTTCCCACAGCCCGCCCCACGCACAGACATTGAAGGTTCCAGGATTAGCACCCATGGTGCCCCAACTCCCTCTGTCCACTTGTCCCCCAGGCTCGGCTCCTCAGTGCCCTGAAGGGTTGTTGCCTGCCTTTTGGGTGACTGTACTCCCATGCTGGCTTGGGCAAACCAGCAAACTTCTCCCCTACTAAGTGGGCTGCCACCACCCCTTCTCCAGCAAGATTTGAGCCAAGTCTTGGGGATGGCTGTCCCCTTCCAAGTTTGCCCTTCTTTGTTATGCCCCATCAGCCCTACAGTTCATTTTGCATTTTTATAGCCACTCTCCTAACATAGTTTACTAATTCTTTATATTAAACTTCCCTTGCTGCAATCACCCTGTGGTCTCTATCTTTTGATTAAACCCCGTGTGATCGACTGTATACAGAATTTCAATGACTTGAGTCTCAGCTCACTTATTGGCTATTCTGTGAACTTTGGTGAATCATTTAGCCTTGGTAAGCCTCCATTTCCTGTTGATGTGCTCTTTCAGACCTATAATGGAGAACATGCCTTATCTCCCTTTTCAGGTACCTAACTCATTGCAACGGCCCCAATGTCTTCCTCTCCAGTCTATCCTCACACTGCCACAAGCTTGGCCTTCCTAAAACATAGCTACAGCCAGGTCACTGCATTGTTCCCAAGTCTTCCGTGACTTCCAATATTCTATACGATCTCTTCCCTCTCCTCCCTTCCCCTCCCCTCCCCTCCCCTTCTCTCCCTTCCTCTCCTTTTGTCCCCTTTCTTTTAAAATTGTTGCCTATCTTCCAGCAAAACATTTGATGACACGTCACACATGTAGAGCCCCAGTACACGCATGCACAACTGAAATGCATATGTCTGTGCCCATCTGATCTGGTGTGGTATTAAGGGAACTAGCAGTACTTACGCTTGTCACAGTTGGGGCCGGTGTACCCAGAGTAGCACTCACAGGTCCCATCGCCACGTATTCCACTGTTGCATACTCCATGCACACAGCTGCACACTGCAGACAGAAAATGGGACTTTTTCGTTACCTGATGTACACTTCCTCCAAAGATTCTGGAGGTATACTGTTTCAGATAGTGTTTATTGAGATTCTGCTTGATGAAGTGGGGAAAACCATGGGTTTGAAGCCCTAGAGACCCTAGTTTGAACCTTGGCTTTTTCTTAGCTTCAGTTTACAGTAAGTCCCCACATACGAACAAGTTTCATTCTGATAGTGGGATCGTAAGACCAACTTGTTTGTAAGTCCAACAAAGTTAGCCTAGGTACATAACTAACACAATTAGCTATATAGTACTGTACTGTAATAGGTTATAATAATTTTCACACAAATAATACATAAAAACAAACACAAAAAATAAAGAAAACGTTTTTAATCTTATAGTACAGTACCTTGAAAAGTACAGTAGTACAGTACAACAGCTGGCATACAGGGGCTGGCATCGAGTGAACAGGTGAGAAGAGTGACTGACTGGAGGAGGTGGGGGATGGTAGGGCTGAAGGATCACCAGCAACAGGAGATGGAGGGCGAGCTGCAATTCCACTCATGCCTGATGTTAATGGCACAGGTTCTGGTTCCTTGCTGCCACCAGATGCATGCTCACATCTTTGAAAGTTTGCAACTTGAAGGTTCAAACTCTAAGGTTGTTACATGTCCCACCTCAATCCCCTGTCCTTCATCCCCATGGGAACTGTCCTCCTTCAGGTCCTTATCTTGTTTTGCCTGGACTATTGCAGTAGCACTTTACCTGGACTCATTATTCGATTTCTCACCTCTCCCTTTTATCCATTTCATTTGATCAGTAATGGTATCAAGATGATATTCCTCCAAATATCTCAGTGACTCCCAATTGCTAACCAAATGAAATCTAAATTCCTCTGTTTGGCACACAAGGCCCTCTCCAAGCTGACTCCAACCTTTAAAAATTTTCATTTTCATCTTTCGCCACTTCATTTTATGCGTCTTAGGATCAAAGTGCACGGGATGACTCACTAGAGTTCATCTTCCTTCAAAACACATGTTGAACATCTACTACTTACAGGGCGCTGTGCTTGGGATTAATGACCCAAAGTCCCTGCCCCCAAAGAGCTCACAGTCTGAAGGCAGAAGAAAGCAGCCCATCATAATGAGGTGATAGATGCTAAGATGTGACAGGTCAATAGCCATGGGGGCTGGCCAGGAAGAGATGGGGGGAGCTGGTCTAGGAAAGAGCACGCCCTGTGGAGGCAGCAGGACACGCATCCTGTACTTTCACTCCTCCATGCTCTTGCCCGCACTCTGCTCCCTTCCGCGTGCAGCTGAAATCCTCCTTATCCTTCTAGGCCAGCTAAAGCCCCTCTCCTCGGTGGTGCCGTCTCAGAGGTGCCAAAGCAGAGTCTGTGCTCCGCTGGGCAGCACTTCCTTTGTACCTCATCCACTGTCACCTCCTGCTGCAACTACTACTTTTGTCATGCCAGCCAGCCAAGTACCACCAGGAACACAACAGTGGTCAAAGTCGGCAGCAGGGGCGAGGGGTCATGAAGAAGCAGCAGTAGCCGCTCGTGTTAACCGGGAGAGGTGGCCATTGGGTTGCCCACTGTCACTGTTTATTTCTCTATTCGGACAGGATAAGGCAGTGGCCTAGTTTTCGTCTTGTTCCAGCACAGATAGAGCGAGCCATTGATGGTGACATTCTATGAAATTGCAGGCCAGCGACCAGCCGACAGCTGTCAGGGCTGCGGTTTTCTCTCTCAATCTGGTGAGGTACTACATATGGAAAATGGGAGACAACTAGCTCCAGCGCTCATTCAAATTACTGAAGAATTAAACTGGATTTGCAATTGTCATCCTCCCTTTAAAAACTGATTTGCTGTTGTTTCTATGTTAGCAGAGCACTTTGATGTCCACCCATGGCTGTAGCTTTTGGAACAGATGAGTTTCAGAGGGAGTCAAATTCATCATGGAGATAATAGGGGTGAGGAGGGGGTGTACTACGGGCTCAGTAGAGAAGACGCGAATTAATTCAGTTAAAAAATATCTACCCAGGGCTTCCCTGGTGGCGCAGTGGTTGAGAGTCCGCCTGCCGATGCAGGGGACGCAGGTTCGTGCCCCGGTCCGGGAAGATCCCACATGCCATGGAGCGGCTGGGCCTGTGAGCCATGGCCGCTGAGCCTGTGCGTACGGAGCCTGTGCTCCGCAACGGGAGAGGCCACAGCAGTGAGAGGCCCGTGTACCACAAAAAAAAAAAAAAAAAAAAAAATCTACCCAGCTCCTACCTAGGGGCGGGCACTGGATTAGGCACTGGGTGTACAAATAAGAGTAACTCACAATATCTAAATTCAAGCAGCTCACAGTATAGTGGGGCAGCTGAACTCTAAGAGACACACTGCTTCTGCACGTCCTAAATTCTGTCATGCAGCCCACGGAGAGGCTGTGGAGGTGGTAGCGGGGAGTCGAATGTGACTCAGCCCCTGCTCCTAACTTAGATGCTAACTACAAGGGCCGTCCTTGTCACTGAGCCTTCCTTCTAGGCACGAGCCTCTCCCCAAGGCCTGTCTTCCAGCACAGCCCATGTACTGGATTAACTGACCTGGCACGGGTAGCTTTTGGGAGCCTCTGACACACACTGCAGGGCCGCCAGCCACCGCCAAGCAAGTGTCCTTGGGAAGGAGACGTGAGTGGCAGAGGGATTCCCAAAGGTCATTTAAAGAGCCCTGGGTATTTGTTAAACCTGCTTCAGCAAATCTCTAGAGACATGTGAAACCTGGGGTGTATGACTTTAAAGTAGCCAAAGCCAGGGCCATTGGGGTCAGAGGGACAGAGCTCAGAGCCCCTGTGCCGTGCCCCTGGCAGACGGAGCTGCCCTCTCTCATGTTCCCATAGCATCCCATGTGTACCGTGCACACAGGCTCATAAGCGTCTCCCACATTTCCAGCTCCTTGGGAGTGGGGACCTAATCTCTCCCCTCTTTGGGTGCCCATCACCTGTCACGGGTCTAATGCGTGGTGGGTGCCTGCCAGGGCTGAATGGTGCAGTGGTTTTGTGCCCAGGTTCTGGAGTCAGACACTTGGGGTCAAACCCTGCCCCTGTCCCTGTAATAGCTGCGTGACCTTGAGCAACCTCTCTGCTTCTTCATCCATAAAATGAGGAACCCAGCTTGCAGAGTTTTTCCAAAGAGATCCTGCGTGCCAAACCTTGTGCACTGCCTGGTGCCCGGCAGACACTCGGCAAATGCTAGCTACTGTTATTAACAAGACACGATTGTGGGATTGATTCGGGTCCTATCAGAGGAAGTGGGCTTTGCCTTCTGCCCTCAGCTGGGGTGAGGCACTGAGCAGGCGAGGGCCTTGGCAGCTGAGATGAACACCCCTGGCTGATGCAGCCTGAAATCATCTCTAAGCAAATCGAGAGTCAGGTAGGAGAACGCTCTGGCAGCAGGTTAAAGTCAGTGTTAAAAATAAACTGTAATTCATAGCGCTGTCCTACTTACGGGCAGAATTGCCACCGCCAACGACCACTGCCTCACGGGTGAAACAACACTGGCACCCAGTGGATGCCTGGCTGAAAAGGTTTCCAGGTTCCTCTATGGGAACCTGCCAATGGGAAATGACCAGCCATTGCTGAGCCATCATTCATTCGTTCATAGGTGAATGAATGTTCAGCTGACGGTGGGATTGCTCTTGTCCTCGCTTAATACTTGCTTCTCGTGAGCGCTTATGACTTGCTGCTGGGAGCTTTTCTACGAGTCAATCCCAAGAGGCAGGTATTATTATTCCTGTTTTGTAGATGAGGAGGGCTTAGAGAGGTTAAATAGCTTGCCCCAGGTCCCACAGCAACTGGGCTTAGTTTCAAACACAGACCAGCTGACTTGAAGCCTGCTCTCTTAGCCATCATGTTCTAGAGCTGCGCTATCCAATACGGTAGCCACTAGCCACGTGAGGCTATTTAAAGTTAAACTGAGTCACATGGGCTAAAATTTAACCTTCAGTTCCTCAGTTGCACGAGCCACATGTCAGGTACTCAATGGCCACACGTGCCTTGCGGCTACCATGTTGGAGAGCGTAGGTCAGGACACGTTATCATCTCACAAAGTTCTGTCGGAACCCAGAAGTGGGAGTCTTATCTCCCGAGTCTCAGTTTAGGTTTCCAATTTTCTTACTTAAAAACGGGTTTCCAAACCCTTTCGCTTGCCCTTTCTCCATGGCACAAACAAGTGGAAAGGGAAGCCATTTTTAAATTTAGGGATGTTTGGAATCTCCATGTACATCTGTGCTCACTGGCAACCAAAACCAGTTTCTTGGAGGCAACATGAGCTCATCTTCTTTATAAATTTTCATCCACAAACAATTACTTGGCTGTCTTGGTGAGTAAACAGTGTTGGTTGCTGTCTTTCTTCCTATTTCAATATTTATTTAAAATATGTGATTTAAATTCTATTATGGTAGGGAAGGGTCAATTTGAAAGACATGTTCTTTATAAATGACTGATTATACTTAATAGTTTACTGTCCTTTAATATAATGTAATGTTAAAAAAAAACCACTCAGAATGCTAACATCTGTTTTAAATTTGCTTTTGCTAACACTCTTACGAAATAATCTTTTATAAAGTGGTGGATGAAGAAAAAACTAAGATTGGGGGACACTAGGGAATAGTAGGTATTAATAATAATAATTGCTATCATTTGTTGTGCAGTGGTTATCTCATGAGTTCCTCGTAATAATTCTAAAGGAGGCGATATTATTTCTATTTTTACAGATGAAGAGGCACAGAGTATGCTTAGTAAACTTAAGGTTCCCACAATTTACAGGAGCCCTGGGGCTGAAACCCAGTCTGAGTCTAAAGCTGGAGCTCTAATCACCTCTACACGACGCCTCCCAATAACATGTTTCTTGGTCAGGACAAGAGGGCTGGAGCAAGTTACATCATTCATTCACTCACTCATTTGTTTATTCATCCAGCCAGGAGTGTAGTGTGTGTCTACCACGCAGGCAGCGCTGTGGAAGGTACTGGAGATAAAGAGGTATGACAACACCTGCTTTCAAGGATCCCATGTCTTTGCTATTGCAGATGAAACTTATTACAGAGTGAGCTAACTTGGGGGGGCTGGGATGTCTGTGTATTTTTCTTGCCCAAAATATTTGAATCAATGCAGCATCTACCAAATATGATTTTTCTATAAAAGCCAAACTGAGGTGGTGTTGGACAAAGGCCACTTGACTTGTCCTTTTTGGGAGACTATGAATGTGGCAGACACTGACCCTACTACGCCCACATTCTCTAGGCCTTCCTTACCAAGCCCATGCATCCAGCTGCCTTCCAGTAGCCTGTGAACACTTCCTAGGAAGCCTGCTCTGCCTGGGTGCCCACTGGGGGTTGGAAGTGCCAGGGAATGAACAACTCCCCTCTAACGACCGCATGGATTAGTTTCCTATTGCTGTTGTAACAAATTACCACAAACCTAGCATCTTAAAACAACACACATCTATCGTCTTACAGTTCCGGAGGTCAGAAATCCAAAGTAATTGCTCTAAAATCAAGGTGTTGGTGGTCGTGTTCCTTTCTTGAGAGGAGCATCCCTCTCCCTGCCTTTCCCAGCTTCTAGAGGCTGCCCACATTGCCTGGCTCGTGAGCCGCTTCCGCCTACAAAGCCAGCAAGGGCTGGTGGAGTCCTCCTCACGTCTCCTTACTCTGACACCGCATCTTCTGCCTCTGCCTTCCTCGTCCACATTTAAGGACCTTTGTCATTACGCTGGGTCCACTCAGATGATTCAGGATAGTCTCTTTATGGTAAGGTCAGACGATTAGCAGCCATAATACCATCTGCTACCTTCATTCTCCCTTGCCACGGAAGGCAACATATTCCCAGGTCCATGGGATTAGAATGTGGACATTCTGGGGAGTGGTCATTATTCTGCCTACGACACCATGGCTCCCTCCCCCCTCAGGTAAAGTAACCCCAAGGTGAGTGTTCTACACGGACTCCGGAGTTCCCCAGGGGATTAAGCTCTGGTCATCCACACTGGCCTCTGTCTTGACAACACACCCCTTTATTTCCTCTGTGTCACTTTCTCAGTGTTTCCCTGGGTCACCTCTCAAATATGCGACTTGTACTAGAATGCTTGCAGAATGCTTCCGGGTCAACTTCTGGGGAGAACCAGAAATAAGAGAGTGGACAAACCCATGTCAGGAACAAAGCCATAATCTGCAAAGTGGGACAATTTTGATCACCTCTGATCACCCTCAGGTATTTATCTGTGAACTTCCCAAAGAAGGGCAGATTAGATGTGCTGGGATATAGAGGTCCCTGACGAGAAGGTCAGTGCTGAGACCATGGTCTGGAAAGACCTCATGGAGAAGCTGGGCAGGCAAGGAACTGGTGGATGTTGGATCCTGGAGCCTGCAGAGAGGGAACCTATGCCCCAGAGTTTGCCAGGAAGCATTCCTGGTGAGTAGCTGCCTGCAAGCACTGAAAACCACAGACACACTGTCTCTCCTTATCAGATTTCTTGTCAACTCTCTGTTTTGCCTGTGTAGACTTGGTTATAGAGAACTGTTCTGTGTTTTTCCCCCAAGGAACTTTATTCCTGGGGTCTTGAGCTGTATAAGCCATGTCTGACTTTCAACCTTCACAATTGCATTCGATGACACAAAAGCGAGACATACTTGCTGAACAGCTGGGTCCAAATACGTTGTCATCAGTGCACGTTTCACAGGCTGTCCCGCCAAATCCTTCCTGCAGGACACCGCAGGGAGAGGATGTTAGACCCAAGCGATCTGCGCTGCCCACAAAGCCCTTGGATTTCTCACTGACTTGTCTGGTCAGCGTTTGTTTCTCAAGTGTTATCTTCCCTCTGTGCCTGTCCTGAAACTCCTTCTTTCTCTTTCTTCCTTCATTGCTCTTTTTGTGTTATAATTTGTACATCCAGCCCTGCATCAGTTATCACTAAGAACCTGGAGCTCTTCAGAAGAAAGCTGCTTTGTCAGCCCAAAGACACAGAGAACAAGTACTGGCGGCTAAACCGTAACTCCACCCAAGGCGGAAGTGAAAACGCTTTCAGTTCTGCGTTTCTGAAGACACTTGAGCTCAACCCTTTTCAGAAGGATTTCTTTGTATTTCCATTGTCTAAGGCTTGAAGCTTGCAAAAGTCCCTTTCGTGGGACAGCAAAGAAATGCCTCAATGGGCAGGCGCAGTGCTCAAGCAAGGGTGCGGAGGACAGCTCCGAAGACGCGTCTGTTCATAACGGTGGTTTTTAACAGTAACAATGACAAATTTCTGTAGCCCTGCATGGTTTCACAAAGTATCTTCATATACATGATCTCATCTCACTTTTTCAACAAGTCTAATCGCGTAGGTATTATTATTAGACTCATTTTACAGGTGAATACACCTAAGGCTTAAACTCATTTTACAGATGGATACACTCAAAGGTCCCCCAGCCTCTAACATGTCATTTTGTTGTACACTGCATCTTTTTTTTAAAAAATTTTTTAACTAATATCGCTACTTCTTAGAGTCTCCACCCAGTGTGTGTTTACAGAGGGACCCCACAGGTAAGGAGAAAGCAGAGTCAGGGAGGAGAAGAACAAGGTTTTGAACTCACTTGGCAGGAGCAGCTTCCGTTTCCTTCCATGCCGTCAGCACAACTGCCCCGGCCACTGCAGGGCGCCCTCGCTCCTCCCGGGCACTCTGGGGAATCAAAGGGCAGATTCATTGGTTTGTGACTGCACAGAACATGCTGCAAGGACGCATCAAGCATCTACTACATGCCGGGTAGTGTGCTAGTTGCCAGGGATAAGAAATAACTGAAGACCTTGCCTGCTTCATCTAGGGTTACATAGGGGAGGCAAGTGAATCACAGAGTAGTCAGGTGCTGTACTAGGACGCATCAGATTGGCTGCCATTTCTTGAGCATTCGCTGTACACTTTACAATCATCTAATTAAATCATCCCCTTTACAACCCTCAGGGGTTCCTACTGGTGCTAGTTAGCAGACGAGGAGACTGAAGTTCAGAGAGGTCACATAACTCGCCCGAAGTCTCACGCTTTGTAAGTCGCAAAGCCAGGGATTTAGCTCAGCCCTTAGTATGACTCTAAAGCCAGGCCAATTAGTCAGTGTGCTAGACAGGGAATTGAGGGAGCCCAGGGAAGGGAGCTACTGATACTGCCTTGGGGAGTCAAGGAGACATCCCTGAGGAGTCGTCATTTAAGCTGGGGTTTTGAAGGCTCAGTAGGAGTTGGCCATGCTTAAAAGAGAAGAGCATTTCAGGAAGAGGGAACAGCAAGTACAAAGTCTTAGAGTTGTAAAAGGGCATGACCTGTTCTGGGAATGCTATAAAGTTTGGCAGGTTTGGAACTTGGGAGTTGGGGGGAGGGTATGGAGAAATGGTAGTCGATGAGGAATAATAGATTGGCTGGGGCCAATTAATGAAGTACTTTGTGTGGCAAGCAAAGGAATTTAGTTTTTACTCAGAAGCTAATTCCAAAAAAACATCAGTTTGCACGTTTGGGCTGTGCGAGACCTGAATCAGTGTTTATAGACATTTATTAGAGGATTTCACAGTCATTCACTAAACATTCAGGGAATACCTACCACGTGCCAGGCATTATATTACACATTGGGGTGGAGGGACATTTAGCTAGAAAGTCAGATAGTAAACGTCCAAAATTAAATACAAGATTTAAGTAATGGTAAGAGACAGAAGTTTAAGGTACTGCTGTGATGAGGATGAACAAAAGGTTTTTTTTTTTTTTTTCTTTCTACACTTGCTGTTGTTCTACACTTTGAGTGCTGAGTTGACATGGGTTTAATGCTGGTTTGGTTGAGTTCTGATTGTTAAAATGAGGGATCTGGACTAGCAAACACCAAGCAGAAATGGTGCAATGCTCATGAATTGTGTCTGTGTGAACGAGACAGGATCAAATGGTATCCCAAATTAAAGTTAGCAAGGCAAATGCTTTCCAAAAAGTAGCTAATGATATGGAGTTCTAGATAATAATAAAGGGTTCAAAGCAATACCCTGAAGTTAAGCCCCATTTTTAGCCCCATTTTCTAGATGAGGCAACTAAGGCACAGTGTAGTAGAGTGACTCGGCCAAAGTCAGCCAGCTGGTAAGCTTGATGAGAGACTCGCTTACCAGAAGCACCCAACCTTCCTGCCCTCCCTCCCCTTCTACCACCACGGACAAAGACCTTTGTCCAAAGCTCTCCTGTGCCATGAACTTACTGTCATACATCTCCCGAGACATGCAGAATCTGAGTCAACCACAGGGCTAGATCACACCGTTTGAGCCTGTGGTCCTTCTTTCCACAACGGTGGCAGAGCCAGGCTTCCAACCCTGGTACATGCTCCAGAGTCGACTACACTGTTCATCGCTGTTCATCCTCACCCAGCACCGCTCCAGACCAGAATCACCGCACAGATGCAGACACGGTTATGAAGTGAGTAAAGGAGAAGACACGCTAAGGTGTAGCTCCCGTTGATAAATCACTTAGAAAACGAGTACGTTGGTTTGGGCTGTTCTCACCAGCTATAGGGCAGTGACTACACAAGATGAAATGCTGTCAGGAAAAAACCCAGATTTTTCAATCGAGTGTTCCGGGCTTGAATCCCAGCACAACTCTGCTAGCTGTACCTCTTTGGGAAAGTCGATGCCTGGCTCTGAGATTCGGTTCACGCATCTTCCTGGCAGGTTGTGGTAGGGACTGGAAATATTAGGCGCCCAAGAAATGGTGGTAGTTAGCACTTAGAGTGGATACTCTCCATCCTCTCCAGTTTCTGTTCTTTCAGGCTGGCCTTGTAGCAGATAACAACACTCAGGAAAAAAATGATTGGGCACCTGTTGGAATCAGGACCATGGAAGGTCCTGGGTATAGAGGGTGAGCACACAAACCTGGTCCCTGTTTCCACGGTCCTGCCAGTCCAGTGTGGAAAGAGTCATGGATTAACAGACAAACAGATAAATACTGGTTTACAAACCAGGAGAGAGGTTGTCCAGGGAAGAGACCTAGAGCTCTGATCACTCTACTGGAGGGCACCAACACTGACCTCAAACCACTAATCCTGCATGGCCCGGGTCCCTGAAATTTGGGCTCAACGGAGGGCAACAGCTGGATCACTAAGGAAGGGCCTGCTTAAAGAGTGTGGTCCTTAGCTTTAAAAAGGCATCAGTAGGGAGGGTGGGAGAGAGGGGGACGCAAGAGGGAGGAGATATGGGGACATACGTATATGTATAACTGATTCACTTTGCTATAAAGCAGAAACTAACACACCATTGTAAAGCAATTATACTTCAATAAAGATGTTTAAAAAAAAAATAAGGCGTCAGGAGGCGAGGATGAAGAGGGCCTAATCAGGCAGGTGCCAGGTCCACCTTTGAAGCTCATCTGAAAACCAACGGAAACACTTGAATTCATGATACTGAGCAAGGGGTGCTAAGAGAGGGTTTCCATAGGCAATGGGCTATCAAACAGTTCTTCTCCCATTGCCTGGTGCTATGGGACGCTTCTTGGGATAAGATGGTACTTTGGGAACCAGGCCCAGCTCTGGGCAGAGCCAGGATAGAGGTGACAGCTCTACCACTGCTGCTCCCTCTTGACCCCCGTGCCTCTCCGTAGGGCTAGGTGTTCAAGGTGCTCTCTGGATGACCCCCAGCCTGCCTTCAGGGCTGGCTCAGAAGAGCACAGGGCCTCCGCCACCCCGAGACGCAGTCATCAGTGCCACCTTGCAGAAATGCTCTCCCAGGCCTTCTCACTTTTGTAGGCAATGATGCCTGAACCCCAGGCTCCCCCCAAAACATTCCATCCAATAGTCTCCTCCAGGCCTTGAGCCAGCTCCCCTCCCTTCCCTTCTGTCCAGCCCAAGCAGACCACCATGTGCTGCCCCCCAGTGCCCTCCCCTCCACACTCTGCCTGTGCCTGTCCGCCCTCAAAGTGGTTCTCCCTGACCCCGTCTCTGAGGCAGATTCAACTTTTCCATCCTCTGGGTGTCCCTTCTACTCGGCTCATCCCTTGTTACCACATACAGAGCAGAAAATGGGGGCAGAGTCATCCACTGTGGATATAACTAGATTCTAGGCTACAGGCTGACTGCAGAGGAATTGGGGAGTTTCCCCTCATCCCAGCCCCCAAGATTGTGACATTGTATCCAGGAAGTCTGGGCCTCCTTTTTTCCTTAGGGGATGGTTAGCAATCCTTTCTTTTTAAAAATGTAGGCAAGTGTTCCTCTAAGTGTGATTGTGATGGAGTGGTTACAAAGGCAGATTCCGAAGACCCTCCTCTCTCCAGGAACAGTAGCTGTGAAAGTGCACCTCTCAGGGCATAATTTCCCTGAAATCCACCACCCTCTTCACGAAGCCACACTTTCCACTTCCAGCCAGTGACTGAGCACAGCAGGGATACCAGGGCAGGCCCATTCTCACAAGACAGAGGACCCCTTCTGTTGAGTGACTGTGGCTGATGGAGGACTCCTCACCAGCTTTACCAAGTTTTCTTAGAACTCCATGTAGTCTAAGACTCTTCCATCCAGCCTTTCTTGGTTCTCTCTCTTACAAGGGTTAGCGCTCCATCCTTGACTGATGGCTCTCCCCACTTCTCCTGGCTTCTTTCTCATCTTCCCTTGCAGGCGCTCCTTTTAATTAATCTCACGCATCTCTAGCCCTACCTCGGCACGTGCTTTTAGAGGATGTAGGCTAACACACCAGGGCGTAGAGAGGCTTTGTGCAAATTGGAAAAAGCCTTCCCTACCCCAACTGCCCTTGTAGATATATCCCCATAGACACTAGACTTGGCAAGCAGATGAAACTAAAATCAAGACGTGGCCCTACCTGAGGGTGGACCAGGCCCACACCAGAGTGCGTGGCTTGGTGAGCCAAGCATGGGCTGGATTTCAGTCTAGACTCGCCCTGTTGGCCAATAATAACCTGTTTCCACTTTATGCAAAGGCTGGCACCTCACACCCACTGAATGAGGATCTCTGGGTGTAAGACCCAGGAATATGCATTTTAACAGGCTTGACAGTAATTCTACTGCACAGCACTGTTTGAGAACTGCCGGCTATGCTGTAGGAATTAATGTGAATGGTCCCCGACAGGGAAGCTGTGAAGGTGCTGCTTAGGCTGCTGGGAGGTGATGAGCTGATGGGCCTTTGCATGGGGATGGTTGTGTGGTGCCTGGGCTGGGCACCAGGCAGGGCCCTTGGTGCTTCAGCAAGGTTCTGCTGTGAATGAGCTTACTGAGGAGGGAGTGCCTGGACACTCAAGTGGACCAAGACTTACTTCAGAGGAAAGTGCAGCACCGAGCAGCTGGTGGAAGGCCAGCGTCCTGCCCTCATGGAGCTTACATTCTAGGTTTCAATGAACACTGGGGACACGAGATCAAAAAGATATACTCTGTGACTTCAGGAAGATTACAGTCTAATTCCTTCATTTAGAAATTCTTTTTCATCAGGAAATAGCAGGAATGAGGGAGGGGACATCACTACAAATCTTAGAGACATGAAAAGGATAATAAGCGGATATTACGAACAACTTTATGCCAATAAACTCGATGAAGTAGATGAGGTGAATAAATTTATTGTTCCAAACTACCAAAGATCATTCAAGAGAAAACTGATAATCTGAATATCCTTATATTTATTTAAGAAATTGAATTTGAAGTTAAAATCCTCCCCACAAAGAAAACTTCATGCCAGATGGCTTCACTGGTGAATACTACCTCACACTTAAGGAAGAAATTATATCAATTATATAAAAACTAGGAAACTGAAGAAGAGAGAACACTTCCCAGCTCCTTCTATATGGAGAGCATTTTTACTCTGATTCTAAAACCTGACAAATACATTATAAGAGAAGAAAACTACAGACCAACATTCCTAAGAAGCATAGATGTAAAATTCTTTAAAAATCTAAAACAACAATTAAAAATCAAAAAATTCTAAAACAAAATTTTGCCCACTGAATCCAACAACATACAAAACAGATAATACATCATGGTCGGTGCAAAAAGGTAAGAAAAAAGACTCAAAATGGATACAGATTGGAAGGGAAGAAATAAAAACTGTCTTGATTCTCAGACATGATTTTCTACACAGAAAATTCAAAAGAATCTCCAAAAATTCATTAGAACTAATACATGAATTTATAAGTTCTCAGGATACAAGGTCAGCATACAACAATCAATTACATTTCTATAAACTAACAGGGAACAGCTGGTGACTGGAATAAAAATATATAATTAAACATAATACCAAAGCCATGAAGAGCTTAGGTGGGAATATTACAACAATTGTGCAAAACCTGTAAGCTGAAATCTAGCAAACACTGACAAAAAATAAAAGAAGTCCTAAGTGAATGGGGATATACTGTGGTTATAGATGAAAAGAGTCAATATTTTATGTGGTCCCTAAACTGGTCTATAGATTCACTGTAATTCCAGTTAAAATCCTAGCAGAATTTTGTGGGTAGAAATTGATAAACTGATGCTAAACTTTATATGGAAAAGTAAAAGAATTAGAGTAACCAAGATAATTTTGAAAATGACCAGGTTGGAAAACTTATACTACTTAATTTCAAGACTTACTGTAAAGCTATAGTAATCAAGACAGTGTGGTAAGGTGAAGGGATAGACATATAGATCAATGGAACAGAGAGTCCAGAAAGAGATCCCATGCACTGATGGTCAGTTGATTGTCTACAATGGTCCAAAGGCAATTCAATGGAGAGAGCATAGCTTTTTCAAGAAATGATGCTGGAATTACTGGATATCTATATGTAAAGAAATGAACCTTGATTCAGAGCATGAGTCACATATTACAGTTAACTTAAAATGGATGGTAGATCTAAACATAATGCCTAAAACTGTAAAGCTTCTAGAAGAAAATATAGAAGGCTTTGTGACATTAGATTAGGCAAAGATTTCTAGATGTGATACAAAAAGCAACGTCTAGAAAAGAAAAATGGAAATATTTGACCTCACTAAAATTAAGAATGTTTTGCTCTTCAAAAGGCACTCTTTAGAGAGTGAAAAGACAAGCCACAGACTTTGAGAAAATATTTACAAATCACATATCAAATAAAGGACTTGAATCTCAAATACTTAAAGAACTCTCAAAACTCAGTTGTAAGAAAACAACCTGAATGATGTATGAATAGCAAATAAGCACATGAGCCATGCAAATTAAAATGAGCTGCAATAAAATGCTACCATACACCTATCAGAATGGGTGAAATTAAAAAATAAATCTGATTATACCAAGTACTACCAAGGATACCAAACAACTGGAACTTTCATACGTTGTTGGTAGGAATGAAAAAATGATGCACACACTTTGGGAAACATCTTGGCAGTTCTTATAAAGTTAAAGTACATTCACTATACAATCCAAGACTCTCACTTCTAAGTATTTACTCAAGTGAAATGAAAACGTATGTTCACATTAAAACCTGTACATGAACGTCCATAGCAGCTTTATTCTTGCACCAAATTGGAAACCCAAATGTCTTTCAGTTGGTGAATAGATAAACTGGGTAGAACCACATAATGGTGGACCATGAAACACTGTAAAGGAACGATCTGCTGATACATGTACCAACATGGAGAATCTCAGATGCATTATGCTATGGGAGAGAAGCCAGATTCACAAAGGTCCGTACTGTAGGAGTCTGATTATAGGACACACAGGCATAATGATAGGCACAGAAAACAGATGAGTATTTGCCAGGGGTGGGGAGTTGGGGGAGGACTTGACCACAAAGGGAATTTTGGGGGATGACCTAACTGTTCTCTATCTTAATTGTGGTGCTTGTTACACAACTGTTTAGGGTTGTCAAAGCTCATATAACTGTCCACCAAAAAGCGTGAATTTCATTGTATGTAAATTATGACTTAAGAATAAATGAAAAAAATCCATTAGCAGATTGTGTGCTTCAATGATAGATTTGGAAAAGGTGGTCAATGTCCCTATAAATAATTAAACTTTACTTCTATGTAGACCTCAGGGGTGTCCATTTCCGTAGATTATACTCACTGGAAAGGAAAACACACTAGGACACTAGAATCAGAAACGGCTGGTTTTAAACACGTGGTAAGTTATACAATTTCCTACCTTCAATCTCTAAATCTTTTCATTTGAATACTTTAGTGTGGTCGTAAGAAAATCAATGTACTGGAAGTATTTCTTCAGGTCCAAATAACCATTTAGCAAACCATTGGGCCAGATGTTGGTCTTAGAAAGACCAGTATGACTTGTTTTTCCTTTCTGTCCTGTCCTTGTTTGTTATTATTATTGTTATTGTTGGCAATCTAGACCCTGGGTGGAATGCCAAGAACATTACACATATTATCTCAGTATATTTAATCTCCACAACTGTGAACTATTAATCTTCACCCTGTGAAGTGGTTATTTTCACCATTTTAGGTATGAGGACACTGCGGCATAGATAGGTCACACAGGGCCATTGGGCTCAGAGATAACGATTCCCATTCAGCCCTGTCTGACTTTAAAGGCTTGTAATTGTGCTTCTCTGTATGGATAATTATTTTATATAATTATAACTATATATAATTATATATAAATTATATATATTTATATATATAATTATTTTAAATGGCTCAAGTGTTTTACAAGCCATTCGTTTAATTAATGAATTCAACATTCATTAAGTGCCTAGAATCATCTTCAAAGCTGGCAACGTCTTCTCTGTTTATTCACAAGAAAGTGAAGGTTTAGCTGGGACAGAAAGGGGCCTGCCTGCCTCTCGCTGTGGGCAGGCAGGGGCTGATGAGGCAGCCTCTGGGCTTCGGGCTTATTTCTCGAGAGGTGCCCCAATGCCTCCTTCTCTGAAATGAGCAGCCTGCTTCATTCAGGGCCCATTGGGTGTCTGCCGGTTGTGAATTTGCTGCCTCCTGGGGCTTTCCTCAGCCTTAACATCACATATGCTGCAGGGGATGGGAGGCTTTCTCTGCAGCGTGTTCCTCATTCTGGGCAGGTCTCTCTGCCAGTGGCTTGTGAGTCAGCAGGCTAAAGGGCAAAGTGAATGCTTACTGCTATGGACTGAATATCTATGCCCCCCAAATCCATATGCTAATGCCCTGACGTCCAGTGTGATGACATTTGGAGGTGAGGCCTTTGGGACGTCATTAGGTTTAAACGAGATCATGAGGGTGGGGACCCCGTGATGGGACTAGAGCTCTTATGAGAAAAAGAGGGAGCAGAGCGCTCTCTCTGCCACTTGAGGACACAGAGAGAAGGCAACTGTCGACAAGCCAGGAGGTGGGCCCGCAATAGGAACTGGACCTGCTGGCACTTTGACCTTGGACTTCCCAGTCCTCAGAACTATGAGAAATACACGTCTGTTGTTATGGTATTCTGTTATAGCAGCTCGAGCGGACTAAGCCCCTACTGTCCCCATGTTCCTGAAGGGGTAGGCCTTTGCTTTGACCTGAGGCATCAGGGTGACCCACGGGGTCCACGGAAAGGCAGACAATGGTGCAAAGAAAATTAATAAACCCAAGGGATCATAAGCTACATAAAAAATGAGATGCACAGAAATGTCCTTACCAAACTGAGCAGGGAATAGTTATCAGCTCAATAATAGACGGAGAGGATTTGTTGAGCATTTACTATTTCTAAGCAGTTTGCATGCATGGTCTCCTTCTGACAACAACCATACGGGAAGCTACCATTCCCGTCCCCCTCCCCAGGTTATAGATAAGGAAACTGAGGCTCAGAGAGGAGAGGAACTTTCCCAAGATCACAGGGTTGGTGACGGTTGGAACTACCATTGTGATCAGGCCTGACTCAAGGTTCTGAGTCCTTAACACTAAGCCAGGCTACATAAGATCAGTACCTTAGAATAAAAAACCAATCCAAGACACACCTCCTGAAGTCAAGAGGCCAGCCAGTGATCTGAGAACCACAAAAGACAGAAACGGTAAGTGGCATATTCTGAATGCCTACCACCTGCCAGGCGCATCCTACGTTCTTTACACGTACGAGTTCACTCAATCCTCAGCACCGCCTTTGGAGGTAGTCGCATCAGCATCACCATCTCCATTTGACACGTGAGAAAACCGAGACTGAGAGATTGGTTTACCAGATAAAATATAGGATGCCAGTGAAATTTCAATTGCAGATAAACAATGAATAAATGTTTAGAATAAGCATGTCCCCAATACTGTAGGCATATTTGTTGCTTATCTGCAATTGATTTAACTGGGTATCCTTCATTGTTATTTGCTAAATCTGGCAACTGGGCGGGGAGGGGAAGTAACTTGCAAGGTCCCAGAAGGAGAATGTGGTAAAGCTGAGAGTGGAAGCCGGGCAATCTGACTTCAGGGTCTACAATCTTACAGTAAAACCACACTGCCCCTCGGGGCTAGATTGGAACTAGGGGGAACTTGGGTGTCATGGAATCAACTCCATGCAGGGACAGGCACCCAGCTAATGGAAGCAAGTTTGCCAGGAGCAGGCTTATGGCGGGAGGGCTGCCTTCCCAGCAGCTGACTTGGCCACACACCCAGGTGTTTGGGTAAGGAGACAGGGACAGGTTGGAGCTGGGGCTCTGCAGTGGGACGGCCCTTGTTTCCTACCCTGCTCTGCACTTATTAGCTGGCTCTCGTTGGGCGAGCTGCAAACCCCCTCAAAGTCCCAGAGTCCTCACCTGGACTCTCAAGTGTGACTGTGTCTCCTCATCTGCTTTTGTGTCCCTCTCCCTCATCAGTCTGTGAGCTCCTTGGGGTTACGGACTGGCCTTGTCATATAGGTGATTATGTGCAGCAAGCAGTAGGGGCTCAAGAAATGCTCGACCTTTATGAGTTGGCCAAGCCCGGAAGGAACTTTGGAAAAAAGACAGCAGGAATGTGAGAGTATGGACAGTCCTTCATGTGTTGTCCTAAACTGAATGCTTTAACAATTTATGAAAACAGCTTGTTCGGTTTTAAAATAAAAAGTTTAAAGTAAAAGTGTACATTTCTTTCCTGCTTCTCAAATCACTTTCTATCACCTCAGGTCCCCATCAGGCAAAAAAAGATGGTAAAAACTGACATTCTCAGCAACCACACTTGAAAGAGCTCTTCCAGAATCTGTTCTAAGGGCACGTTTCTAAGGCCTGGTGGAGGGCTCAAGCGGCTGATAAGGCTGTTTTCAATAATTATCACATTTCCCTTTGGTCACTGCTACTCTGGGGGTCTCTTGCATCGTGACTTTGCTCACGCAGGAGGCTTACCCCTGACAAGCTGTCAGCAAATCATCAGCTGTTCTGTTCCTTTAAAGGCAGATAATGAACTTCCTGGCCAGGAAGAGGCCAGGGACCTCCCTGTAACTTTATCTCCCAGGAACTCCAGAAGTGGCTACTAGTGTCACCACCTTTGTTTCAAAGCCTGGTGCACAGTGCTAGGCAGAGACTATGTCCTGGTTTTTAAAAACGGTAAATATTCCATTGATAGCTCTGGTTGGAACTGTCTGCCTGGGAAACTGTTGTGAAAATAGGTTCCTCACGTGAACTCAGCATTATTTATGCCTCACAGACTGGTTTCAAATCCACGTAGTCCATTTTCTGCAACCCAGGCAGTGAACGGCAGGGAACATACAAGAGGAAAGAAAAAGAGGTCTGGAAATGCAAATAACATGATGCAAAAAAATAAATGTGCATAATTTGATGACACTGACCTCACAGAGCATCAAGACCATTTTCCTCTGAAATAATCAGACTGCTTTGGCCAAAATCAAGTTTCTGTGTAACCCTCTGCCCACATTCTTTTTCCATTACTCTGAGTTTTTGCACAGATCTGTTACCGTTCACCATGGGATAATAAAGAACTGGGATGTTCAAATTTTAAAAAAGTATTTCCTCTGAAACAGAATATTGGTTGTTCAAATGTGATTTAAGTTTCAAGCTTAAAAATATGTTTCTCTGCTAATAACACACATATGAGACTCCCATATGCAGATCTGACAAAGCTGTAGAAGTTTTAATGAGGGAAAAGCAAGTTAAACCTGAGTAGAAACACCTTCCTTACATCAGGATGACATATTTTTTCCTCAGGTGAGAATTCATGCCTTATTCCTAATTTTAGAAGATAACTAATTTTTTTCATTGTGCTTCTCTTTGTTTTCTAAGTTTTCGGAATTGATCGTCGAGTTTTCTGGTTTTGAATAGGGTACTATTAAAATAATTTAAAAAGTAACCCAGGGCTTCCCTGGTGGCGCAGTGGTTGAGAGTCCGCCTGCCGATTCAGGGGACGCGGGTTCATTCCCCGGTCCGGGAAGATCCCACATGCCGCGGAGCGGCTGGGCCCGTGAGCCATGGCCGCTGAGCCTGGGCGTCCGGAGCCTGTGCTCCGCAACGGGAGAGGCCACAACAGTGAGAGGCCCGCGTACTGGAAAGAAAAAAAAAGAAAAATAAATAACCCAGAGGTGTTAAGTGTGAATGTCTTTGTCAGTGCATCAGAAAGGAAGTGGGTTCTGCCCTTGACTTGGAAAGAAGGCTATTCCAGAGCTTGTGCTTCCTCAAAAAGAAAGATGAACATACGTCAGCAGCTCCAAAATGGGCTTATCCTTGCAGAAATGTACAGCGATAGCCAAGATCTCACTTGTCATCACCACAGAGTGGGAGACGTGAAATACGTGGCAGAGTAGAGCATTGATCTCTTTCCTGAGCCAAAGGAAGGAAGTCTTTTGAGACATTTAGTATGTTTGGGAGATGAAGATAAAGGGAAGTGCCCTTTTGCCCCAATGAGAGGACAGCCTTGGTTTTCGCGTTTTGCTTCTCTGGCCTCGAGACCTATCACAAGGAAAGACCTGAACATTCAAGGAACCCTGCAGACTCCTTTGACTGTAGGGGTGAGTAGTGCACAATTTTTGCATAGCCCAGAGTGATGCATGAAACCCACTGAAGATCCTGAATCCTGTTGGCTGCGCCTATTTTTTCGAGTAACCCACTGTTTAAGAAGGGCTCAGGGAAAGGGAGTCACTTTATTCGCCTCTCACGATCAGAGGTCTGTTTTGATTGTGATTCGCTCATTCATTTATTCATAAAATGTCTACAGAGTGCCTTCTTTATGTTATAGACTCCGCTAAGTACTTTCCTCTATATTGAGGTTTTAAAATCCGTCCTAGAGTTTTGTAGAGTAGGACTTTTTACCCGCATTTGACAGCTCAGGAGACTTGGAGAAGCAGCAAGTCATTCTGTCATTCACTACTCTGGATGTGCTCACTTTCATTACTGCATCTTAGACAAAGCCTTTTCTTGTCTACGGTGTGTCTAATTAACTTAAGATCACATTAGTTTCCATGGGTTAGAAAGAGAAAAGCAAATAAAAAATTCAATTTTATTCTGATGACTATATGAACTGGATGTGACCATGACCCTATCTGATGCTAAAAAAGTTCGTGAACTCTGGGTTAATCGCTTGATTCTGATGTGACAAACGCTTTGAAACATAAAGTGCCCGTGTGCTGGGGTGAAACAGAGCAGAGTGGTTAACACAGAAGGGCCAGGGTATCCTAAACCCCAAAACCTTGACCTTTCCAGGGTAAGGAGCATAATCCAGACATTGACTGGGAAGGCTGAAGGGACCTACCAATCGAAAGAGAAACTGCAATGCTCAACATCGCTCATCATCAGGGAAATGCAAATCAAAACCACAATGAGATGTCACCTCACACCTGCCAGAATGGCTATCACCAAAAAAACACAGATAACAAATGTTGGCGAGGATGTGGTGAAAAGGAAACCTTCGTACACTGTTGGTGGGGATGTAAATTTGTGTAGCCACTGTGGAAAACTGTATGGAGGTTCCTCAAAAAAAATAAAAACAGAACTACCATATGATCCAGCAACTCCACTCCTGGGTATATGTCTGGGAAAAACAAAAACACTAATTCGAAAAAGACATGCACCCCAATATTCATAGCAGCATTATTTACAATTACCAAGATATGAAAGCAATCTAAGTATCCGTCAACAGACGACTGCATAAAGAAGATGACGTGTATATATATATATATATATATATACACACACACACACACACACAATGGAATATGACTCAGCCATAAAAAAAGAATGAAATTTTGCCATTTGCAACAACATGGATGAACTTGGAGGGTATTATGCTCAGCAAAATAAGTCAGACAGAGAAAAACAAATACTGTAAGATATCACTTATATGTGGAGTCTAAAAAATACAACAAACTAGTGAATATAAGCAACCTCACAGATATAGAGAATAAACTAGTGGTTACCAGTGGGGGAAAAGAAAGGGGGGAGGGGCAATACTGGGGTAGCAGATTCAGAGGTACAAACTATTAGGTATAAAATAAGTTACAATTATTGTACAACACAGGGAACATAGCCAGTATTTTATAACTCTAAGTGGAGTGTAACCTTTAAAGATTGTGAATCACTATATTGTATACCTGTAACATATAATATTGTACAGCAGCTATACCTCAATTTAAAAAAATGGGGGGCCTCCCGGGTGGCGCAGTAGTTAAGAATCCGCCTGCCAGTGCAGGGGACACAGGTTTGAGCCCTGGTCTGGGAAGATCCCACATGCTGCGGAGCAACTAAGCCCATGTGCCACAACTACGGAGCCTGTGCTCTAGAGCCCACGAGCCACAACTACTGAGCCCAAGCGCCACATCTACTGAAGCCCACGCACTCTAGAGCCTGTGTTCTGCAACAAGAGAAGCCACCGCGACGAGAAGCCCGCACACCGCAACGAAGAGTAGCCCCCGCTCGCTGCGACTAGAGAAAGCCCACGCACAGCAACGAAGACCCAACACAGCCAAAAATAATAAATAAATAAA
Source organism: Delphinus delphis (assembly GCF_949987515.2). Classification (NCBI taxonomy): domain Eukaryota; kingdom Metazoa; phylum Chordata; class Mammalia; order Artiodactyla; family Delphinidae; genus Delphinus; species Delphinus delphis. Next base: position 84,099,977 of record NC_082693.1, on the reverse strand, counting down.
AATAAAAAAATTTATATAAAAAATAATAAAAAAATTAAAAAATGGGAAAAAATAAAATACAAAATACAGAACAAAAGAGAAATTAGAAACACGTTGGGGACTCTACCTCTCTCTTTTTCTTTTTTTAAGACAAGTTCTGCTCCAGGCAGTGGGACAGAGTAGAAAGAGAGCAGGCTTTGGTGCCAGGAAGCCCTGAACTTGAACTTGCTTCACTTACCAGCCCGAAGGAGACAGAGATCATCTTTAAATCAGATTCCTCATAGGAAAAATGGGGATAAAAAAGTCTAACTTAAAGTTTAGCTTTAAGAATGAAATGATTATATAGGCCAACTACTTCTCTATTACCTAATGTCAGCAATATGGAGTAAATGGATACTATTATTCATTTAATCATTAGTTAAGAAAATAGGAGGAAACATTATGCATATAATGTGGGCTCAACTATTTAGAAGCCATATGGAAAAAGAAAAACACCAAGGAAATAAGCCAAACTACTGATAGTTTTCTATGTGCGGCAGAATACAGGTCACTATTTTTTCTTTCTTTAAACCTTTCTAAACTTTACAAGCTGTGTACAATTTGCTTATGTTATTTCAACGAGAAAAACAAAGCAAAAGAGAAGTAATCTCTCCCTTTAAGTATTTAGATCCTTAAGGAGATGTTTTCATTACATCTTAGAAGATGGAAAACAAACGGTAAATTCATGATTAAAACGCCTGATTTTTACTATCACTCCTGCCCCAAAAGGGATCTCACGTAATTTGCGTGTCATATCAGGGACTTAGTCACTACTTGAGTGTTAACATCTTTAATCAGGATAGAAGTTCAATTTCAGCTGACAGATGCTATGCTTGACCAGAGGAGTCTAACTATACCATTGACTCAGGTTTGATTAGTGGTTTTTCTTACAATGAAACCTGACCATTACAGAGTTTGATATTGCATCCTGAGACAAAGTTTTAGAAGAGTTAATGATTATCTTGGTTGCTAAACAATAACTACAGTCTTTGAGGTATTGTAATCAAATATTTTCTTAAAGAAAATTGTATTGAGGTTATAATAGCCCAGCAGTCTTACTTCCTCTCTATGGTCAATAATCTTTTTTATAGAAATGGATATCCTTTCAATTGTCCCCTTTTCTGACTTGTAAAGGAATTGTCTTAAAGAGAGATCTCTAAATGGAGGAAAGCAGATATCGATATAAAAGCTGACAGGGCTAGAAAGATTTTCTACATATAGACGGAAATGGAAATTTCTAGAAAAAGATGCTAACATTCTCTTTTATCAGGCTTCCTTCCTCTTGATTTTCTGTAAAACGAGACATTGAGAACCAAATACCATCAAAGGAAAGTGTTGTGACACTTACCCATGCAGTCTGGGCCCCAGTGGCCTGGACAGCACTGAGGCTGGAGATATTCCTTCCTACAGACATGGCGGCATCCAGGGAGAGACAGCGAGTATGTTCTGACCTCAAAGGTGTACCTTGGAGGGTAAAGAGACGACATTAACCCATAATTAGGGCAACACAGTGAACTCTGGGCAGCGAGATTTCCATAGATTTTTATTTAGGCCTTTATACTTGCCTGTATTTTAAAATATGTAGATTGAGCACATTTTGCTTCCTAGGTAAAATA